>NC_090448.1:273418379-273719807 GCF_031143425.1 Pleurodeles waltl | reverse complement strand
TTAGCCAGAGGTGTTCCTGTGGTCGACATCTGCAAGGCCGCAACTTGGTCGTCCCTTCACACTTTTGCAAAACATTACTGTTTAGATTCTGAGGTTAGAAGGGACGGCCATTTTGCACGGTCAGTGCTGCAGGATTTCTTGGTTTGACCATTTAGGCACCCACCGCCGGGCGTGGTACTGCTTTGGGACTCTATTCATGAGGTGAGGAATCCACAGGTAGTTGTATCCATCAGAAGAACGAGTTACTTACCTTCGGTAACGACTTTTCTGGTGGATACATTAGCTACCTGTGGATTCCTCACGGTCCCACCCGCCTCCCCGTTGCCTTTATGGTCTTGCCAAGTAATCCTTGAGTGCGCTCCTCTTGGTCTTTGAGGGTGCAATAGATGTATATATAATATATTTATATATATATATATATATGTATATGTGTATATATCTTTATGTATATACTTGGTGTGTGTGTATATATTTTAAAAGAGAGAGTTTTATATATATATATATATGTACATAAAAAGATTTACAGTTATTCATACAATGTGGTGTATTTTTACAATATAATGGATGTTGCCTTGCTCTTTCATTGCATTGCCTGGTTGTTCTCATGCACGTAAAAAATGATTGGTACTGACGTCTGCACGTCGTCGAGGACCTCTTATTGCCTGTATGACGTCAGACGGCGTCGCGTGCGAGACAGTGACGTCCTCGTCGACGTGCAGAGACTAGTAAGAAGATTTCCGTCGAATGCTGGCGCCATGGGAGTATTCATGAGGTGAGGAATCCACAGGTAGCTAATGTATCCACCAGAAAAGTCGTTACCGAAGGTAAGTAACTCGTTCTTTTTGCATTGCTGGCGTGCCTGTCAACGGGAAAGACTGCAACCTGGCTGTAATAATGGAGCAACCCCTACATCTTGAGCGGTGTGCACACTCTTTATATATTCTTCGATTTGGTTTTCTTTGTGGCTCTCCCTGATGCCCTCGACATTCTGTAGGGGGCTGCAATAATTATTGCACAGCTTTGCTGAGGAGTCAGCATTTCAAGGCCATTTTTCGTTGCACCTGGGGTGGCTCCTCCCCGTTTTTTTTTTTCAGTTGTCTAGCTGGTTTTCCTTCATATATGCTTTGCTCTTTGAGGAGGACTATGGGCAATGTTTTGAGGAGGCCCTCGGTCATCAATTGCGAGATGGTCTGTCTGAAGTTATCAACGCCTCAGTTCAGCAGTCTCTCAGCAGGGCGCTACCAGTTTCAGTACCGCAGAAAATAAATCAGGCCGTGATGGCAGCCTTGAAGCCTGTATTTCTTTACCAGACGACAAGTTGGCAGACGATGGTCCTACTGTTTCGAATAAGCCCAAAGCTCAGTCCCCTTCCTGGCCTCATGATGGAGCCATGTCAGCTTTGACTCAGTCTTCCGCATCGGACCATGTATATTGTTCCCTCCCCTCTACTTCTAAGGAGTTCCCTCTTGAGGCTGAACTTTCATCTGTCTCTGATTCAGCTGCTTCTGACTCTTCTCACTCCGGCAGCTCGATGCGTAAACGCAAGAGAGCAAAGAAGTGGTCTTCTTCCCAGGCGAAGGAAAGTTCCAGGTCTCCTCCTAATCCGTTTCAATTTAATCCGGAGGCCAGAGTGCATCATCGGTCGGCGGATTGGGCCCCGTGCAAGCTGTGGCAGATTATTTACATGACAAACTAAGAAAGAGTTTCGATAAGGAGGTAGGCTATAGATTGCGGGCCGGATGCCCTAGGCCCGAAATCCCCAACAGAGTGGCAGAGACCCTGGAGATTGAAGCAAGCATGCTCACATTCCTTAAGAAGTTCACCAGGGACCCAAAGAAAGGCAATGATCGAGCTTGGCGCTCTTGGCAAGACAAACTTTAAGACCTTTCAGGTCCTTTGGCGAAGATTTTGGAGATGGCGTTAAAGGCCAAGGACACTGGCACTCCTCCGATCGATCCGCACATCCTAGCTGAATGGACGCAGAGGGCGATCTGCCTTCTCAGCAATGCCAATTGCACCATATCAATGGAAAGACGGAAGTCACACTCATGAGGATTAACGTTCTTTGCCAGAACTGGCAATGGCAGATGCAGGTCCTCTAACGGAAGGTCATCTCTTTGGTGACAAGTTTGTGAAGGATATCGCATAGTATGTGATGACGTTTACGACAGTGGATAAGGCACAGGCGAACCTGAAGAATGTATTCCAGTCTGGCCTTTTTGGGTGGGCCGGGCGAGGCAGGGGCCACTCGTCAGATCATCCATTTCTCCAAGGCTGCCAGAAAGGCTACAGGAGTATTCAAGAGGAGGCACCTTCTTCCCCTCCCGCTCCTGTTACATTTGTCAGAGGTCAACGGGTGGTTCAAGAACCAGCGCCGAACCAAGCTTTGCCACAGGTGAGACTTGTAGATTCTTCTCTCATTCAGTTGGGGGGGGGGGGGGGGGTGTCGTGCAGTACTTTCTCCACAACTGGTGTTGAATAATGCAAGATACATGGGTGTTGCAGGCAGTACAAGGTTTTAATCTAGAGTTTTATCAGACTCCGCAGCAAGAGAGCCCTTCTCCTCCTCTCAGTTTTTCCCTACAAGATGCCAGCATGATCGATTTAGAGATCCAGGTTTTGCTCCAAAAATGGGCAATTGCCTTTTGCAAACCCCACCAGGGTTATGCAGCAAAATGTTTCTGGTACAAAAAAGGGGAGGAGGGCATTGGTTGGTCTTAAATCTCCAAGAGCTCAATTCCTTCATTGTATACAGACATTTCAAGATGAGGGTCTTCACCTGTTGCCAGATCTCCTTCAGACAGGGGACTGGTTGATGCGGTTAGATGCATCTCACTATTCCCATTTGGCATCCTCACAGGAGATTCCTCCAGTTCAGGTGGAAGGACAGTTGGATGGAGTATTTAGTCATGCCTTTCAGGCTTTCGTCAGCGCCTTGGTGCTTCACCAAGCTGCTCAAGCTGGTGGTAGCGCATATAAGGGAGAAAGGGATTCGCATGATCATATATCTGGGCCATACACTGCTTATGGAGAAATCCCAAGACCTGCTCAAGCAGCACAGTGTCATGACGATCTCTCTTCTACAGGATCTTGGGTTTGTCATAAATGAGAAAAAAATTGATTCTTGCTCCCACCAGAACAGTAGAATTCTTAGGTTTTGTGATCAATTCCAAGATGTCCCAATTGATCCTTCCCAAAGTCAAGCTTCGGGACATCAAGGAGGAGTTGCAGGTACCGTTAGCCCAGCCCTCGCCGTCTCAGAGGAAAATCACAGGTACTGTGGGCTAGTTAGCCTCTTCAATTTTCAATTCAGGCGATTTTCCCGGGACCCCTTCAATACAGGTCCTTACAGAGGCTCAAAATCCAGCACCTTCAGAGAGGCCTGACATATTCCGATTTGATTCCTCTGAGGGAGGAGGTGGGAATGTAACTCAGTTGGTGGTTGATGCAAGTGGATGCGTGGAATGGTAGGGCTATCTTCAGTTCCCAGCCGGAGACTGTAATAGAATCGGATGCCAGCTGGTGGGGCTGGGAAGCTCGATGTGGGGACATCTAGACAGGAGGGAGATGTTCTCAGCAGGAGCTTCAGTTGCATATCAATTGTCTGGAGTTACTGGCAGGGTCTTTTGCAATAAAGACCTTATCTGCCAAGAAGGTTTTGTGCTCCATTCTTCTGCGGATGGACAATATCTCGGCAGTCAGATACATCAACAAGTTGGGGGGGCACCTGGTCGCCTGCCCTGGCCGAGATAGCCAAAGATTTTTGGCATTATTGCTTAGCCCACAGGTTGACAGAGATAGCGGAGTATATTCCGGGTCAGGTCAATGTAGTAGCAGGTTGGAATTCCAGGTATCTAAGGGACTACAGCGACTGGAAGCTTCTTCCTCAGTTATTCCAGTTAACTCAACAACTGTGGGGTCAGTGCAAGATAGACCTTTTTGCCTCATGTCTGACCCGACAGCTCAAGGAGTTCTTCAGCTGGAGGCTGGATCCTCTCGCGAAGGCCACAGATGCCTTCGCTCAGGATTGGTCAGGGTCTCTCAATTATGCGTTTTCCCCCCTTCGCAATGATTCCAAGGGTGGCGACTCAGATCAAGAGGTGGGGGCAGAACTAGTGTTGAACACCCAAATTTGGAGGGCACAACCTTGGTTCCCATTACTTCTGGAGCTTGCGAGCGATTCATCTCTATGTCTTCCTTGGTCTCCGGACATGCTGTTGGGCCTCCAGGGCGTGAGGCATCCTCTAGTAGTGGGGAGACAATTGCATCTGATGGCTTGGAGGCTTACAGGCAACAGTGGCACTTGCAAGGCATTTCGGACTCGGCTGCAAACATTATCAGGAGAGCATGGGCACCATCTACTAGGAAGAGATACTCCTAAGCTTGGAGAGCTTGGCAATGTTGGTGCCTGGAACGGTATATTTTCGATCAGCCATTTCAGCTGGCCATGTCAGAGTTAATAACAACCCAGTGGACATGCATCCTGTTGTTGTTAAACTCCTTAAGGGTGTGAGAGTTTCCATTCCTCCAAACCCAAAATACACGTGTCTGTGGGATGTGAATCTGATTCACAGATTGTTTGAGACTTGGCCAGATAATTCTGGTTTTGACAAGGAAACAATTGTCTGCCAAATTAGCAATGCTTTTATATTTGGCAGCTTGTCGACAGTCATCGGATGTGAAAGCTCTGGATCTTGAAGGTAGAGTTTTTACACCAGAGGGTGTTTCTTTCTCTATCTCTACAATGACTAAAAAAAAATAAAAATCTATAAGTATAGAGTATTTTGCATATTCGTTTTCCACTAAATTGTGTGTTGTCAATTGCTTGAAGTCGTTTGAAGAACGTACTAGAACGTTGAGGTCAAATCTGATGGGTCAATTACTGATTTCATTACGTAAGCCTTTGATCAGTGTCTCTGCAGCGACCACTGCGAGGTGGTTAAGAGATTTAATGGTCGAGGCAGGCATTGATCTTCAACAAGTTGGTGCGCACTCGATTAGGGGTGCGATGGCATGTAAATCTGTGCATTTGGGAGTGTCCGTGCAGGACATTATGAGATCAGCTGACTGGTCTTCAGATTCTACTTTTAAGCAGTTTTATTATAAACCAGTGGGTGATTTTGCGTCAAGAGTTTTTCATGCATCTTTGAACTAGCATAATCTGAGCCTCCGATCCTGACATAGAATGAAAAATTTGCTTGAACTCGCACCAAGAATTCAATTCTATTAAGGACACGGGGCGAGGATTATCCCACTTTATCTATGACTGTGTCATTTATCAATGTAGTACTTGAACGATATGTATGTAGTATTTAAGTTTGCCCACCCGAGATATGATGTGTGTGAGTAAGATTACCATAGGTTATTCTTAGGATCTGAGCTGAAATCTGACTACCTGGAGAATTGTTTCAAGCCTGGTTCTTTCTGTGGTTGGTTTTCTTCATGCAGATGGGGTTTCTTTGAAGATGTTCGTCAAGTTTTGGTTAACGAAGGTTCATCGTGATGGAGTTCTGCAGAGTAAAGAAAGAGGAGTTCTGGTTGACGTTATGGACTCTAATAGGATCTAAGGATACATGATTGGTGGACATGTTGACAAAAGCATGTTGGGAAATGTAGTTTGAGTTTGTGTGTTTTGTGATTGGCTGCTGTAATTTGAGTAGTAAAGAAAGAGAAGCATAATCTGAGCCTCCGTGTCCGTAATAGAATTGAAAATTCTTGGTGCGAATGCTAGCAAATTTTTTATTCAAAGCTACGAAATAAAGATCTCTTGAGGTGAATGGATCGTTGGCCTCCAGCATTTATTTTTAAAGTGATATCTGAGACTAGAAAAACTATTTGCGTGGAGCTCAAAGCAGGAGAAGAAAGCTTAGGCCCAGATTTATACTTTTTTACCGCCGCATTTGCGCCGCTTTTTGATGCAAAAACAGCGCAAACTTACAAAATACAATTGTATTTTGCAAGTTTGCGCCGCATTTGTGTCAAAAAATGATGCAAATGCGGCGCTAAGAAAGTATAAATATGGGCCTAAATGTTAACAGCAAAAACAGGACGGGAGCACACAGCCTTTTCATCCCAACACCCAGTTCAATCAGGTGCATTCTGATAAATGCAGTGCATGGTAACACTTAATGCCATTAAAAAAAAATTGTTTTCACCATGGTTGGTGCAGCCAGTGCTTAGGATCTCTAGACATAAACTCATGTATCATGATAGTTGGTCTTTGTCCGTAGAGAGTAATACGTAGAGCTCCCAACCTGTTTTAGCTAAATTGGAAGATTGTTTACCAGGTACAAAACATGGTGAGAGAATGCACTTCAAGACCTAGATTTGCTGAACTGTCCTTTAAGCAGTAAGATTCTAAAACCATGCCTGATCTTAATTACAAACTTTACATTGGAAATTCTTCTTGCATTAAGGTCTTTAATTTAATTAATACATTTTTCAGCATACAGCTATTGTCAAAAAATAGTTTTAAAGTGCTGCTTCATATATAGTTTCATGTTTTTGTATGTGTTTTGTTATAGACTTTATATGTTTTACTTTGGTTGTGTACAGTGTTCCAGCACCTGCTGTCAAGCATCCGCAGTACAATGGTTTGAATAAAAAATAAATAAAAAAAACACCGGAAACCTATATAGTCTTCAATGTACATCTACCAAATGAACAGTCTAGTTACTTCACCATGTAAGTAAAACTGTGAAGAATTAAAAATTTAATAATTATTGTAACGGAAAGTTTCAATTCTATTAAGGACACAGAGGTGGGGATTAGGCTTAGTCTTTCTTTACTTTATTTAACAGCAGCATTAACCAAGAAATGTTAATCACTTATCAGAACTTTGTTTCCTATGAGAGTCGCGGGGGGGGAGGGAGGAGACAAAAAGTTCCAGTAGATGTCAGCCCATCAGTTGCGGCCATGTCCCTGAAGAACCCGTGCAGTAGTCCTTCCTTTCTGCAACCTTCAGCAAGTATGGAACTCCTCAATCCTGCTTTGAGGTATGCATTCCTAAAAAAAAAAAACTCACAACTGGTTTATAAACCGACTCATAATTTAACACAATCAGGCCTCAAAAAATTATTAAAATGTTACTAGACCTGCAGATTGAGTAGCTTGAATAATCAACTTGACCTGACTGTAATGTATTTGACCGGGAAACGAGTCCCAAATTGTGTGACCCTAGGAAAATATTGTATTTTACAGTAACTTTTTTTCTTCATTCTCACATATGAGTGCGCCTTCAAATATGTGAGTTCAGCATTTCTGCTATTAAAAAAAAAATAATAATCCTCTTTTGCTCTTTTGTTTGATTAAATGCACTAAACGTTTGCTCCATGTGTAATAAATCTAGCCCATATATAGGGTACACATGATCCATGCATGACTTGCCTCTTAGTTTACTAATAGCTTTGCCATCAAGGTAGGAGTGTTTCTCAGTTTATGTTTGAACACTCACTTTTAATAAATATATTACTAAAGCATGATGTGGTAGCGCACTGTCATTTACAGACAGTACATTTCCAATAAATGTCTGAAAACCTTCCCACTAACTTCAGCTTTACTGATAAAACTATATAGTGTATTAACAATATTCTGTTAAAATTGGGTTTCAGAAAACATTTAACATTTGCACATCACCAAGTAAAGTGTTCTGACTTTTTTTTTTCATTCTAATGAAATATTTTTGTTCATCACACAGAAGTAGAAAAGATGGTCTTTCACAGCTAATGAAATAGATTTTGAAATGTTTGCAAAGTTGACACATATATATATATATATATATATATATATATATATATATAACTATATATAACTATGTGTTGTGTGTAAGGAAAAACCTGATGCCAAAAGCCTTTCATTTCACATAGGTCAGACAATTCACCTTACAAAATCCTGGAACTCTTCAGTCACAAGGAAAACTATTTGCACTGCAAGACGACAAACTGACTTTTGACCTCTGAAAACCTAGTAAATGTGACAAGAATAAGATTTAAAGGCATCTTAATTGCTAATTCAGTTTCTGACTGAACAGAACACCTGTTCTTTGTTCACTTGCCAGAATGGTTGAGTGGACTCTTAAAATAGCTTGTCCTCATAAAATAAAACTCCCCATAGCAGTGGTACAGTAGATTTTTCAAGCCTTGATAATAAAGAGATTGTAGAAGGGCAGTCTCAAGGCTTACAACAAATAGCATCATCTGCAAAGAACCATCATAAATGCAAAAACTTGTCGATAGATACACCACAACATGATCTGTATTGGATGAGACCAAGAAACTTAACATACCCACCAGATATGTAGGGCGGGGACTCACAGTCTATACGGTGGGCTAATCCTCACCTCGGTGTCCTTAATAGAATTTAAACTTTGTGTTACAATAGCAAAGAAATGGTTCATACTATGTCAGGACCAGAGGCGAGGATTAAGGTAGTTTAAAGTTTATTGACCACTAGGGAGGCCACACTTTAGACAGGCTTGAAATAGAAGGCCTTAAACGTGGAATCCGAGGACCAGTCGGCCGCGTTAAGAATATCTTCTAAACAAGCTGCTAAGGAAAAAGCTTTAGATGCCATAGCCTCTCTCATTGAGTGTGCATCAATATATAGGTATGTCTATCCCTGCTTCACTCATGACCCACTTGTCCCATCTGGCGATTGTAGGGGATGAGACCGTTTTATGAGGTTTCATCAGAGCGATAAGTAGTTGTCTTTATCCGTGTGGGCAGAGTTCTTTCGTCATAACTTCATAGGCTTTTGTCATTCTGACTACGCATAGCTTTGGGCCATCTGGAAATTTCGGATATGAAATTATCCTGGAATTCAGGTCCACCTTCTGTCTCCAGAGTTGTGAAGATGTCCTCATTATCATTAAAAGGGGGTGGGGGAAACGCATATTCCTGTTCCTGGGACCAATCCTGGAGGAACGCATCTGTCCAAGTCACACGGGTCTCCAGCTGCCCCTGTCCAGGTGGTCTAGCCTGAAGTCAAGCAGGTCTATGGAGAAGGGAAACCATCTGTTTTTGATTGCTGAGAAAACTCCTTTGTGGAGTTTCCAAAGGCTCGAGTCGTGCCTATGATGTGAGTGCCAATCCGCCACTTGATTGGATGTCTCCAGTAAGTGTCCTGCCACCAATGAAATTCGATTGTCGAGGCAATATTCTCAAATGGATTTCGCCAGGTTGGACAGTCTTTTCGAGCACACATGGTTGATGTAGCGGACCACCACCACATTCTCCATCTTCAGAAAAACACAGCATTGAGGTTTGTCTCGTGTTCAACATCTTTCTGCAAAGGATCCCGCCAATAACGTCAGACAATTCATATGGAGAAACCGCTCTTTGGAAGACCACTCTCCGTCTAACCAAATCCGGTTGAGAGCCGAAGATGGCACATCTGTTCCATGCCTCCTTGTGTGAGATCCACCATTGAATATCCTCTTTGGCTTCCTCCGAAAGGGGGGGATTACTTTGGAGTATGTGAGACCTTCAGGCGTTGCAGGGCCCCATGAAGAGGGCCTGGAAAGATAGCTTGAGTGGAGGATGAAAGAAAACTCACAATGTGAGCCAGGTTCGGTAGGGAAATAGTTTCCTTGGCTAGAGTCTGTTTGAGTTTGTGACAGATTTTAGACAGTTTGCGAGAGAGAAGACTGAGGGTGGCTTTGACTGAGTTCACCACAAAACCCAGAAGTTGGAGGGACTGGGAAGGGATCAGCGCAGATTTCAACTCGATGATGAAGCCGAGAGGTTCCAGGAGATGAATGGAGGATTGAAGGCGAGTGGACAGCCGATGAGGGTACTGGTCCATGAGGAGAAGGTCGTCTAGGTAGACGATGAGTCTGATACAGAGGGACCTGAGGAAATCCACCACGGGCCTTATGAGCTTGGTGAAGCATCATGGGGCCAAAGAAAGTCAGAAAGGAAGTGAACTCAAATATTTGGCTTCTCCTCTGAAATTGGAGGAAGCGACGATGTGGAGGGAAGATGGGCACCGTAAGATAAGCGTCCTTCAGATCAAGGCGCACTAGCCAGTCGATGGCCTACAGGAGGTCTCATAGGAGGTGAATATCCTCCATCTTGAAGTGACGGAATACCACCCATTTGTTTATTTCCTTCAAGTTGATAACAAGGCGGTATCCTCCCGTCCCTCTTTTCTACCAGAAAGAGGTTGCTGTGGGATGAAGAGAAGATCAGGTTATCATGCTTCTCCCCAAGAGTTTGCAGCTTTCGGCATCCACCGGGTTCATCTGGGTCGCAGAAAAAGCTAAAAGTTGTGGTTTCCTGGTTTGGACTGGGGAGCCATAAAACTCTATATGAAACCCTTTCACTGTCTGCCGGGGACAGGCATCTGAAGTAAGGCTTTCCCAGTTGTGCCAACCTGGTTTCCCCCCCAAAGGACACCCCATAGAGGGGAGAACAATCACCTTGATGGGGATTGAAGGGGTTGTTATTCCCCTGTCAAAGCCTCTGGTACTCCGCTGTCTGGGGTATCTCCTTGTTGGATAAAAGGTAACAAAATGCGACATGTCCTGCCACTGTCCTCATCTGGTGTCTGGACCTCTGAAGGCATTCTGAGGGAGGCGGCCGGTCAAGCACCCCCTTCCACGATCGGCCAAGGCAAAAACACGGCGGGAGTAAAATTTCCTAATGGATGTTTGAGCCCTATACAGAGAGGTGAAGGTGTTCACGAATTTCCCCAACTCCCAGATGAAAGGTTCTCCGAAAAGACCCCCTTGTGTTACAAGGCCTGTCTCAGATGTGGCCAACTACCCCAGTTTGGCGTCCACTTTGACAAGTAAGGATATGTGTGTCTCTGTCAAGAGTGGGCAGTTTGCATTGCCCAGGAAAATTATGGCCTGTGGGCCCGGCCTGACAACGCCTCAGGGGAGATGTGGGAACCCGAAGACTTAGCGTTTTCCGCCACATCAAGAATTTTTACAAGACGGCCCACTACATCTAACAGTTTGTCCTGGCAAGCCCGCAAAGACCAGTCAATCCCTTTACAAATTTAGCTGGGAAAGAGGCCATCCTGGCCTCAATCTCAGGGGTGAGCGCCACTTTGCCCTCTAGGGAGGGATGCAGACATTCCACCTTAAGGCGGTTCCTCACCTCCTTATCCAGGGGTTTGCTGAGGCACCCTGCTACGCAGGAAGCCACTTTGGGTGCTGGGACCCATTTCCCCGATTGTGGATGAATTAAGTCCTCAGGATCCAGAGTATCTGAGTCATCAAGGGGAGTACTCTCTGATTTGTTGTCCCCTTATGAAGAGTCTGAGGGGCCAGCGGGGTGCCATGGTCTGTCAGGGTCCTTATCCCTATATGAGGTGTGCGGGGAATCATCAGCCTCGAGAGGTTCCAGGTGTAGTGGCGAAATGTCTTTAAAAGGACCAGGCAGTGGGGTCCATAAATGCCTTTTTGATGAACGCAAAGGCTTCTAAATCAACGCCATCTTCTCCTGCTCGCTTTCATTTGGGATCTAGAATCAGTGACTGCCCGAGAGGTAGAAGACCGAGGGCCCAGACTGGTCTTCCCTTGTGAGGGGTAACGGGCATTGGGATGCCATCAAGTTTAGTTTACTCTCCAGGAGGGCAACCAGTTGAGTCACAACTTTGAAAATAGAGGTGTCCATTATTTGACAACAATTGTCTGCAACTGGCAGATTGGATATCTGCTTCTCTTCTACAAATTCCCGAGGGGTCTTTAAATTGACGTTTTTTAGTCATGCTGAAAATTGGGAGTGCAAGGGTTAAATATGCACAACGCTGCAGGTGCCTTGTGCGTTCACTCAATGATGGCACTTAGGGTTCAGGGGGGAGGCCCAAGAATAATGCGCGCCTAGGGCAGAAGAGGAATGCAGGACGTAATTGTCTCTCCTTACAGTTTTATAGGAGAAAAATTAATAACGCCAAGCGTTATATTTGCCTGGGCCACGTCCCTTTTTTATTTTTTTTTCAACTTGTTGGTCTGCGAGGCCCTCACCATAATAGGTGTCAAGCCCCAGGATGGCTCCCAAAATCTATTTATGAAAGGACAGCTCGCACAAAGCGCGGAGACGTTGGAGTCTTCCCAGGCGGTCAGTTTTGGTTGTTTTGGAATTCGAAACTGATGCATGTTGGCTGCCGGGTGTGATGCACAGAGCACGGAATTCCAAGTATGTGCGGAGCCCTCTGGCGGTCAGAAGACTGCCCCGCACTCGGACTCGATAGATGCAACTGCCGTGAAGGGTCAATATCTTTCCGGCAGCTATAATGACAGCAATAATCAAAGAAAACTGAACTATTCCTAGTACACATAGAAATACAGAAACATTAAAACGTACTACACTATAAGAAGAATAGTAAGACGAGTGGTACTTATCTTGCCGCTGGAGCAGTGAAGAAAGAGGAAGGAAGGACTACTGCACAAGTTGTTCATGGACATGGTAGCCATTGAATGAATGGCTGATGTCTACTGGAACTGTTTGTGGTTTTTTTTTTCTCCAGACTCTTATGGGAAACAAAGCTCTGATGAGTGATTAATATTTTTTGGTTAATGCTGCTGTTAAATAAATAAAGTAAAGAAAGACTAAGCCTAATCCTCGCCTCCGTTCCTGACACAGAATCAATCATCATTTAGAGATTATAGCGCTTGATTATTATTCACCTTTTCTTCCCCACAAACAGATGGATAAGCGGTTCTTTAGGCAACAGTCAAATTCCTCCCATTAGCTTGGATGGGTAAGTGGTCAAAAAGAGAGCCTCTGTTCATGGCATCAGTAGCATCCAATCAAAGAAATCAAATACGTTTTATTGTTTAAACAAGTTAAAACAACACGTTTTGTTACATTTAAAGAAAGACATTCTGAAAAACCACCCCTGTGAAGACTAAATTGGCACATGATTCCTGATCAACTAGATTTTCTTCAATATATTTAAAAAATACATGCTGCCACAATTTCTCCAACACAGATGTTAGCAGCAATTGTCTATAAGGAGCACTAAGACCACATTCGTAGGAGGGTTGTGGGCAGAGGGGGTGGAAGGGGAGCGGGCAAGCAAGACAAGGACCTGCTAATGTATGTGACCACCCCATCCAGGTCTTTATGCAATAGATTCACTCCAAGAAATAAAATGTACACTTTTTTTTAAGACAATACTCTGTTTTTCAAAACTACGAAAAGTCCCAGCTAAATGTGGAGGTTGAACGAATGAAAGAGCTGATAAGGTTCTGTGTGCACATGATAAAAAGAAAGGCTAGCACTTTTGTTTAGTCACATTTTGGTGACATAAAATCCAACCTCAGTTCCACAATTTGTTTTCTTTATCCACATCAAATGAAGCTGCACGCCACCAATCCAGGTACAGAGGTCCTTTTTCATGGGACATGTTCAGAACTAACAAAAGCAGTTAACGCCCCTGCCAGCATCAAGTTACGATGAAACAAACAAAATATTTAAAAAAAATGTATATGTTCATTGATTATTTTTTTCCACATTGGTCAGCGTTTTAACATCCATTCTTTCCAAACCTTCGAAGTTACTTATGTGAGAGTTTCACCTTTGGTCACCTGCAGAAGAAACAACAGTTACTATCAATGCCAGAAAACGCATGACGCGCCCAAACAAGTAAACCAACAGTAAGTTTTTAAACCAACCATGAGATTATCTTTACAAACATGAAGAGAGAGTCCAATGGGCATGTTTTTTTTTTTTTTTTTTTTTAAGTCAATGAAGATAATTCTTTACTACTCTGTGTGAGAGTCATAGAGGAAAATTATGGAAATCCTGAATTGGCATCGGTGGAGGGAAGGAATAGTGGGTTGGTGGGTATATGCATTTCACAGCACATCTGTCAAACTTCTCCACCTAACGAGGAGTTGCAGCTTCCACACATAAGAAATCTTTTTGACAGTTATCAATGAACAGTGCATTTAAAAGCACACTGTGTCTGGCGCATTACAATGAAAAGCCAAAAAAAAAAACCTTTCTTCCTGCCCCATCCCTCACACTTGTGCGTGGGCTGACGAGTTATGAATATAATTATTGTGATGCCTCAGGCAGCCCTTTCCCCTGCTGCACTCTTCTCCCCACCTCCATAGCAATGTCACTTATGAATAACTAGCATGGTCCCTCCTAGGATTGCAAGGAGCTTTCCTTCTCTGGTCTTCTGTTCGCCTCTGCCCACTACATGGGGGTACTGGTGGCCATCGGGCCCATTTACAACACTAACACCATCACACATGGGATACGGCCAATATCCTCATTGTTTTTGCCGCTATCCATACCCTAGAACCAGCCCTTTACCACCAGCATATCCTTCTTTACATTTTTGGGCGGGTTGTATTCCCTGCGCTCAATGGTATCACAGGTATTATGTTTATTTGGTTGATTTTGTTTGGTTTATTATCATATGCTGCACTCGCTTTGCCTACTTCGCTTAAGGCGGGAATGGCCTCGACCCATGGGGTAGACAGGCTCTCTTTGCTCAAATCCTATCACGATAACTGACACTAATATCATAACATGGAATGTTCGTGGGATACATACACCCTATCGTCCTTATATTTATATTTGCGCTGCTGTAAGGAAATGCCTCCTTGGCATGGTTACCCCCTGACTTTTTGCCTTTGCTGATGCTATGTTTTGATTTGAAAGTGTGCTGAGGCCTGCTAACCAGGCCCCAGCACCAGTGTTCTTTCCCTAACCTGTACTTTTGTTTTCACAATTGGCACACCCTGGCATCCAGGTAAGTCCCTTGTAACTGGTACCCCTGGTACCAAGGGCCCTGATGCCAGGGAAGGTCTCTAAGGGCTGCAGCATATCTTATACCATCCTGGGGACCCCTCACTCAGCACAAACACCCTGCTTGTCAGCTTGTGTGTGTTGGTGAGGACAAAACGAGTAAGTCGACATGGCACTCCCCTCAGGGTGCCATGCCAACCTCACACTGCCTATGCAGTATAGATAAGTCACCCCTCTAGCAGGCCTTACAGCCCTAAGGCAGGGTGCACTATACCATAGGTGAGGGCACCAGTGCATGAGCACTGTGCCCCTACAGTGTCTAAGCCAAACCTTAGACATTGTAACTGCAGGGTAGCCATAAGAGTATATGGTCTGGGAGTCTGTCAAACACGAACTCCACAGCACCATAATGGCTACACTGAAAACTGGGAAGTTTGGTATCAAACTTCTCAGCACAATAAATGCACACTGATGCCAGTGTACAATTTATTGTAACATACACCCCAGAGGGCACCTTAGAGGTGCCCCCTGAAACCTTAACCAACTACCCGTGTAGGCTGACTGGTATTAGCAGCCTGCCACATTCGAGACATGTTGCTGGCCACATGGGGAGAGTGCCTTTGTCACTCTGTGGCTAGTAACAAAGCCTGTACTGGGTGGAGGTGCTTCACACCTCCCCCTGCAGGAACTGTAACACCTGGCGGTGAGCCTCAAAGGCTCACCCCCTTTGTTACAGCACCACAGGGCACTCCAGCTAGTGGAGTTGCCCGACCCCTCCGGCCACGGCCCCACTTTTGGCGGCAAGGCCGGAGGAAATAATGAGAATAACAAGGAGGAGTCACTGGCCAGTCAGGACAGCCCCTAAGGTGTCCTGAGCTGAGGTGACTAACTTTTAGAAATCCTCCATCTTGCAGATGGAGGATTCCCCCAATAGGGATAGGAATGTGACCCCCTCCCCTCGGGAGGAGGCACAAATAGGGTGTACCCACCCTCAGGGCTAGTAGCCATTGGCTACTACCCCCTCAGACCTACACACGCCCTTAAATTTAGTATTTAAGGGCTCCCCTGAACCTAGGAACTCAGATTCCTGCAACCTAAGAAGAAGAGGACTGCTAAGCTGAAAAACCCTGCAGAAGACGACGGAGACACCAACTGCTTTGGCCCCAGCTCTACCGGCCTGTCTCCCCACTTCGAAAAGACACTGCTCCAGCGACGCTTTCCCCAGGAACAGCGACCTCTGAATCCTCAGAGGACTGCCCTGCTCTAGAAGGACCAAGAAACTCCAGAGGACAGCGGCTCTGTTCATCCAAGACTGCAACTTTGATTCCAAAGAAGCAACTTCAAGACAACTGCGTTTCCCGCCGGAAGCGTGAGACTTGCAACTCTGCACCCGACGCCCCAGGCTCGACTTGTGGAGAAACAACACTTCAGGGAGGACTCCCCGGCGACTACGAGACTGTGAGTAGCCAGAGTTGTCCCCCCTGAGCCCCCACAGCGACGCCTGCAGAGGGAATCCCGAGGCTCCCCCTGACCGCGACTGCCTGACTCCCAGATCCCGACGCCTGGAAAAGACCCTGCACCCGCAGCCCCCAGGACCTGAAGGATCGGAACTCCAGTGCAGGGGTGACCCCCAGGAGGCCCTCTCCCTTGCCCAGGTGGTGGCTACCCCGAGGAGCCCCCCCCTTGCCTGCATCGCTGAAGAGACCCCTTGGTCTCCCATTGATTTACATTAGAAACCCGATGTGTGTTTGCACACTGCACCCGGCCGCCCCCGTGCTGCTGACGGTGTACTTTCTGTGCTAACTTGTGTCCCCTCCGGTGCCCTACAAAACCCCCCTGGTCTGCCCTCCGAAGACGCGGGTACTTACCTGCTGGCAGACTGGAACCGGGGCACCCCCTTCTCCATTGAAGCCTATGCGTTTTGGGCACCAGTTTGAACTCTGCACCTGACCGGCCCTCAGCTGCTGGTGTGGTAACTTTGGGGTTGCTCTGAACCCCCAACAGTGGGCTACCTTGGACCCAAACTTGAACCCCGTAGGTGGTTTACTTACCTACAAAAACAAACAAATACTTACCTCCCCAGGAACTGTTGAAAATTGCACTGTCTAGTTTTAAAATAGCTATATGTGATTTATTTGAAAAGTATATATGCTATTGTGATTATTCAAAGTTCCTAAAGTACTTACCTGCAATACCTTTCATTTGAAGTATTACCTGTAAAATTTGAACCTGTGGTTCTTAAAATAAACTAAGAAAATATATTTTTCTATACAAAAACCTATTGGCCTGGAATTGTCTTTGAGTGCGTGTTCCTCATTTATTGCCTGTGTGTGTACAACAAATGCTTAACACTACTCCTTTGATAAGCCTACTGCTCGACCACACTACCACAAAATAGAGTATTAGAATTATCTCTTTTTGACACTATCTTACCTCTAAGGGGAACCCTTGGACTCTGTGCATACTATTCCTTACTTTGAAATAGTGCATACAGAGCCAACTTCCTACAGCTGCAGACCGACATATATTGCTTTTCTGCAAGAAACCGATATTACCCAGATGGAGGCTCTGTGGCTGCAAAGGCTATGGAGGAGACAGGTATATTCCACTAACTACTCCACCTACCCTCAGGGAGTACTAGTGTGGATTAAGATGGGGCTCAACTTCACAGCTGCACACATGCTCACAGAACAGGAGGGCAGATATGTTTTAGTGGCGGCCAGCAAGATGGCCGTCAGATGCTCCTAAGTACCATATATGCGCCCAATACTGAGCAAATGTTGTTCTTTAGCACGCGGACCATGAGCATATCCGGGTAGAGAAGACTCCCCTGGCTTATAGGCGGAGATTTTGAAAGTGTTCTCAATGTGGCCCTAGACTGCTCCTTCAAGCTTGCGCACCGCACCACAGCCACATGGAAATGCCCACACTTTAAGTACATTGATACAACGTTGGGGCTTGTTGGACAACTGACACTAGTGTAATGCCAATGCGTGGATATACTCATGCTATTCGCACCTACACTGACTGCATGTCCATATAGATCGGTTCGTAGGCATATCAGACACAATCCCACACAGACAATCTGGGTAGGACACACTCCCATCATGACTCATTACAGCTACAGCTTGACTCGGAGCAAACACCCACCCCTCCCCTAATACCCATGTGGCGACTCCAGGCATCAACGCTGGAAGATCCCCTGTTTAGGGCTTCAGTCAGTACTTGCATAGCAGAATATTTTGATACAAACACTTATACTGCTACCTTCAGACTGTTAACTTCAAAGGGTTTATTAGAGGTCCTTGCCTGGGTAACTCATCGAACATGCGCAGTCTGCTTGACAATGAAATATCTCATTTGGAACAGCAGCTACTCAGATTTGAGGGTCTGGCCCGGTCTTCAGAAACAGGCAGAGCAAGCCTCAATAAGGAGCCGCAAGAGCACAGAGCGTTGCTGCAGAGGCTGTGATGTCTTAATTATGCAGCCCCCATGCTAAAACACATGCTGAAGCTAATAAGCCAAGAACACTGTCAGCATGACTGATATGCCAGAAGATACCACTGCGGCCCATTTTGTCCATTTAACCGGACAGGGGTCATATTACATACCCAGAGATATACATGCTGCGTTTACATGGCATTATCCAACATTATACTGGTCTGTTTTGTTAGGGGAGATTGAGGGCTTTCTCACTGACAATGTTTTGCCTCAGGCTCTGTTTGAACACAGAGAAGAACTTAGTGGGGAACTTATGCTTTTGGAGATAGAGGAGGCCATTCGCCCACTCAACACGGGCAAAACTCCTGGGCCTGAAGGATTACAGTCCGAATTTTACGAAGTTTATGCTTCCTCACTGGTTCCACACCTAAAAACACTATATGATGAGGCTTTATCGGAGGCCTGTTTACAACCCATGCTAAATGACACCTTACTCCTCTCACTTCCTAAACCAGGGAAAGACACAATGGAGCTGGAGTCCAACAGGCCCGTTGTGATTCTCAACACAGACTTCAAAGTAATGGTGAAGATCCTAGCTGACGAGCTTGCAACCCTGGTCCCACAACTGGTCCATCTCGATCAGAATGGGTTTGTGCCATTTAGGAGCATCTCCCTTAACTTATGAAATTTTTATTTTATTTACTTATTTATTTTAAGAGTACTGGAAAATGCACCGCAGATACATCCACAATCGGGATTCTGGTGCTGTATCTGCAGAAGGCATTTGACCATCTACAATGTCCCTATCTATTTCAGGTGCTCTCCAGATATGGTCTGGGAACCTGCTTTCTCTTTCTGATCAAGCTACTGTACGCCAATCTGACAGCCAGGGTAAAATAGGCTGCCATAGCTCCGACCCAATACAGATACAGAAAGGCACGAGGCAGGGCTGCACACTATCCCCGCTCCAGTTTTCCCTGGTGATGGAGCCTTTGGCCTACTTTCTCCGTACACAAGACAAATGATGGGGTATATCCCTCAGTGACAGCACACATTCAATCTGGCTCTACGTGAATGACATGCTTCTGTACCTTCGTCCCCACCCACCATTTAACAACGGCTGACCTGATTGCTGCAGTATTGGCCCTTAAAGTGAATTTGGGCAAGTCTTGCTGTTTTCCACTTCCGAATCGTACGGGTGATCCAGCACTTTACATTGGCGGCACCTGTCGGACATGGCAACCGTGCATTTTCTGATACCTAGGCATTTGTGTTTATCATGCGCCTACAGACCTAATAAAAAATAAATCAGGTTTGCCCTGTGTCGGTCATGCAGCTGCAAATAACGTTCTGGCAAACTGTACCACCCTCTGTGGCAGGCTGAGTAGCCCTCACAAAGATGGCCATGTTAGCTGTATTATTTTGCCAATCTGCCCTTATACATCAACACAAACTTATTTCACTCCTTGGAGACACCTTACAATTCAATATCTACACGTACTGGGAAGAGGTTGCTATCTGACTCACTCGAAAGGTGATCCCCTGTGCCCTCGCGCAGCCACTCCCCTTACTGCTTTGCGTCAACATGGAGACACAGACTTCGGACATCCCTGTACTGACAATGGCATGGCATGCCTAGGCTCCCGTAACACATGATTCAACTTGATACAGCTTTATATAATACATAGAACCTATTTAACTGCCCAGAAAATCGAATCAATACTTTCACCATGCTGACACTACCTGTCCCTGCTGCCCTACACCAGGTGCAGACTTTTTACACATGCTCTGGGCTTGTTCGTCACTGGCCGGATACTGGCTAGATGGGACGACGCATCTGTCAAGCTGCATAGGCCTCACTACACTACATATCTGGTAAGTGTGCTTGCTGAGTTTAACGCGCCACACAAACAGAAATAGGGCTGTTACACGTTTCACAGATATGACTTTATCCAAGCAAAGCACCTGCTCACCTGCAGGTGGAAGACAGTGATTCCATCTAATTCCACTGCATGGGCAACGTCGATGGTGGCCTGGGCACAGGTATGAAAAGTAAAGCCTTACACAGAGATGTGACAAGAAGTCTCCGCAAATATTCCATCTCCAGTGGTTGGGACACTCGGCTGGAGAAGTTCTGCAAGGGACTGCAGCTAAAGACCAGCCCTCTTAGTACTATGTACGGGTCATTCCCAAAATGCCCAATAACCTCAGCTGGTGGCCAGGGCTCATATTGGGCCGCTGCCCTTCCTGTGTGATCACCCCCCCCACCCTACTTCCCTGTATTCCCTGCCCACCATTCCCCCCAAGCCACCAACACCTCCAACCCCCCCCCCAATCCTCTTATAGCCCTTTTCAATTGTCAGAATATCCACTGTAATACACGCTGAGTGCATGAACCTTAGTTTGACTATGATTGTATTCACTATTGTTTTAATGCATTCTTGGCATTTGGCAATAGCACTTGAGTCTAGACAAGCTAATATCTAGGGCCTCAGCTTTGTACGTGGCTTGCAAGCGTTGTTTTTGTTTAAAATCGGCAACTATTTAAAATGCTGAGTCATTTGATACTGTGTTACGCCAGTCGTAATATTTCCGATGTACACCATGCTTTGCTGGTCTGTGTAACTGACAAAATGCCAATAAAAATAAAGCCCACAATTGCTGCTCTTTCAAAATATCCAGATTTTGAGATTTTAAAAACCCGAGAGATATGAAGCAACAGAATGATGAAAAAAAAAAAATCAACCGGAGAAATGTTAAAAGAACACAATTGTTGAAAGATTATTTGACAAGTGATGCAATCTCATTAAACAGAGGTATTTGGCAGAAAAACATATATACAATACAATTCCAGAGCTAGGCAAAAACTAGTAGCATAACATTTTAACCTTGAGTTTTGACATTAAGTTTTAAGTTTTCGGAATCTGGAATTTTGGAGGTACTTCACTAATGTGCACTTGCTGCACCTGTTAGGAGAAAGGCAACCAGGTGGTATCAGGCATGCTGTATTACAAGGGAGTTCATATCGGAGATCTACTGCGGCCTTCAATCTGACCTTGGATCTAGAGAAAGCAGTGCTTAATTTAAGCCAATGATTTCCTGTGCTCAGCACCAGCACTTTATTATCAACACTGGCACTTATGACAGTCCACCACATGGTGGTGCTACCTAATTTTAAAATGAGCACAACAGCTGTTTTATAATTCAAAATACAGTAAAATTACGAATACCTGTCACCCTAGCCATTGTTGTAACTGAGTGGCCTAGAAAGTCTAAACTGTCATACTTGTAGGAGTAAAGTTTAGTGCTTGCGGTGATGCTATCAATGGCAGGGGCAATGGGTGCAAACTACAGTGGCCTCCTGTGAAAGGCACTGGCAAACACTTTTTTTTTTTTTTTTTTTGAACAAATTAAGAACCGTGGGTCAGAAACATACCATAATCATTTAACCACATCATCCTCTGCCTGCACCCACTCCCAGATCTGTATTTTCCAAGTGTGCACAAGCAGAGGAGAAGACTTCCAACTCTTGCAATTGCACATTTTGTTAGTGCAAAAGCCAAGTCAATTAATATGTTACCCCTTTGTCTGTTCTGAGCTAAGGCATAAGTACAAGGAGGCATTTATTTATTGAAAAGCAGTCACAGACATGGTGGTCTGCTGTCTCCAGCCTGTGAGGCCGCCATTCGCAAGGGGGGTGCATTTGCGAAGCCCTTGCGAATCACAGATGGTGTCAGGGACACCATCCTACATTCGGATTTGCGACTCGCAATTTGCGGGTCACAAATCTGAACCTACCTACATGTGGCCCCAAATTCTTAAAGAAAGTCACAGAAGTGCACCCATGGTATATGTCGTACCCCTATAAAATATTTGTGAACTGTATTTTAGCATGGGTAAATACGCATGTGTAGATTTGCTCATGTGAAAATCTATTGAGCATTTGCAAGTTCATTTTCCCTCCAGCCACTTTCTTCCCAACCCTGGAAGAAGTTCTAATCCTGCCATTGTCAGGAGTAAATGTCCACCCTTTCTTATTATGGGAAAATATTAGAGAGAAGCTGGTGAAAATCTTTAAAACATGCAGGTTAGTAGGTTTGCAGACTCAAAGGCATTCCAGCCCTGGAACTATTGCTTACTGCTTCCTCCAGCCCCAGTATGCAGATCTGCAGAAAGGTGGAAAAATAAGGAAATTGCTACAGTAGGGATTGAAACTGCAAGTATTCAAGCCCTACTATGGTAGTAGCCCTGGCATAATCAGAGAGGCTATTATCAGAGCTCTTACATAATGAGATTGCTGCTATAATTTGGCGCCACACTACATGGCACCAAAGGGACAAGTAGATCTTTTTACAGGACAAGTAGATTTGAGAAGCAACCTGTCCCGTGGACAAGTAGATATTTTAATAAATTCCACACCCCTGAGATGGATGGGCCCGTGGCTGGATTGGTAAAGGGCAGAGAGCTCCAGTCCGACTCAGACGCCAGCAAGGTGGAGGTGGAGTACTGGTTTGGGCTGGTATCATCAAAGATGAGCTTGTGGGGCCTTTTCGGGTTGAGGATGGAGTCAAGCTCAACTCCCAGTCCTACTGCCAGTTCCTGGAAGACACCTTCTTCAAGCAGTGGTACAGGAAGAAGTCTGCATCCTTCAAGAAAAACATGATTTTCATGCAGGACAATGCTCCATCATACGCGTCCAAGTACTCCACAGCGTGGCTGGCAAGAAAGGGTATAAAAGAAGGAAATCTAATGACATGGCCTCCTTGTTCACCTGATCTGAACCCCATTGAGAACCTGTGGTCCATCATCACATGTGAGATTTACAAGGAGGGAAAACAGTACACCTCTCTGAACAGTGTCTGGGAGGCTGTGGTTGCTGGTGCACGCAATGTTGATGGTGAACAGATCAAAACACTGACAGAATCCATGGATGGCAGGCTTTTGAGTGTCCTTGCAAAGAAAGGTGGCTATATTGGTCACTGATTTGTTTTTGTTTTGTTTTTGAATGTCAGAAATGTATATTTGTGAATGTTGAGATGTTATATTGGTTTCACTGGTAATAATAAATAATTGAAATGGGTATATATTTTTTTTTGTTAAGTTGCCTAATAATTATGTACAGTGATAGTCACCTGCACACACAGATATCCCCCTAACATAGCTAAAACTAAAAACAAACTAAAAACTACTTCCAAAAATATTCAGATTTGATATTAATGAGTTTTTTGGGTTCATTGAGAACATGGTTGTTGTTCAATAATAAAATTAATCCTCAAAAATACAACTTGCCTAATAATTCTGCACTCCCTGTAGTCCACCCCCAAACATTGTGAAAGACGTTTAGTCTCCATGTATGGACATACCCACTAGGCCTGTATTATGTGTGGAGAAAGCAGCACCACCCTAATAGATAATACAATTTCATCTCAGACACACATTGAACATTTTCTCATATAGATTCTGTTCTGATGCACACAGCTGTCTTGCAACAGGTCAACAAGATACACGTATTGCCACATGGTTCAGACCAAACCCATTGGAAATAAATCTAAGGGGTGCACACTGATGAAAGCAGGGGCTAGGACATATTAATGCCTGGTCGCTGAAAGATCGCGAGTCAGCAATACTAGTACAGAAACGAAGGGCCTGATTTTGAGGTTGGTGTACTTACGGCCAATCTGCGTCGGCGGCGGGCCCGAGAAGACTGTCATGACGTCTGTGTTCCGCCCATTGTATCTAGATGTTACAGTCCTATAGGCGGTGTACTGGCGGCGGTTCACAGACGGTGGGAGACTGTATTGGGACTCAATGGACTTCATACAATGGCAGTGGCTATGGAAGGGTGGTAAGTGACATACACTGTCCCTTAGCCATAGGTGCACCTCCACACTACACAACAATTATACACATTTACCCATTGCCTGTCTGACACAACACAACCCGTATATGCCAAAAACACACTGACACATCCATGCCACAACATAAACACACCATTGACACTGCACCCACACAACCGCAACAAACACAACTACACACACAACTACACAAACAGATACACACACAAATTGTAGCACAACATGACAGCTACAGGGTCCCCTGGCAACGTGTACACATGGACAGTTGAAAGGTATGAATGAACAATCATTTTGGTGCCAATGAATACTGGCACCATAATGATAGTTGCATATTTGTGTGATACGTGATATATACCCGTGTGTCCCCAACCATGTTACTGTGACATGTATATGTCTCCAGTGGTCTCCCACCTCCCGTCCAACGCCTACGCAATGTACCCTGGCAATGCAGCATCCCTACCTTGTAGTCTGTTGACTCGAAAGGAGAAAAGGGGGGGGGGGGCTTACCATGGGTTGGTGGCAGCAGCAGGTGTTGTCCAGTTGTGGGCCATCAAAAGATAGAGGGGGGGTAATACACCAACTAAGGAGTGGCAGTCGGACCTCCATTTTTTCCCTTGCGGTAAGGCACACACCTATCTCTGCATGGTGGGAAAGCTGTCTGCAGTCCCACCGGCATCCTAGTTTCCCTTTCCCGCCATTGATGCGGCTGATGTTTTTTTGGAAGAGACAGCCACTCAAATACGGTTTTTCTTCTGTGGGACCGCCAACATCTAAATATGGCGGGTGGATTGTCGCATCAGCCGGAAGGGTTACAGTCGAAATGTCAACAACTGGACCATTACCACCAACATCTAAATCAAGCCCTAAGTTACTTCGATCTAAATGATGGCTCACTAGAAATGTAAGAAGTTCTATGGAAGCTAACAAATCAATTTTGAGGGGTAGGGCAAAGGCCTGAAGGGCTGGGTGTGGGATTGAGAGGTGGCTAAGTCAGAATTAGACGGAAGAGTCGGGATTCTTTAACAAGAATATACTACAACCACAGAAGCAGTCTTGCTGCGACAATTAGAGCTAGCGATCCACAAACTTAAAAACTTGATCACTGAAGAAGCCTGCGAGAAATGGCTGGCCTTTCAAAACAAGGTCTAGGAGATGAGTGAGAAATCAAGAAGGCTCCTTTATCAGCCAGCCATGACATGGACCCTGGAACTTAAGCTGTGATAAGGGATGAGTGCAGCTCAGTGGTGTATTACACCACTGGTGTTGTGGACACTTTCACTGCGTATTACAGACAACTACATAAAGTATGCTTGTTCCCTAAAAGAGCACAAGAGATGATTGGCATATAAGCTCACTGTCCCAACATTGTCAAGAGTGGAATGGGAGCTTTTAAAAGCACCAGTGACTATAGAACAAGCATCGGTAGTACTGAAAGATATGCACCCAGGGAAAACATAGGGGCTCAATGGGTTCCCAGCTGTATTTCTCAAGAAACAAACGTCTCTTGTAACCCCACATCTTGTGCCATTAGTCAACAAGGTAGCCCATCAAGGCTTCTCCTCCCCGGACCATATAGAGGGTACACTATCTGTTATCATCAAATCAGAGCAGCCCTCAGACCTAGGCACCTCATATCGCCTTATCCCCCGTACCAATAATGAGATCAAACATGGATACAAAAGAATGCATTAGTGCTATGGTCTGATTGAAGACAGAGTGGCTTTATTTGAAGACAACATGCTGCTATTCCTTTGCTACACTTCATGCACTGGGGACAGATTGATAAAGATGTTGGATCTATATGGGAAGGCATCTGGTTTCCTGCTAAACTGTAAGAAATCACCTTTATTTACAATAAGAAGGGATTGCCTTTGTGAGAGTACGCAAAGTTACTGAATAGGCTAGCACAGTTTTAAATACCTTGGGATGCACATCTCTTTAGACCTAATGGTAAGCTGGGAGCTAAACCTAGTCCCTTCACTTGCAACTTGCTAAAAGATCTCTGCACTCAGGGTGCTCTTTTGATCAACATCATGGGCTAAGTTGCACTTTTAAATATAATCGTATTATACAAACTTTTATATGTGGCTGAGAATTATCCCACGGAAGTACCTGAAAACTTCTTCAATACCATCAGAGGCTTGTCCCAAAAGATAATGTGGAAAGGAAAATTCACAAGAATTGCATGGGAAAAGATAATTCAATACACATGTGATACACATACGATGGAGAGTCTGGCATGGCTGATATGAGAATATAGTACTCTGCTTTGCAACTCCCTATAATAAAGGGCTGATTCTTTGGCAATCGAGGTGGCCCATCAATCTGTTTAGAACTACAGCTTTTTGAGTGTTTTAACTTACCAAAATACCTCTATGGCTCTTTACTTTACAAATTATTTTCCAGATTGCACTAAGGTGGTCTTGAAATACTGGCGTAAGGCATTGAAATGGATTAGCTGGCAGAATTAAATTACATGGGATTCCCAGTTATGACATTGCCCGATAATGAAACAGATATCAGAAGTGGAAGGGATTCCAACAGTGGGATCTTATTGGTATCGCAAGGATGAGAGATGTTTGGGGATGCAGGTCACCTAAATCTCTTTCAAATGCTCTCAGAAGAGTACAAAATTAACCATTTGCATTTTTTTTTAGATTTCTACACATGAGAAATGCTCTAGATTACAATTAAACCGAGTTAAAATCTATCCTGGACTACAACACCCTAAAGGCAAAGGTTAGGAATACTGGAGGAAACACGGAATATCCTGAATATACTTTTCCCCCCTAACAGTAAGTTTCTCCGACGGGTTCACAGCACTGAGTGATGCGTGTAAAAATAGACAGTGGGACACTGGAAGATAAGGAATGGGTTGAGAACAGACTGGCTCCTTGCAAACTAGCCATATCTCTACACCAGCGTTTAATTCAGATTGCATTTCTTTAAAGATTCTATTACCTTCCAAACAGACGCTAGAAAATTGTGGGTAAAAATATGGGGATTGGTTCCATGTTATCTGGACATACCCGTCAACTTTTACTTTTTGTTGGAGATTCGGTACAACGTTATCCATGACTCCGGGCAACCTGTGCACATTTCCCCCAAAATGTTCCTGCTAGGAGTGATAAGGCGGGGGGTGCAAGATGCTTTGCCCCCCCATATGAATCTTGGTTGGGCTCGGTTTCCTCACTGCTAAAAGAGACATAGTGAGAAACTAGAAATTAGATAAATCCCACAAATGTAGAGTGACTTCTGCAAGATTAGTGAAAAGGGAGGTATACATGAGAAGAGGCTGCCTGAAGAAACATGATAAGATTTGTAGTCCTATGTGGAAATATTTTAAACCGGGTTCACAAGGAAACAAATTTTTATTTGGCTGCTTTCACTTTATGACTTCACTTCTTAAACGAGTTTACTGCTGTGAATATTTCCACACATGAGATAGGGAAAGGTATTGTACTGGGTTTGAAATATGTGATAAAGAATGCTTATTAAAAAAATACTGCAATCAGTGGGCTAAAGCATAGAGCACATTCTGCCCTAATGTTTAGTCCAAAGTTAGTGTTTTATGGATACCTACAAAAGCCATTATGTGGATACTTCACAAAAATAAATTGTGGGAATCTCTTTGGGATTGATTATATTACATCTTTCTCTTTCCATCATGTAAGCAGGGCCACTGAAATGAATGAGATTATGCAGCTGCAGCTTTTTTTTTTTACTCCTAATTATGGATTTGTCGCACTTGTCACATGTTTCTTTATCTGCTATATACATATAAATATGAATGTGCAATGTTCTAATGTGTCAATAGCTGAATTCCGAAGCTGGAATGTAGTGTTATGATCTAACAAACTATCAACTACTCAAATATGCAATTTTGGCTTAAGATTGCATTAGATTTATGAACTGCAGAATGGTTTTCACTGGCAATACTGGAAGTATACGTCCTGTGGAGTGAATGAAACATAACAGAATGGAATTAAGTGACTGCAGCAGCAAGTTTAGAGCTCAATAACACATTATCTATTTACTTGGGAGTTTTGAAAAGTGCTGCTTGTAGCCTTTTTTGGGTACGCCTAAGCGCTGCTCTATGATTTAAGACACACTGGGCCAGATGTAGGAATAATAGATTTTGCGACTCGCAATTTCCGAGTCGCAAAATCATATGCAGAATGGTGTCTCCGACACCTTCTACGAATCGCAAGGGGGTCACAAAGACCCCCCTCATTAATATTAATGAGGTGGGTCGCAATTTGCAACCCCTTTGCGATTCCCTGCACTCAGAGGGATGGTGGTCTGCTGGAGACAGCAGACCTCCATGTCTGTGACTGCTTTTTTAGTAAAGCAGTTTTTTTTTTTGTTTGTATTGCTGCCCATTTTCCTTAAAGGAAAACGAGTTGCAATACAAAAGAAAAAATTAAACCATTTGGTTTTTCAGAGTAGGCAGTGCTCTGAAAAAATATTTATGGCGACATTCACAAAGGGGAAGGGGTCCCACAGGGACCCCTTCCCTTTTGCGAATGAGTTAGCACCCATTTGACATGGGTGCTAACTGCGAATTGCTTTGCGACCGCGGTCACAAAGCAATTCTGCATCACAGTGCGAATCGCAAATAGGAAGGGAACACCACTTCCTATTTGCGAGTCGCATTCCCATTTTGTGAGTCGGGACCGACTCGCAAAATGGGATTGTGCATCGCGATGCGCTTTTGCATTGGGCAAACTGCGAATTTCACAGTTTGCGCCATGCAAAACGCTTCGTACATCTGGCCCATTATTCTGCTAATACAAACAGCACATAACATTTTTAGAACAACAGAAGAAGATTCTGTAGAAAATTACCCTCTTTTTGTAGGCTCTAGACAAACCAGGCATATTATTAATCACCCTGTCAGCAAGCAGTATAGAGATACAGAGTTTTTAATCTGAGGTAGGTGAGAGCTGAGGTTTACTGCAGTACTACTTCCCAGCCATGTCATTGTCAGACAAAAAGGCAACCAGTCTCAAATGCGACTGCATCCCGGTATTCTGGACCAAGTCTTGTAAATACACTTTTCTACCACAGACTGCTTTCCTAACATCAGGAAGGAGAACTACACCTGAAGAATTAGAATTATTGCCGTATTTGTCACCTCTCATACTTGGAAAAAAAAGTATCCACTCGATTTTACTGATGCACTTCATGGCTTTGAATAAGTACCAGCTAATTGGGTGATGTCTCTCTCTCCCCGACATATAAGCAGGGCCACTTGAATTATGAGATTCTGCGGTCTCTGCATTTTTCTTATAATTATGGATTTTCGCCCTTACCACATGCTCCATTATTTACTGCAAAATCAAGTTTTTTTCCTAAATTTGTTGTAGCATTTGATTTGTTTGAGATAGAAAAAAACATTTTGACACATCTTTCTGCGCACTGGAAGGGCCTTTCCAAAGTTTGACTGGTTATCTTTTAACTGCTCTTTGCTGTATATGGGAGCTGAACTGGTAATGTTAAAGTGAAATATTTTTCCAAACAGTATTAACGTGTCAAAAAAATAAAATAAAATAAAAAACGAAATAATGAAGTAATACTATCACAAAATGAGCTACAATATGCCTCATAATTCAGTCAAATCTTCACCTAATTTGGTCATCCTCTGCTATATTATCCCAGTGGCCCGTGCCTATAACCAAGAAGATGCAGCCACTAATATAAACCCCTGCATGCAGCCTGCTCCCGAACAAACAATACTAGACACTTTTGCTTAGTTTGGAATATAATGGCCGCAGAGTATTAACATGGATTTATAGCAATACATCCCTTGTTAGTTTTATTCGAGCCGTAAATCATTGATGCCTGTCATAAACCACGTTTAAATTTATGATAGTTACGGGTCATAAATCATTGTTGACAGGCCTACCATAAATCATTCTGACATGTGTATATCCATAACTTTCAGACATAAATCGATCAAACCTTTTGTCTTTCGAGTCGGTAGCATCTTGGCGCTGGCATATGCTCAATGAACCATCACCAAGCACCACAGCCTCCCCCACTGTAGCTGGGGCAAGATAACCAAGGCAGTGGATGCAAGCCCTCAGCACCACCAAACCCAAAGCGTCATCAGATCTTGACTAGGCAGTCCAGAACTTCTTCACATGAATCACCAAATGTGCTGGCAGAGCTGCCCCACTAAAACCAGCAAAATCCTACAAAACATGCCAGCTGGTAAACCGTGGGGCTCAGAACCATCAACTGCAACTGACTGGAGAAACAATGGCACACCACAAGGAACCCCTCTGACAGGACTACTCACAAAGCAGCCCACAGCAACTGCCACCTGTGCATCAAGGAAGTCAGGAAAACTGCTATCACAGCCCATATCGAGATGGCAGTCAACCAGACGAAGGAACTCCTCAAAATAGTCAAGGAATTCTCCAACCCGACAGTCACAGGAAACACTGCCCACCTCTCCCAACAGCTCCGCAGCTCCCTCTCGGACTATTTCGACATCAAGATTGCCACCATCTACAACAACTTAAACCCCCCAATCCACCACACTTAACCTCTACAACTTCAACCAACCAGGGCACAAGAGCCGCATAATCACCACCTGGTCTCCGCTCACCACTCAGACCACCGCAGCCATCATGCCCTCCATCCACTCCGGGGTGCCCTATGACCCCTGCCCTCACCACTTTTTCGACCTCGGATCCAACCCAATCCACAGGGAACTCACCAGCATCATCAACACCTCCATCTCCACAGCAACGTTCCTGGATAAACGGAAACATTTGCAGGTCAGACTCCTCCTAAACAAACCCTCAGTCGACCCCAGCAACCTAAAAAATGATCAACCTATCTCCCTGCTCCCGTAACCGTCCAAAGTACTTAAGAAAGCCATCAACCAATAGCTCACCAAATACCTGAAACAAAACCACCTTCTTGGTGCCTCACAATCCGGTTTCTGTGCCAACCACAGGACTGAAATTCCACTGATCGTGGCCACAGACCGCATCAGAACTCTTCTTGACCAGAGGGACCGTGGCCTTGATCCTTCTCGCCCCATCTGCTGCATTGGACACCATCTCCCAACACACCCTCATCAACAGGCTCTGCTACATCGCATTACAGCAAAATGTCCTAAAGTGGATCGCCTCCTTCCTCACAGGATGCACACAGAGCATCTGACAGCTCCCCTTCACCCCAGCTCCCAAAGACATCATATGCGGCGTACCCCAAGGATTGTCCCCCAGCAACACCTTGTTCAACACCTACATATCCCTCCCCCGCCCCCCGTGGCAGACACTGTCGTATCCCACAGCCTCACCATAATCTCCTATGATTACGACACTCAACTAATCCTCTCTCTCACCGAGGACCCCTCCAAAGCCAAAACCATCTTCTGCAAGGACATGACCAACATAATTAACTGAATGAGAGACAGCTGCCTCAAACTCAGCTCCTACAAGATAGAAGTGCTGATCTTTGGGAAGAACATCTCAGTTGGAACCTCCTCTGGTGGCCAGCATTACCCAGGCCCACTCAGACACCAACAGACCATGCATGAAACCTAAGCATCATCCTCAAAAGTGAACTGATCATGAAACAACAAATCAACGCCGTTGCCTCCTCCTGCTTCCACATCCTTTGCATGCCCCTCAGAATCTTCAGATGTCTCCCACTCAACAACAGAAAGATCGTAACACCTCAGAAAACTCCACTGGCTTCCCATCTAGAAGAGGTGCATGTTCAAGCTCCTCATGCACGCCTACAAAACTCTACACGATCAAGGACCATCCTACAACAACAATCAACAGAACTCCCATTGACTCACAAGAAAACTGCATTCCGCACACTCCACTGCATCCTTTGCAGCCACAGCAGGGGCCGCACTTTCTCCTACATCGCCACCAAGCCCTGGAACGAACTGCCCATCCAGCTCCGAACATCACCCTTCCTGGTAGTCTTCAGAAAGTAACTCAGTACCAGTCTGTTCAACGTAGACCCAGCACCCTCAGCGCCCAGATACCCCTGGGGTGATAGAGCAGCGCTGTACAAATGAGGGATTGAACACCTACTATAAGGAGGCAATTGCAACTCCCACCGTTGACCCGAGTGGTAATCCAGATATGAAAGTCTACCCTGAGACGCATGGGGTGGCTACATAAATTGAGGGAACAGACCCCGCTGTGGGAGGGTGACATATTAAGACTATTCGCTCTACTGAGCGAATATCTGGGGTGGGAGGCCATTGTCATCTGCACTCTAGGAGACCTGAGGGAGGGCACGATTCTTAAATACTAGGAGGACTTACAACAGGAGTTCGACCAACACCATGGTCAATTTTATCTTTATCTACAACTGAGGCATGCTCCGACACCACAGAATTCGAACCTTGAAAATCTTCCCAAGTTTTGCCCACTAAAGGTGAAACTACTTATGGAGGAACTGACTGACCATAAAGTGACTTAACTCTTTCACATGCTGATACAGCACATGGCAGATCCTTTTCAGGCTCTTCGCTTCACATGGCAGCGGACAATCTCGCAAATGAGGACTGGGCAGATGCCAGGGCAGGCATGAAACACCCAGCAATTGCAACCCAGCTCCGCCTAATACAACTAAAATATCTACGGTGCAGAATGCAGAAGGTGAGGGTAATATCATCCCCTACTTGCCTCAGATGTATGGCACAGGAAGGATACGCTCCATACAACCTAGAGAATTCCGGGAATATTTAAACATGGCTACATTCCTGGATCAGCATTAAAGATGCTTACACAGATAGCATGTATTCACCAATACAACAATTCAGATTGATGAAAAAAAATTTCTTTTTGAAATTTCAGACAACACCAAAGACCAAGTAAATCCTTCTAGGTCAGACAAGCCTAGGCAGAGCCTAGCAATTCATACCTAGGTCTGTTTACTCAATAATTGTTAACACCACCAGGGTGTGTTAAAGTTCTGGATTCTGCAAGGATCATGTTTTATTCAAAATCCTTGCTGTACAGCAGTCAAGACTCACTGTTTAACCCAGCCAACGTGCATTCAAAATGATGCTGGTCGAAGCAGTCTGCCTTTTACAATTACATTTCACATTTTTCTTTATGTGAATAAGTTACATAATTTGCAAAACTAAAACAACTTAAGATGGAAAAGAAGGGAACGATTACTTGATCAGATAAGGATGTGTTCTTTAAAAAATGAATAAGGGTGGGTTAAAAAAGAAAACCGGTTTTCATGCGTGTTTGAACACAATGTTCACATACACTTCTGAGGTCTTAAAACGTACCAAATGTACCTGCTTCAAAATTAGGCCTATATTTTACCATTCGCCACACCCATGAACAGCTGCACATTCTGCAAATGTAGCTCATAAAGTTACTGTATTTTATACTGATAAGTATTAAGGTAAGATAACCTATTACACAGAGTAAGCAAACAACCCTCTAATGTCAACAAAACATTTAATTCGTTTATAAGAATAACTAACATTCTGACCTATGAATTTTAGTTTGAATAACTTTACTTGCGTTTTTAAGTTTTACCCATCTTCTTTATCTTACATCAACAGTCATTGACATATACAAGCAGAAAAGTAACCAGCTCATACCTACTAAATGATTAAGCATGTTCTATATAGGATGTCTTCTCTTAGCAATAGTTGATCTTAAAATGAATATTAACATTCCCCATCGTAGAATATGTGGTGTGCTTACTTTGGTACTTGCTTCATTCTTGTATTTTACATTGTATCTATCAATCACTTTGTAAGATCCAGTCTTAACTTGCTTAGCTTCCTCCAAATACAAAGGGTGTGAGCCCCAATCTTTTCTTTCATTATGCTGACCAAGTCAGTTTACTGAAAGTGAATGTACCAAGACATGTAGTGTTCACTACTCAATTCACCAACTATGTTCCCGCTAAGTGGGCTCTGATCTTCTAATTGTTCATCTTCTAAATTTCAGGTACAAAGTTGGGGTGTGTAGGTCGGAACAGAGTGATTTAATTTACTGTCATTGTTTGGTTATGGAATAAGGGTTATTCAGAGGTCCACTGTCATGGTTTGGTACTTTGCAGGAACAAATGTAGTATGTGATGCCAACCCACTTGTGCATTATTGGCAGTTTCCTGCTCCCCTGTATTTCCCTGCCCACGATTAAGTCTGAGGTTTAGAGTTTCTAAAATACAAGTCTTAAACAGTCAACTATTGGTCTATGCCCCAAAAAAGCCCCAAGCATAGCACAGTAACATATACAAACAATTCCAGACTTGAAGCTGAGAGGAAGTGTACAAACTGATCATTGGTAAGAGCTGAGGCAACCCACATTTCATGCTGTGTTTGAGATGTTAAATTGCTTTATGTGAACAACATAACTTCCAGGAAAAAAAAGACACTTGGCAGCAACCAAACACCTATACTATTGTGAAAGTCTACCATTTCAGAAAAAGGGAAACATCAATAAACAACAATCTAAAGAAAAGGTGTCCAACAGAGATTGTTAATAACAGAGAACCTCTACGATTCTTTCATGTATCCAAGAACGTAAGCAGGAATAAAGTTTCATTATTTTTTTTTTTACCTTGAGTTTCATGTGCTTCTGCCACCCGTGTAACTTGCCCTTTCTGGTAACAATTTCTAACCTTTGTTGTTTGCATTCCACTCTAATACAGTTTTTCCATCATTTTAATCACTGTAGTTAGAATGAGGATGCCTACAAATTTTAAGATTATGCCATGCATGCTACATACTATTAAAGATTATGCCATGCTCTCCAGACGGTACTTAGATAGTGTTGTATAGAAACAGTGATTTACATCCACGCTTAACTAGGGCATGATAAATATACTTTCTAAAAATTACAACTCCATCTTGTATTGTAGTTGACCTAAAAGCTGCCTTTGACAAATGCCTATGAAGTATTAAACAAATTCTGAACATCAACAGTTTTGCTTACCCTTGCCTCGATGTACTCTATTCGTCTTTCTAGAGCTGTCAATTTTTCATTTAGAGTTGCCAGTCGAGACCGACACGACATATCTAAACAAAGAGAAAATAACAGATGATACTTAATCTCTAGTAATTATGAAATTGTTCTACTGAACCTTCAGAATATTACAATAACCTGGCCTAAGAACAGTGTATTCAGCCTGCCCATGTGACCTTAAAATAAAGCATTTATGTTTAAGTAATGTTTTAAATATCAATAAGGGACTCTATCTCCTGAGCGTTTTATTTTAACTGAAGCAGTTTTTTATCCAAGGTGCTCTCATACCCATATGTTCCCAGTAAGAAAATATCCTCCACCAGTTTTTTGTGATGCATGAAAAAGTAAAGGGATCTAGCTATGATAAAGATTATTTGTTTACATATGTACTTTCAGCTTTCAATCACATGCTCATTTGAGCACAAGTTTTTTTTAAGACCAGAGTGTCCTTAAGATAACAAGCTGGATCAAATGGAATTAACATGTAGTGCGTAGTCACAGAACTTTTAATTTAACAAATCAGTTATTACTATCTAAACAAAATACCCTTCTGTGCAAGCCTGATCTTTACACACCAGTCAATATATCAGTTGGCCTGTGATGTCAGTGAATACTGTAGAACACCACAAGTGTAAGTGGTAATTCACTATGAACCGCAAAACACTTTTAAAGCAATGCTACAACCATCATTTGGCCTCTCATAGTATCCATACTTTAAGCATTTTGTCAGATTGATTCGAGCAGGAAAGACTTCAAGGATGTCCTTGTTAAAAAGGAACCCGTCCTATTTCTTACTGCTGCCAGACACTGTACATGCTTCTACTGGAGGCATGTTTCAAAACAGAATGTAGACGAAAGCCACAACAGGCAGCAAGATGGCAGAGCCAGTCAACACTCATCACACGTCTGATGAAATCTGCAGGCTGAGTAAATATGGTCTGCAACAAGGATTTTCCACAGTATCTAACTACTAAGTGTTAACAGCTATTCACAGGGCCTTCACTTAAGGTGGTTGCAGCCCTTTCAGATAATTAGCCATACTGTGTCTTTTGACACAATGGGAGGACAAGAGGTGCTCTACGACGGGAGGATTATACCACGCTGATAAATGTATTACATTCAACAAGACTTTTACTCTAAGCTGGGGACAATTCTTTCAGTTTGCCAAGCTGGCTAATACAGTCGGGCAAATCTGGAAGGGATTTTAGAATACCCCCAAAACCCAGTCATATATTTGAGGCTATACTGAGAACCAACAGTACTCGCTTAATGGCTCCGCCACCCCCCAAGATCTTCAAGGCATTAAAGCAAACAAAGATGGGGGCGTGGCCAAGGACCCGGAGATGGCACACGGCTGAATATCTCGCTCCGGAGGGGCCGGCGAGTAAAGGTCCGGAAGCGCACCTTCCCCGGGCCGATCGAGGTCCAGGCTGTGGGGCGAAGCCGACGGAGGGGACCGAGCGTGGGTGGGCCCCTGCGGCGACTCCGGAGAGTGCCGGAATCGGCCCGTCGGAGACATTGGAAGCCGGAGGCCTGAGCGCGCGGCCGAAGCCGCGGCCTCGCGTGGAGCCGCGATCCGTAGCGGCGTGAGGGCGGACGGCTCAGAGCGGCGGGGGACGCCGGGCGAGCTCCCCAGCGGCAGCGGAGGTACCGGAGGGGGGCCTGGGAGCCCAGGTATGGTCGCGCCCAGTCGGGGTGCGACGAGACGGCGCCCACGGAGGCGGGCGGCCTCGGGAGAGCACGAGAGCGGGCCCGAGATCGAGGTTGCGCCTCCGGGCTGGGCTGCGGGCCGAGGCGGCTCGGAGGCCCGAAGATAGCGGGGGACGCCGGCGGAGACTCCCTGCGGTGGCGGAGAGGCCGATTGGGGCACGGTGGCCCAGCGGAAGGCGCGCTCTGTTGGGCAGCAAAGAGCCGATATTATAGAACACGGGCGAGGCCCCAGAAAGGATTGGGGACGGTGCGAGGCCATGAATGAGTGAGTAACGGAGCGGGGAGATTCCGAGGTGACGACCTGACCTGGGGGCAAACGGCGAGGCCGCTTGACTTGAGGCAGGGCTCTGGGCCCTGGCAAACACCAAAGAAGCGGAGTGAACAGAGGACAACGGGCCCTGGTGAACCCCAGCAAACACTGGTGAGATTGTTGCGGGACAGATGGTCCACTCGAGTTGGGTGCCAGAGATGGGTGGCCCTGGACCGCATCGACCCGGGACCCCAGGGTGCTGACCTGATATCCGGGGCAGGAGGATCGAGCTGACAGGGTCAAGCCAGCGAGGCAAAAGGATCAACTGACGGAACTGGTGAGTGGCGGATCGCGCCCTGGGGGTGAGCGGAGGGTGGATTACCCAGTAGATTGAACTTCGGACTCCCCCGGGCGCATTGGAGTGCTGGAGACCCTCTAAATGAGCAGGACCGAGCACAGAAGTGTAATTGGTGCAACAGTTGTGAGCCTATGACGGGCTAAAGGGCCCGGAGTTGAAGAGGCTAGCGCCTAAACAGAGAGTGCCAGCGCGGAGCCCCTGGCGCCACGGCCCGGAAAAAAGTGGGTCCTGATGGGGTAGAGGGATCCCGTTGAGTACCAACCGGGAATAGGAGCGAGGCCTATGGTGAACGGGGAGTGACGTCCCGGAGTGTAACTACAGAAACCGCTGGGGCCGTTGCCGAGGGACTCCGGGGCGAGGCCCGTTGCCGATCTGATGCCCTCCAAGAGCTGCCACAAGAACAGAAACATGGACACTGCGGCTCTGGCTGAGAGCGGGGAACCGGACCCACAGGGCCACACGCAGGTCAATGTCCAGGATACTTTAGATAAAATACTCGGGGCGATTGAGGACACCAAAACAACGTTGCAACGGGAGATCAGCCAGGTAGCGGTTGAGGTGAGCCTACTGAGAGCGGACCACCATAAACTGGCAGACAGAGTCAAAGAGACAGAAACCGTACTGGCGGACATTGCACCAAAACAGAAAGACCTGGCGGCTGAAGTGACCTCCCTGGTTGACAGAGTGACGCGCCTCGAAAAGAGAGCTGAAGATGCGGAGGGGAGGAACAGAAGGAATAACGTGCGCGTGGTGGGCCTCCCGGAGGGGACAGACGGGGCGAACATTGTTAAATTTCTGGAGAAGTGGTTTAGTACGACAGTGGCGCCCGGGCGCCTGACCCCCTTCTACACGCTGGAGCGGGCACACCGGGTACCGGCGAGACCCCTTGCTCCGGGGAGGCCTCCCCGGGCCGTGATAGCTAAACTCTTACATTACAGAGACAGGGACACTCTCCTGCAGAGGGCCAGGGAATCGGGCCCATTTAAAGTCGCAAATGGGGAGGTGACACTATTCCCGGACTTCACCCTGGAGGTACAAAATAAGCGATCTTCGTTTCTGACAGTCAAGAGAGCCCTAAGGGAGGAAGGAATCCAGTACTCGCTACTTTACCCAGCCAGATTAAGAGTGATGCTGGAAGGGAAAACAACGTTCCTTCAATTCCCTGAGGAGGCATGGGAATGGCTGGAGACACACAGCTCCCAAGCGGGAGGTTCCACAGGAGAGGGCCCGACTGAGGGCAGGGCTCGCCGAGCTCTGAAGGGAAGGAAGTCCAAAGATCGTAGACGACTGGCACCTACGCAAACACAGAAAGAGAAAGGCAGGAAGGAAGCACTGGAAGCAGCGGCACGCATGGGTGGTGAGGCATCCCCCCAGGAAGGTTCTGGGAATGAAACGGATGACACATTGGTGTCCTCTGCGGGAGACCTGGAGCATTCGGCCCGAGCCCCGAAGGTGACCCCACAAACGTCTGACGAACTTGGCTAGCCTGGGCCTGCGGAAGGTGCCGGAGACAGGACAAGTCATGTGAAATAGCGGCCCCTCCGGACTTGGCCACCCCCCGGACCAGAACCTCGCCTATTCAATAGAATGTCGAGAACTGCTGATAAGAGATTGAACAAGTTGCACGGTTGCATAGTTTTCTGGGCAGCCCACAGGTTAAGAGGTGCCCTGGGGATCGGGAGTTGGGATACACAGTTACAAGTTAATATGGCAAAGTGGGTGGCGGAGTTAGACCATGGCAAAAACATGAATACGTGGGAAAATAACCCTGAGGTTTGGGAGAAGCGGGGACATTGTCACCAGACTGTTATCATGAAATGGCTGATTACAACTTATTGACCTGGAACGTTAGGGGGATGGGCACACCAGCTAAAAGGCACAAAATACTCTCTTACTTAAAGAGAAGGGGGGTACAGGTGGCATTACTGCAGGAAACTCACTTGGCGCCTGGAGAGGGAGAGAAACTAAGACGCAGGTGGAGGGGGCAGGTGTTTGCATCGGAATACTCAGCCTACGCCAGAGGTGCATTAGTATGGATCAGAGCGGGGGTCCCCTTCACAGTGACCTCTTCCAACATAGATCGTGAGGGAAGATTTGTGATATTAGAAGGGAGGCTACAGGGTATACCGATAGTCTTAAGCTGCATTTATGCCCCCAACCAAGACCAGGTTCCCTTCATGTCGAATCTATCGAGACACCTCACATGCCAAAGTGCCGGAGAACTATTAGTGGGGGGGGGATTTTAACGCAGTGCTAGACACTAATATGGACAAGTCCACCCCGCCTCTACAGGGGGCTGCGACAATTAAAACAGCCAAAAGGTAGAGCGAATGGCTGGACACGTGGGGGTTGTCGGACGTCTGGCGAATGCATCACCCAACTGCCAGAGACTACTCATACTACTCGGGTCTCCACCGAGTGCACACAAGAATTGACAGAGTAGTCTGCACGGCAGGCCTGATAAACAATATGACACGCTCGGAATACTTAGCCCGCACCTTGTCTGACCATAATCCCTTGCTAATAACGATGAGGGTGTCGGAGGATAGACCCCCATACCGTCATGGAGACTCTCTCCCTCAGCACTTGAGGACCAGGCGTACAGAGAGGCCCTACGTGGTCACCTGGCAGAATATATTGAGACGAACAATGGGTCCATCCCCTCCAGGGCCTTGGAATGGGAGGCACTCAAAGTGGTGACGAGGGGCTTCTGTTTGGGGCAGTCGGTGGGGGTGAGGCGCACACTTGAAAAGGAACTGAATGCCCTGGAGACGGACATGCACGAGGGGGAGCTAGGACAGGGTAAGACAGCTCAGGAAAATGAAGAATATAACCGCGCTCGCAGAGAGCACTCCCGTGCCACGATAGGCAAAAATACTTAGCATCCCTGCAGGCGGAAGAGGGCAGATCGGGGAGACTGCTGGCATGGCTGGTCCGCCCGGGGGGGCAAGGTGAGCCTATCACATGTGTGATAGATGGGGAGGGATCCCGCAGGCTCAGGCCGGGCCCCATAAATGACGCATTCAGGGAGTACTATACGCAGCTGTACGGGAAACCCAGCGAACTGCAGACAGAGTCTTTTGATAGGTACTTACAGCAAACTCCACTACCAACACTGAGTGTAGAGGAGAGAGACAGCCTGGGGGGACCAGTATCGGTGGATGAAGTAAACGAAGCAATAGCGCAGTTAGCACCTGGAAAAACCCCAGGAACAGACGGTCTCCCCATGGATTTTTATAAAAAATACAAAATCGCTGCTGGCTCCCCAATTGACAGGGATGTATGCGGAGGCACTGCAATGCGGAGAGCTACCGCGCACAATGCGGGAGGCTCTAGTGGTGCCGCTCCCCAAGACGAAAGACAGGGAAGCTTCGGTGACTGACTTTAGGCCCTTATCAATGTTAAACAGTGACTTCAAAATTCTTAGCAAGATAATGGCTGCTCGGTTACTCCCCCTTATGACCAAGTTAGTGCACGCGGACCAGAACGGCTTTGTCCCCGGCCGTAGTACCTCCCTGAACCTGTGACGGGTTTTCACGATTTTGCACATGCCCAGGGACCTGAGGCCGTCAGAGGGGGCCTTACTCGCGGTGGACTTCGAGAAGGCCTTCGACTCAATCAGGTGGGACTATTTAAGGACGGTGATGCTTAAAATGGGGCTGGGGGAGGAGTGGGTGAAATGGGTGGACTTGCTGTACTCATCCCCACTAGCAAGAGTAAAAACCGGAAGGACGATCTCCAGTGCATACCCAGTATACAGGGGAACTAGGCAGGGCTGCCCCTTGTCCCCACTATTGTTTGCCCTGGCAATTGAGCCCCTGGCATCGCAGCTACGATGTGAAGGCATGGGTAAGGGAATCGTTTGGGGTCCGACTGAGCATATAGTTTCTCTGTATGCAGATGATATACTTATCTACCTGAGGGACGGGTCAAGTGGACTCACGTGGGCACTGGGGATATTGGAAGACTTCGGGGGCCTATCTGGACTCCGGCTTAATCGGAGGAAGACATATGTGTTCCCCTTGATGCCAGACAGCGCGCGCCCTGATGCGTGCCCAACTGACGTAAATTGGGCCCCGCGGACATTTAAATACCTGGGCATACAAATATTTCACAAATTGGGCGACCTTAGGGACGGTAATCTTGGTAAGACACTCAGATCCCTGCGCTCCTCGGTGGGGTTCTGGAGATCATTAAAACTAACAATAATGGCCAGAGTGGCGCTCTCAAAAATGGTCATGCTTCCACGCCTCCTCTACTACTTTGCTAACTTACCACTACAGGTCCCTTCTGCATGGTTCCGAGAGTTGAACGCCCTGCTCAGAGAACTGATATGGGATGAGGGCCGCAGAAGAACGGCGCTCTCGACCATCTGCAGACCGACACGGTTGGGGGGTCTGGGTGCCCCAGACTTTGAGGCTTATTACCTGGCATCCCAGTTACAATGGGTGGCCGGCTGGCTGGCGGGTAGGGGACGGCGGGACCTGGCTACCGCACACGGTGAAATCGATACAGCTCGGATAGCAGCAAATATGGCGGGCAGGAAGATTGCCCCCATTAGAGACAACATAATGTACAATGTGGCGATGAAATGCTGGAAAAAGTGCGAGAGGAGGACTGGGGTGGGGCCACCGTACTCTCCCGCTTTGCCACTGGCGGCCGTCGCTCTGGACACGGGTGCGGGAGAGCGAGGGGGACTGGGATTGGGACCATGGACGAGAGCAGGGATAGTGACAGTGGGGGGGCTATTCAGGGAGGGGGTGCTGAGGAGCTTTGCGGACATAGCAGGTGGGGGAGTGCCACAAGGACAATTTTTACTCTTCGGGAGGCTGGTGCACACCCTGAAGGGGCATTGGGACACGATCAACGCAGAACCCGCTGCCCACGGGGTGTTTCACCTCTTGCTGACAGCATGAGAGGAACCCCACTGGATTGCAAAAATATACCGAGCCCAAATAGAGGCAGCCGTAGACCCCCTGCAATCCCTAAGAGAAAAATGGGTGAAGACAATTGGGCGGGATATGTCAGAGTCAGAGTGGAACAGAGCACTAGCTTACCCTAGGGTGATCTCACGCAACACGAGGCTGAGGTACATCCAATACAACTATCTACACAGAACATACCTCACCCCTCAAAGGCTGCACCGCATATATGGGGGGGTGCCCAGGACATGCCCCAGATGTGGAGACGGTGAGCCCGACTTTGATCATATGATGTGGGGATGCACGACACTCCAGAGGGGTTGGGGCGCGATGATGGCGACCCTCACGGAGCTGTTCAGGACGGAGCTCCGGCCAACCCGACATATGCCTATTGGGCCTTAGAGCCAGCGCCAGATGGAGCAGGGTTGGGGGTCGTTTTCTTGACCTGTCACTAGCCCTCTATAAAAGACTGATTACGAAGGGTTGGAAGTCTAAAGCACCCCCCTCACTAACGGAATGGAGAATCGATGTCACAAGATGGTCCAGAGCTGAGCTACAGGTCCTTAAGGCTGAGGAGGCCAGGGGAGTTCGCCAGACCCCCATCGCCTCGGAGTGGGAAAACCTAGTGACAAACTGGGATGACCTAACGAAGGGGCCGATAGCACCTGAGGGGGTGGGATGAACTAGCCGAAAGGCCCAACAGTTATGCTGGTAGAGGGAAGGTTTCTGGAACCATGACGGGAGGAACACTAGGCGCCCCGCCAGGCCGGACGCAGGGAGAGAGACTGCGGGGGATAGGACACAATAACAAAAGAATAGAGTAGGGTGGGGTAGCGGAATATAGGCCAATCCCACATAACATGAAACTACATGACAACCCTCCCCTTTAGAATCGACGCAGATCCACCCACATAAGCCAATAAGTTTATACAGAGCTTGTAGTGGAGTTAAGTCTGTTATAAGGTCATTAATATAAAAAGTAACAAAGGGTACTGTAAGAACTGACACCAAAAAAACGGAGTGATTAAGAGATGGAAACAATGTTGTTTAAATATTATAAAATTACTGAAATGAATAGGTAATTGTGAAACACATTGAAAGCAAAGCAGAACAGAGGTGCAGATCAGTTAGTAAAAATGTACAACAAGGACAAAATGTTACTGTAAATTGACCTACATATGTAAAACAGCAAACAGTTAATAAAAATATATTTAAAAAAAAAAAAAAAAAAAAAGCAAACAAAGATAAAACACAGGTAGGAGAAGGATTAATGCAGCCACTGTCCGATAAGGATTGGAAGAATGCCTGTGCACTTGTACAACATATTGTGAGCAAGACACCATTTAAGCAGGCGTATTTACATTCACTGCACCGCACATACCTCACCCTGGAAAGGTTTCAGAAAATATATTCGGATTGGTCCCTGCCTTCATAAAATACACCAAGGACAATGGCACATTTAAACTTATGTCAAGGGAAAGTGGTCCCGTCTTCCCCTAGTGGGAGGAGGTCATGACTAATCTGAGATGGGCATCATCGCTTCCAATAGAGACTGCTTGTCCGGTCTCATACCACAGCCAAGGAAGGGCTTCCCTTCCCCGAGTCTCTGGTTAGGTAAGTGCAAGTTAGCTAAACAGTGGATGTCCCCTAGACTCCTGTGTATGAACTGTCTTAGGGATATAAGAGAGTACACCATAGTGGGGGAAAGACTTATGAGAGAAGTAAGTACAGAAGTAAAAGTGCCAGAAGGCTATGAAGTAGAGGGTGTGGGGGAGGATAGATCGTGTTAAGCGTGGAAGAGGTATGGGGTATATTGTGCTCGAGGCACGACAAAAGGCCTGCGGCGTTGCAATGGGGGGATTAAAATTATTGGGTGCTATGTCCATGGCGATGCCCTGGAGCGATCATTTACCGTATTTATCGGCGTATAACACGCACCGGCGTATAACACGCACCTCATTTTAAGAGGAAATTTCAGAAAAAAAACCCATTACATTTTATCGGCGTATAACACGCACACATCATTTGCCCCCTATTTTCAGGGAGAAAAAGTGCGTGTTATACGCCGCTAAATACGGTAATTGACATGTTACTGGAGTTACTGATATGTGCAGCTGCATGGAAGTGGGGGTTCCAAATCTTCTGCTCACTGTGTATCAACTGGTTTTGTATCAGGTAGGGGAATAAGGGAGGGGAGAACTGTTCTGCAAAACTCTTTTGTTGATACTGGTAATAAGGTATAATGGCCTTAATTCTATATACAAATTCATCAATAAAGAGACATTTTTTTAAAAAAACCTAAGCGCTACTGACACAGGCACCTTTGCTAAATGATCAGATTCCGTCCCAGATATGAGGGGAGTAAAACAGACTGATCAATAAAGCCACTTGGCGCCCCCACACCGAGCAGATGTGAATTTAACACTGGTGGGTGCATGTGTGGAATAATACTAGTTGCCCTAACAGATGATATGGCAATCTACAGAAGTTTTGCACGTCCAGGGTTAATGTTGTTGTCCCAAGATAAGTATGGATGTTGAATGTAGAAGGTACTGGAATGGTAAGCATTATGGAGGAAAAAGGCAATATAGAGCGGCCCAGCATAATCACGTTTCCACATTCAGCCCATCTAGTGTCATCTGATTAGTGGACATACTGGACTCTCATAATCAACGTCATTTTAGAACAGATAGGCTGGCATGAAACACTGAACTGGGTTTTACGGTATTTGTTAGGGGACATCAGCGCTTTGAGTGCAAAAAAAGGTCATATGCCTGCCTTCCCAAGAGAATTAACTACTATTGGTGGGTGCTGCCACTGATCCACAGCTGTAGAACTGCCAATCATGCACAAAAGACACAGGAGGCTGAAGCATGGAATGTGAGAAGAACACTGGAGTCTTATCACCCTAGATCAGAGTGCTTGAAATGCAAACATTTAAGTCAACTCGGCTACACTAGGTCTTCTACCATGCAGTTATATTTAAGCACCGCATAATTGCTACAATCAATCCATGCCAATAAAGATATGCCATGGGCGTACACTAGGTTAGTTTTCAATTGTAAAAAAAATGCCTATAAACTAAACTTTACTTGCGGTTTTCTTCTATTACATTCTTTTGTTTGAAATTAATTTTCCCGATTTGCACTTTAATTTTGATAAATCACAATAACTGATTTGTGCAATTCCTAGTTAATTACAACAAAGCCCGTCACTCAAATAATATTAACAGATTTAAAGGGGAGATACGGATCTTTGTCAGAAGGAAGTAAAAATCTACTTTAATTTAAATTATAATGTTCTACAGAAAGGGACTCAAGACGTATTAATGATAAATAGCAATACAAGATTGTGAACCACAGAAATTAACTCCCATTCTACTTGATATAATTCGAGTATTTGGATAAACACACCTCTATATTCTAATAGAAATCTTTATCGATGACTGATTTCATGCTTCGTTTTCGAACAATCACAATATTTTAAACTGATATTATATACTGTTTGCAATACTTCATTACCTTTGGTTTGTAGTTCCAATCACCGTTTATATAGAAACCTACTCAGTAGAAAGCCTTCAATGAGGCTACAAACATTTCAATATCTTTATTGAAAGCACTTCTTTGCGGAGCAGGTGCTCTGTTTTCTCTTATTTGAAGTCTACATTTACTGGGAGACTCTTGACACACTAGCGACTATCCAACTGAGATCAGTGCAGACCACCACAGTTTTTAGAGGTGGCCACAGCAAGAGAACCCATTGCTGCTTTGCACAAGCAGACCCTGATGAGGTAGAGCTCATTAGGTCTGTGAATTTTCTGTATTTAGATATTTAGCCTATCATCACCATCATGGGTTGCTACAATGCAATGCACATCATAGTCATGAGGGTCTATTAAAACAATATACAGCCTGAAGCCCACAGATTGTGTACTAATCACACAACCCAACAACGAAGGCCAGGGACATATATCATGAGCCTGCAGATATGGGGTGATTTCATAACGCAATAAATATCAAACCCAGGAATTGTGGTAAATGATGTGCAGTCTGGACCTATATATTCTGATTTTGCAGTATGTAACACAACCAAGGGCTAGGCTTGAAATATCATGTTTTGCAACCTGAGAAATGTAAAGGCATAGGTGAAACATAAGCATTGCATGCTACAGTCTGGGGCCAATGTATGGCTTACAGCCTGAGCCTTGTGATGTAGGTTTAGATACTCAAGATAGGCAGAGTCATGGTATGGTACAGCCTGAATCTATGAGGCAATAAAACGGTAAGTTGAACAGCCCAACTTACCTTGGGATTGTAAGCTTTGATGCTGCAGTACATATGAGGATGTAAAGACTGATACAGATATGTACAGCTCAAGCCACGATCTATGGTTTGATCAGTGTAATATGCAGCATAGGCCTAGACCATACAGGACGCATAGCCTTCATGGTCCACAGCTGAGCCTAAAGTATATAACACGCCCCAGTGTCGGGTACAGCACATACATCCTGATTACAGAGCTACAGACTACAACGCTTCTATTAATAAAGGAGGCTTGGTAAACGTATGGTTATTAATACTGTAATATTTCAAACAGACTGGGACCATATACGCATGTTCAGTCCGAGCTCTCTGCAACTATAGGAGCAAATCCCATTTTAGACAGCATACCTTAGAATCCAGTACAGGACTTCACCCTGAGCACACAGCTAAAGGTTTCAATTTTGCATTACATAGCCCAGCCTGGGGATGGACAGCTTTGGCATGACGCCTTAGGCTTCATACTGCAATATATATCATAACGCTGTAACACAGTTTACATATACGTGAGGGCTAGGAGCAACATAAGCTTAAAACTGATCATAGAACATAGGTCAGGGTCCAGTATGTGGATTTACAGCCCGAGCCCCAGCTATGGCTGTGACACTATTATATGGCACGGTTCACTTAAGACGTACAACCTGAGCCGAGGGTCGCCATACTGCAGTATGCAGCACAGACTGCAGTATGATACCAGAGTGTACATTCAGGGTACCGGAACCAACTACTTCATTAAACAATGAATAACAGTCCGGTATAGGGTACCATGTTCAGCCTGGAGCTGCGAGCTTTGATTGTGCAGCATACAGCTGAAACAGCGTTTTGTTGCATGCCACTATGGAGCAACAGTATTTAATACTGCAGGGCAGAACACACCCACGGTTCTAACGTAGAGGAGTGCAACCAGAAGCCTACAGCTGCATGCATCTTGTACTTAAGGGTGCAAATATTTCAATGCAATCCGCAATTCAGAGATTTATCTCGCGACAACTGAAACAGCGTCTCATGCAGGGATATGTACTGTGAGCTACATGATTTGATTCTGCACCATCTAGCACAGTATGGAAGCCTTTGTCGGGATGTCAAGATTGGGGCTGTTTGGCCTCTTACTGGACTACTGCAGCCCAGCAATGGCCAGTATGGGAATATAATGCCTAGGGCTGTTAAAGTCAGATCCTGCTACATATAACATAGCAGGCTTCAGGTATGTGGTTGAAAAGCCTGTACCCATTATTGTGTTACTGTACAATGGAGACCAGTCTGATATTCATTAAAGGAATACAGAGTGACAGCCTAGATGAGTGATATTGCACAGACCGAGTCCGATATAGGGATAAACTGGCCAGAGCCACGGGTTATTTTTTCTGCAGCCTACAGAGCAGTTTTGATCCGCTACAGGGGTTACAGACCGAGCTTGGAGTTGTAGTACTGAAAGCTCCCATATGCATATGTATTTTGTCAAGCACTGAAAATCCCAATGATCTAATCAGCGCCATAGCGGTTTACTATTATTAAAGTGTTTTAGGCTAGTTTTGAAAGGTTGCTGGTCATTTTTTTTTTTTTTTTTTTTTTTACATTTTTACTCATCACCCAGAGTTTTTATTTTTTATTTTTTTTAAATGCTTGAAAGGAGTTAGCTAACCACCAACCTACTGGCATTACTTGTTACAGATGCTAAACATCAACAGACACAAAAAAAACATGAAACATCAAACCCTCAAAAATGGCTGGCTCACCTACGGGAAGCTTTGCTCTCGTGCCCGCAATTACCTGGCCTCGCTCTTTCTCTTATTGACAGGAAGCTATGCTCTCATGCTCGCATATGCAAACTATAATTTAACAGTGACACTTACCAACGATCAGTCAGATAGCAGAAAGATGGTAGTCAGCCGCGTCTGATTCAGCAAATTCCTACAGCACTGGAGTGAGTCATGTCTTTTCTTTATGGTACTCATTGTGAAAAGTGCATGCAGTGCTCATGTTGGCAACACGTAGCAAGAGCAAATGCAGTGCATAGTGAGTGGGCAGATGAGCTTAATGCAAAACCCTGCATGGCCTCTGGTGCAGCCAGCTCATATCCACATTTGGAGGCCTCACATTAAGAAACACTTGCATACCCCGGTTCATTTTGCAAAGGATATGCACTCAGGATACACACAGCATTGGAGTCATGGTACTATGTGCAGCCATCTTAGGTGAGATGGTTTCCCTATGGCAGTTGAGCTGCAAAGACATAAGCAGACCCCCCCCCCCGCCGCCGTAGCACTTTTATTAGGTTAATCCCCCATCAATGATGGCAATGTGTCAACGTCATGATTCTGTGGCCATCTTAGATGAGGGGATTTTCCGAACACTAACAAAGTTTGCCACAAATGGCAAAGCAGAGTTAGCACATTTCCATTCAGGCACTGCCTCAGAAAGGACAATCCTGAAATTCGTAGTGAAAAGAGTAAGCATCCATAATATGCTGTGATCCGGTCCCCAATCCTGAAGCAAAACCCAGTGAGCCAATAACTAAAAGAGACTCACCCGAACAAGGCAAAAGCTGAATGAAAGCTGAAAGACCCTCTCTAAATGTATATGGTATTGTTTTGCACACAAACGGCCTGGTCGGACAGCTAAAGATGTCAGTAGCCAGCACTGAGAACAAGACAAGAGTAATATGCTGGCTGAAAAAAAGTAACAACACCCTGGAAAATGCAAACACTCACAGGGAATCGTTTTCCAATCTATGCATCAACCAGGTATTGCAGTACCTCGAGGAATGGTGCACTTCCCCACCCGGGGAAAATAATGGGGGTTACTTACAAGCCCCTTGCGACGCCAGAGCGCCACTCTTAATATGATTAACAGTGACGTACCAGCGGCACAAGGGGCTTGTAAATAAGCCCCAATGTTGTTCAAAGAAAGAGGAGAAAAAAAGTAGCGCTTCATTGGCAAACTCTGTGAAGTGAGGATAATGTGTATTGTTGTGAGTAAGACCAATCTGCCCATTTTGCAACCACTGTCTTGCTTTGTTTATTTTTTTCCCCCTTATTTTGAACCTTTTTTTTGTTTTCTCGGTCCTGAGGCTGCACTTTGGAATAGAAAAATGTCAGAAAAATGCGACCTTTGCAGCCAAAGTGTGTGTTTCTTTTCTGGGTCTATTTCACAAAGGAAACAAATAAAGGAAAGGAGTGGAAAGACAGGGTAAGAGATGTTTGTTGAAGTCATGGTTTTCAGCAAGTGAGGAGGAGCGAGACAGACAGAAAGAGTGGGAATAAGAGGAAGAGGAATAAAGAGGAGGGGGGCAGCTGACAGCAGCAGAATAGAAGTGAACACTGTAGGGAGGTGGGCGGTGTGAGAGGAGTGTGGTGAATGGGAGTAGGTGGGGTTCATAATATTCAAAAGGGTCCCCTACACTGTGGTGATGCAGATAAATTCATGCAATCCGTTGGTTTTACTGCGAGTGGACCAGAGATGAGCTGAGAAGCAAACTTAAACGACTTACAATGTTTTCCACTGTATGCATCAACCAGGTACTGCAGAACCTCCAGGAACGGGGCACTTCCCACCCCTGGGAAAACAATGTTGTTCAAAGAAAGACAAGAAAATGAAAGTAGCACTTAATTGGCAAACTCTGACAAGGGGCGCTAATGTGTGTGGTTGTAAATAAAACCAATCTGGACACTTTGCGACCACTCTGTCTTGCTTTATTTAGGGTTTTTTTTGTTTGTATTTTGAACCTTTTTTTCCTCTCCGTCCCGAGGCTGCACTCTGGAATAGAAAAATGTCAGAAAAAGACATTTGCAGCCAAAATGCTGTTTTATTTTTTTTGGGTTTCACAGGGGAACAAATAAAGAAAAGGAGCGGAAGGAGGGGAAAGAGAGTGTAAGAGCCGTTTGCTGAAGTCATTGTTTTCAGCAGGTGAGGAGTGAGACAGAAAGAGAGGGAATAAGAGGAAGGGGTAGAAAGAGAGGGGGGACAGCTGCCAGCAGCACAGCAGGAGAAGTGAACACTGTAGAGAGGTGGGCAGTGAGAAATGTGTGTGGTGATGGGTTAGGGAGTGGTGTTCATCCTTTTCAGAAGGGGGGCCCCTACACCATGGTGAGGCAGATAAATCCAGGCCATCGGTTGGATTTAGTGCAAGTGGACCTAAGATGAGCCGAGGATCAAAGTTAAATGTTTTTTCACTGTACACATCAACCAGGTATTGCAGTACCTCCAGGAATGGTGTACTTCCCCAGCTGGGGAAAACAATGTTGTTCAAAGAAAGACCAGAAAACAAAAGTAGCGGTTCAATGGCAAACACTGTAAGGTGGCGCTAACGTGTGGTTGTGAATAAAACCGAACTGCCTTCTTTGCGACTACTCTATCTTGTTGGGGTTTTTTCCTCGCATTTTTAACCCTTTGTTTTCCTCTCCGTCCCAAGGCTGCACTTTGGAACAGCAAAATGTCAGAAAAACACGACATGTGCAGCCACAGTGTTTCTTTCTTTTTAGGATCCATTTCAAAGGGGAACAAATAAAGAAAAGGAGAGGAAAGAGAGGGTAAGCGCTGTCAGTTGAAATCCTGGTTTTCAGCAAGTGAAGAAGAATAACGCTGTCAGCTAAGCACAAAATCGCACGCCGTTCTGATAAACAAGCGGAGGAGCAAACCTAAAAGAATGTGCAGGAAGAAACATTCATTAAAAAAAGCAGTGTTGTGGGACAGGTGAGGGGAGATGGCACAGGGAGATTAAGTGACGGCAGTGCAAATTAAGCGGTAATTTAAATTCAATTAAAAGACAAAACAAGCAGAGAATTTGGAGGGGTGCTGGGTGCGGGCAAGCAGTGTTGTGGGAAGGATGAGGGGGCCGGGGAGGGGCACTGGAAGATTAAGTGACAGGAAATGGTTACACTAGTGATCAGGGAGAGGCTGGCCAACAATAAGCAGAAACACAGCTCCTAAAGTAAACAAGCTGCTGGGCATTGCACCGAGCGACAAAGAGCAGAGTGTGAAGCCCAGGCCCCTGCGCGGCTCCCACCCGCAAGGTGTTGCCTCCTTCTCCTACAGGACGACCAAAAGGAACCATTAGTGAAATCAACAAGGGAGGGAACGAGACACACAAAGGAGGGACAAATACATGTAATACACCAATAAAATGAGCGCGGGCACAGGGAGAGCAGGCGGCCACGGGCAGGAAACAACCTGTGACAGTGAAAATGAAAGCGGGCTTGTCGTTAAAAGGCGCACCGCCTCCAAAGTAAAACAATAATTAAACTCTTGATGCAAACAAACGAGCAGGACAACATGGAGGAAAGTCTTGGAATGCACAGCAAATGTGACCAGATAACATTTACAACCCTGTCTCCAGCAGAGCTCAGAAAGACAAGAAGTACTCTCCAGTGCTCCAGATGAAAGATCAAAGTAATCACTGAACACATCTTAAAATAGTGAGCAGGTTATTTAGATAGTAGTTGGTCCGATCTCCTGTGAGGAGACAAAAAGGAAAAAAGGTGGGACAAAGAGTAAGATTACCCACTAACAAGCAGGGACTTTTAAAGGACACTGGCATTTACAAATCACAATGACTGCGTGGATCTGAACCTCACAAACCATCTACAACAGGTCGCTAAGCGACAGCACAAGCACTGTCTAGGCTCGACTTAAAAAATGGACATGTAGTATTCTGCCACATCAAGTCAATTTCAACTCCCAGTCCACAATGCAAGAACACAGTTTATTGAAGATCAAAACCCTTGTTTAGGCACACCTCTGCATTTATCTGCTACGATTCATACTGGTTAAACTTAACCCACACATCACATCGAGCTGTGAGACAGATAAAACAAGTCCAACAGAGCACATACCAGCATATGCAGAAAAGGCCTACATAGAAAATTAGTAAAACCTGTCCTGTAATAGCAGTCCTAACACTACAAAGGAGTTAGGAGGACCAATTACCTGTTTTCATCCATCATTTAAAGGAAAATTCAAAACCTTCTGGCATGTACTAATGATGGACTAAAGATGTTCTAAAGATGCGCCTTCCCTTACATATTCAGTGCATACTTTTTGTCTGATCCAGTCCTGCCCCCCCCCCACCCACCGCCTGTCCCTTGCGGTCCCAATGTGCTGTCCAGAAAGCCTGTATTTCTAGACAAGACCCTAGGATGTGAAAATAGCATTGACCCACAACCCCCCCAAACTGATTGGAAGTGGATTTACCCTTTTTCATCACAGTAATTTTCTAGTAGTGTGAGCGATGCAGTATGAGGAGGTTCACCAACCAAAACCCTGATCTTATGGCAACTTAGGGTCTACTCCCACTCACCTTCTTCTAAGCCCTCTATGTCCCCTTCCCATCATTCCTTTAACTGTTATAACACAGCTGGGTTGTGTGATTTAGGATCTTTGTATATTTCGGTCATATGGCTTTTGAAGGTATGTCACAGAGTGGTCTAGGCTCCCAAGGCTAGAATTCCTCCAGTTCCGTACCCTTCACTATCATATATGAACTGTAGATATCGGGAGATCGTGGAGGCTGCCACAGTTTACCCAATCCTATTGAAGAAGAAAACAAATTACCAATGGGGACAAAATCCCCTGAAAAACCAACCAGCTCACTGATCCTTAAAGAGTAATCCAGCCTATTTTCACTAACTTAGAAATAGTCTTCTCTGGTAAACAAACTGACACAGTTGTCTGCCCTAAAACCAATGTCAGAACTATTCAGTTTACAGATATGCCTCAAATGTAAGGAAACATGTCATAAAGGTCATTAAACCGGCCTAGAACCAAAAGGGACGTTGCATTTGAGAGCACAGATGCCAAAACTCAAACAAAATCTTGGACATAGCTCGAGGTGAAATGAAAAACATTGTTACAAATACAAAACTATGAATAGAAGCAAGAAGCACTGGGAAGGAAGCACTTATTAAATGCTTAGATAAAAGAAAGGCTTTAAAAAATAGATTAGGTGGATAACATAAAAGAATTCAGGAAAGTGCACACTCCAAAACAGGCATTAATTTGGAATGTATCACTGTGGAAGAATCTGTCAGGCTTTCTGAAACACAGAAGGAAGCTACTTACCAGCCTTAGGCAGGAGATCACCACCACGGCTAAGGAACTAAGAGTGAGGTTGCGGAACTGGAACAGCGAGTGGACTCGGTGGAACGCACCCATGATGCCCAAGAGGAAGAATTGGACCGCCACGGACAAGAAATTCTTACCCTCCAAGATACCAATTGTGAACTGCAATACAGACTTGAAGACTTCTAGAATAGGTCGCGGTGCTCCAACAAACGTATTAGGGGAGTACTAACACAGGTGACGCCCGGGTCACTGGAGGACTTTGTGATACGCCTGTTCCGGCAGGTTGCACCAGCACTTAAAGATCAGGAGATAATATTGGACTGCACACACAAAACGGATCGCCCTTCCAAGACTCCAGGCCAGGCACAGGACATACTCACGTGCCCCCACTACTACAAACAGAAGGAACAAATTCTGGCAGCGGTATGTGACCTGAACACAATAGACTTTGAGGGCCACAAAATATATTTGTATCAAGACTTCTCATCACTAACACCGCAGCGCCGTCAGGCCCTGTGACCTGTCACGGCCATGCTCCAAGAGAGAGGTATTCGTTATAAGTGGGGTCACCCCTTCCAGCTAGTCTGTCTGACAAAATGAGACACACATTATTCGAACATTGGAGGAGGCGGAATCTCTCCTAGACATGAATGTGGGGCAGGGCCGACCTTCTTTGGCCGATCCAGACCGGACCTCGCGAGCAGACATTGGAGGTCGTGGGCATGCTGCTCGACAGCGCAAAGGAAAAACCCATAAACCATCCAAAAAGGAGAGCAAGAAGGAGCGGGCAGACCTGCTGCGCAGCTTGCGGCTCCAAGAGTGTCTCCAAGACAGAAGCAGATCCTTAGTGCTTGGAGGAGCTGACATGCGTGGGGAGGGGGTGACAGGGAGACCCCACACAAGGGAGTATCCCGAGCGGGACTTCCTAGACGGAGATAAGCAGCTGACAGCAACTGGAAGCAAGAGGAGAGACAAGAACGACAGCGGAGCTTCCAACATGGAAGACGGCGGGACGGAGAACGACCTGGTACAGTAGGATGTACCTCCCCAACAGACCTTGTGTGGTTCCCAGGCGGGGAACTGGTTCAGTTTTTGATTATCTGTTTGGTCTATTTGTTTTTAAGTAGACTATTCCAGCCACACCTTACTCTTTGATGCCAGTACGAACACCGCTGATAATTAACTCATCTAGATGCAGGCTAAGCACTCAATGGCATTCCTGTGCTCTGTTACCCCACATGCATGTTTATTAAAATAATCAGTCTCCATGTTAGAGGCCTTAATGCTGCAGTGAAAAGGCGAGCTCTACTTTCGCTCTTCAGGGAAACCAAATGCGACTTATGTCTGATACAAGAATCACACTTGCTGCGAACGGACTGGAAACGGCTGAGATCACGCTGGTTCGATAGACAGTTCCACTCATCGGGACCGGGGAAGCAGGTGGAGGTGGCGATTTTACTAGCTACACATTTCCCAGGGAAGGTGCTGGGTACCCAGGCAGAGATGAATGGGAGGCTCATTTCCTTGCATATAGATATACATGGCTATAAACTGACGGTGGCCTGTATCTATGGCCCTAATGGACATCAGGAGGGGTTTCTTAGAGAGACCATTGGGCAGGTGCTTACAACAGACACGGACATTTTTTATAGGGGACGACTTCAATGTGGTCCCAGATGCCCTTGTGGACAGATCGGCACAACGATATGGGCAGACAGGAGCATATTCCACGGGCTTTCAACACTGGCTGCAGGAGGGAAGGTTAACAGATGTATGATGTGCTCACAACCCACCACTTAGAGAATACACGTTTCTCAGATACACATCAGACATATGCAAGACTAGACCTCTTCTTAGCCACCCCCGGTCTCCTAAAAACAATCATGCAGACAAAGATCGGCTCTTTTTGGTCATGCCCTGATCACACTGCATTTCGCAATAATAGCCCCGAGGCAGGGGTGTAGGTTATGGTGACTCAACACTAAACTTTTCACTTATGCTGAGGTATGCACAGAAATAAGGGACACGGTTAGATCTTATTTGGTAATTAATGACATACCGGAGACTTCAGTGGTTGGGATGTGGGATGCTCTGAAGGCAGGGGTGAAGGGCTAATTTATAGCAGTTGCTGCGCACTCTAACGCCCTCCGGAAGGAGAAGCATCAGCAATTGGATCCAAGATAAAAGAACTGGAAGAGAGGTATAGGGGGAACGGGTGCCACTGAAACTAGATGCCAGCTTGGGGTGACACGTAAACAACTGAAGGCCTTAGACATGAACATTGCGGAACATGAACTGGTGCGTACCAAGCAAATGTATTATGTGGGGTAGGATAAATCAGGATGACGTCTGGCACATCGGCTACGTGCACAGGCGATGCAACTTAAGGGGTAAATGTGATACAGACCCAGAATGGTGCTGCCACTGATACTGATGGGTTGCTCCTGCAGGAATTTGAGAAATGTTAAGCCTCCCTTTACGCACGGGAGAGACTGGATGCTGAAGCAATCATGAGTTACTTGGATTTGATGCTCTTGTCCCAAATCCCACAGTCGACAGCTAAGGCATTGGATAAAGATATCACCTCTACTGACGTTTTTTCAGCTATACAACACCTCTCCTCAGGAAAGGCCCGGGACAGGATGGGTTTGGGGCAGAGTTTTAGAAAATGTTTGGGGACCTCCTAGCACCAATGCTCTTTAATAGCGTTGCAACTATGAGAACACTTACCCCCTCAATGCAATTGTGAACGGTCACTGTCATTCCAAAGCTTGAACAGGACCCAGCCCTCTACTCATCCCATCTGCCTATTACGCTACTCAATGTGGAAGTCAAACTTTTCACTAGTGTCCTGGCAAACAGGCTGGGCCCCTACATGCAAGGGTTTATAGATCCAGACCAAACATGATTTATTCTGGAGAGAACCTGTGCCCACAACACTAGGAGGCTTTGTCACCTTTTAGACAAGGTGCAACGGGCCCACCATTGTTATTACTCTCTATTGACACGGAGCAAGCCTTCCTTAGGGTCCACTAGGACTTTCTGTTCACAGTCCTATTCCGCTATGGTCTGGGCCCGAGATTTTGCAAATGGGTACAGTGAAACTATACTTTTCTTCAGGCCCGAGTGAGTGTTAATGGTGGCCTATCAGCTCTCTTCCTTATCACCAGGGGGACTAGGCAGGGCTCCCCACTGTCACCCTTACTGTTTGCCCTCTATATGAAACCATTCGCTGAGCGTATATGTCTAAATCTGAATATCAGTGGTCTCCTGATGGGAGGCCGAGACTACAACATAGCACTATATGCAGATGATTTTCTGCTCTAATTGTTGCAACCGAATGAATCGCTTTTAGCAGTGTTAGGGGAACTGAGTGCCTTTGGAAGTGTGGCTGGGTTCGAGGCCAACTTGTCTAAATGTTCTATTCTCAATTTGACCGTACTGGAGACAGAGGTGGAAGCACTGACGCCTGCCCCGTCCTCTACATGGGCCAAGCAAGCAGTGCAATTTCTAGGCTTACAGATTCACACCACCCCAGCAACTACAGCTCAAGGTAACTGTAAAGAAATTGCTCCCTGTTGCAGTTACCCCACACTTTTTGCCCGATACTGATGCTGACTTGACCGAGAAGTGTGCTGGGACCCTGCTAACCAGGCCCCAGCACCAGTGTTCTTTCACCTAAAATGTACCATTGTTTCCACAATTGGCACAACCCTGGCCCCCAGGTAAGTCCCTTGTAACTGGTACCCCTGGTACCAAGGGCCCTGATGCCAGGGAAGGTCTCTAAGGGCTGTAGCATGTCTTATGCCACCCTAGGGACCCCACACTCAGCACAGACACACTGCTTGCCAGCTTGTGTGTACTTGTGGGGAGAAAATGACTAAGTCGACATGGCACTCCCCTCAGGGTGCCATGCCAACTTCACACTGCCTGTGGCATAGGTAAGTCACCCCTCTAGCAGGCCTTACAGCCCTAAGGCAGGGTGCACTATACCACAGGTGAGGGCATAGGTGCATGAGCACTATGCCCCTCCAGTGTCTAAGCAAAACCTTAGACATTGTAAGTGCAGGGTAGCCATAAGAGTATATGGTCTGTGACTCTGTCAAAAACGAACTCCACAGGTCCATAATGGCTACACTAAATACTGGGAAGTTTAGTATCAAACTTCTCAGAATAATAAACCCACACTGATGCCAGTGTTGGATTTATTAAAAAATGCACACAGAGTGCATCTTAGAGATGCCCCCTGTATTTTACGCAATTGTTCAGTGCAGGACTGACTGGTCTGTGCCAGCCTGCTGCTGAGAGACGAGTTTCTGACCCCATGTGGTGAGGGCCTTTGTGCTCTCTGAGGACAGAAACAAAAGCCTGCTCTGGGTGGAGGTGCTTCACACCTCCCCCCTGCAGGAACTGTAACACCTAGCAGTGAGCCTCAAAGGCTCAGGCTTCGTGTTACAATGCCCCAGGGCACTCCAGATAGTGGAGATGCCCGCCCCCTGGACACAGCCCCCACTTTTGGCGGCAAGTACAGGGGAGATAATGAGAAAAACAAGGAGGAGTCACTGGCCAGTCAGGACAGCCCCTAAGGTGTCCTGAACTGAGGTGACTCTGACTTTTAGAAATCCTCCATCTTGCAGATGGAGGATTCCCCCAATAGGATTAGGGATGTGGCCCCCCTCCCCTTAGGGAGGAGGCACAAAGACACAAAGAGGGTGTAGCCACCCTCAGGGCTAGTAGCCATTGGCTACTAACCCCCCAGACCTAAACACGCCCTTAAATTTAGTATTTAAGGGCTCCCCAGAACCTAGGAACTCAGATTCCTACAACCTAAGAAGAAGAGGACTGCTAAGCTGAAAAACCCTGCAGAGAAGACGGAGACGCCAACTGCCTTGGCCCCAGCTCTACCGGCCTGTCTCCCCCCTTCTAAAGACACTGCTCCAGCGACGCTTTCCCCAGGGACCAGCGACCTCTGAATCCTCAGAGGACTGCCCTGCTCTAGAAGGACCAAGAAACTCCAGAGGACAGCGGCTCTGTTCATCCAAGACTGCAACTTTGTTACAAAGGAGCAACTTTAAACAACCTGCGTTTCCCGCCGGAAGCGCGAGATTTGCTACTCTGCACCCAACGCCCCCGGCTCGACTTGTGGAGAAACAACACTTCAGGGAGGACTCCCCGGCGACTACGAGACCGTGAGTAGCCAGAGTTGCCCCCCCCCCCTGAGCCCCCACAGCGATGCCTGCAGAGGGAATCCCGAGGCTCCCCCCGACCGCGACTGCCTGACTCCCAGATCCCGACGCCTGGAAAAGACTCTGCACCCGAAGCCCCCAGGACCTGAAAGATCGGAACTCCAGTGCAGGAGTGACCCCCAGGAGGCCCTCTCCCTTGCCCAGGTGGTGGCTACCCCGAGGAGCACCCCCCTTGCCTGCATCGCCGAAGAGACCCCTTGGTCTCCCATTGATTTCAATGACAAACCAGACGCGTGTTTGCACACTGCAGCCGGCCGCCCCCATGCTGCTGAGGGTGTACTTTCTGTGCTAACTTGTGTCCCCCCCGGTGCCCTACAAAACCCCCTGGTCTGCCCTCCGAAGACGCGGGTACTTACCTGCTGGCAGACTGGAACCGGGGCACCCCCTTCTCCATTGAAGCCTATGCGTTTTGGGCACCAGTTTGAACTCTGCACCTGACCGGCCCTGAGCTGCTGGTGTGGTAACTTTGGGGTTGCTCTGAACCCCCAACCGTGGGCTACCTTGGACCCAAACTTGAACCCCGTAGGTGGTTTACTTACCTGCAAAAACTAACTAACTCTTACTCCCCCCAGGAACTGTTGAAAATCGCACTGTCTAGTTTTAAAATAACTATATGTGATTTATGTGAAGATTGTATATGCTATTTTGATTATTCAAAGTTCCTAAAGTACCTACCTGCAATACCTTTCATTTGAAGTATTACATGTAAAATTTGAACCTGTGGTTCTTAAAATAAACTAAGAAAATATATTTTTCTATACAAAAACCTATTGGCCTGGAATTGTCTTTGAGTGTGTGTTCCTCATTTATTGCTTGTGTGTGTACAACAAATGCTTAACACTACTCCTTTGATAAGCCTACTGCTCAACCACACTACCACAAAATAGAGCATTAGTATTATCTCTTTTTGCCACTATCTTACCTCTAAGGGGAACCCTTGGACTCTGTGCATACTATTCCTTACTTTGAAATAGTGCATACAGAGCCAACTTCCTACAGTAACTACACCTCCCAGCTGAATGAACCCTGGTCAAGTGGAGAGGCTATGGGCTCTTTTGGCTGGGCCGAGTGGCGTCTATAAAGATGATGTTTCTACCCAAAGTGTTGTTCATTATGCAAACTTTACCATTACAGCCCCCGCCCGGGGTACTTGACACTATACAGAGGCTGATCTAGGACTTCATATGAGCTGGGAAAAAGGCAAGAATGGCACAGGCACAGGTTTATCTCCCGCAGTCAGGGGAGGATTGGGAGTCCCTCATTTGGTTAATTACTACCAGGCCGCCCAACTAAGCTACCTAGTGGAATGGTCCCAGGAAAGCACTGGGAAACACTGGTGCTTTATTTACCAGGCAGTGGCAAGACAACATATCTGGCGGATCCTCTGGCTCCTTCGGGCACATCGCCCCCGGTAGTCTATATTTCCCCCGACCTGCAAGACATGGTGGATGTCTGGGATAAGGTACAGACAAATAAGGGTCTACCCTCTCTCAAATCTCCGCAAATGCAGATTATCGGCAATCCAGATTGCCCTCCAGCTTTTACTGGGCCCTTATTCAAGATTTGGCAGGATTACAACTGTAAGAGAATTTAAGGTCTTCTTGATGCCCACAGCATCATGGAATTTACTCAACTACGGTCGGCTTATGACCTCCCGCGAACAGTCCATTGGCAATACCTGGCACTCCAACATTGGGTGTCGTCTCCAGCGATGAGACCACACGCGAGTAGGACCCTCCTTCCCTTTGAGAAGTGGTTACTAACACGCACAAATGATAAGAGGCTAATATCTGACATTTATGGCTTTTTAATACACCACCGATTTTGCCCCAGACACGGCGAGGCGCAGATGGGAAACCGAACGTGAATGTTTTTTTACAGACAGGGAATGGCGGGGTGTGCTACACTGTGCGCGAGTGACAGCCGCAATATGACCACTAAAGAATTATTTTTTAAAATAGTGCACTACTGGTACTTCACGCTGGCATAGGTCGCCGGTTGACGACAATGTAGACAGCTAGGTACACTAACACATCTTTTGTGGCATTGCCCTTGAATAGCCTCCTTCTGGGACAACATTTTGAACACTACTGATGAGGTCTATGACACCACAATACCACGCTTTTCCGGTTATGTACTATTCGGGCTTCCAAACCCACAGACATACTCCCCCTCAAAGCCCCGAAAGGTAGAGCCATCACATTGGCGATCTGAGCAGCTACACAGCTTCTTTCAGCCCGATGGGGTACCGAGGTGATCCCCACTCACACAGACTGGCTACACAAATTATGGGATATACTGGGAATGGAGAAACTGACAGCAGTGGCTACTGGATCCCTGCCCAATTCTGATAAAACATGGGGTCCCTATATTTCCTATCTCTCTGACGATTTTAAGGAACTGATGTGCCCACGTTATTAACGCATCCTACGTCGGACTAGTTTGGGCACGTGCTTGACCGAAACACAGCCCATTGCATAGGGATGTAAAGGGTTTGCCCATAGGGGGTGTTGATGAGCAGGTTGTGCGGTAATGTGTAGCTGTAGGTGCGGATGTGTTTGTCCTGTTCCCCATGTTTCCCTATCTCCTGCTGTTATATATTTTAACTCCACTGGCCGTGGTTGTAAGTGCTGACTGCCAATAATAGAGGGCATTTACCCCTCCATTTACTTTACTTCAATTCAAAAGCAGGATTCTGCCTGGGTGAGGAGTACTTGGAGGAGGAATAGATTGCTTACCTCCCTATTGACAGTGAGTTCTGTCATTTTATGGATACGTCCATCTTTAAGGCAGTCTCACAGGTTGTGGCACCTTTGGAGAAGAAAATACTTCTTTTACAAACACAGTGACTTCAACCCCTCTCTGGGAGGGAAGATCCATCTGGGCCTTTGGACCCCCTCACCTCCCGGGCAGCCCCAGGCATCTTTAGATACGGCACATAAACGCGCACATGAACCAGGGGTGGACCTGGACGCCTTTGCAAAGCTAAAGAAAGCTTTTATGGAGTCCCACCCTCCTCCTAGGTTCCCCTCGCCTGTTCCCAATACCTCCCCTCCGTCAGACGGCTCGGACTCCCCTTCAGCTACTGATGGGGAGGGTGACAGGGAATACTCTAGGCCTTGGCGACTATCTGCTGCCTCTTCCTCCCTTTCGGAGGACAATAAGTCAGACAATGACCAACCTCTCTTACACTTGGATATGCTGGACCCTGATGAGCTGCTATATCCATGCTCTACACAGTGGTTTCCGGCCACAAAGGTTGCATCCTATGTTGCGAGCCTCTTCAGGAAGGCCTTGGATAAAGAGGTCCGGAACTGCTTAATGATGATCATTTATTTGGATGACATCCTATTACTAGATCGGTGACCACAGAGAATATTGGGACATCTCCAACAGACCATCTCCCCGCTGGAATCCCTCGGATTTGTGATAAATGACACAAAACCTTCCCTTCTTCAATCCCAGTCGATTCGATTCCTGGGTTTTGTGATGGACTCTGTCCAAGCCACGCTGAGTTTTCCTTCTCGCTAGTTAACTAAAATCAAACACAAATCAAGAAGAACCCTGGCCAAACCCAGCACATCACATCGCTGCCACAAATCGCTTGGATTGAAGGTCTCCTATCCTCCTCCATACAGGGCATATTTCCAGACTCATGCCCTCCAGAGACTCAAGATTTCTCACTTAAAAAGGGGTCTCACATACTCTTAATCAGTTCCCTTTACAGAGGAGGCCAAGGAGGAGCTGAGATGGTGGATTTTGCACATGGAAGCCTGGATTGGCCAGGCATCTTCGGATCCCAACCAGACCAGATCATTGAGTCCGATGCCAGCGGTTCAGGGGGACAGTGCGGAGATTACTCTACTGGAGGAAGCTGGTCATCCGAGGAAAAAGCTCTTCATAGCAACTGCCTGGAACTCATGGTGGGGTCTTTTGCAGTGAAATGCTGGAACACATGGCAGCAGTCCGCTACATAAACTATTTGGGTGGGGGACAAAATCGGAAACCCTATTGAATCTGGCACGCGACTTCTGGGCGTGCTGCCTGGACAGCCAGATTTCGGAGATGGTGGAACACCTTCCAGGAAAGACTAATGAAGTGGCGGATTGGAATTCCCGTCACTGGAGGGACATCAGTCTCTGATAGATACTCCTGCAGGTGTTTCATTGGATAGAATCCCTCTGGAGCCCTTTCACGATGGATCTGTTTACCTCATGTCTAGATCAGCTGGACCGATACTGCAGCTGGAAACCGGACCCCCTGGTGACGGCGACAGACACGTTCCTACAAGACTGGAGCTGGGAAAAGAGGTATGCCTTTCCCCCGTTCGCCATGATCAAGAGACTGTCCCCTCAAACTCAGAGGCAGACGGCGGACTTGGTGGTAGTCACCCCCATTTGGAAATTTCAAGTTTTGTTTCCAGTTCCGATGGAACTTTCTTAGGATTTTTCGAACCATCTTCCCCTTTTTCCCAGATCTCCTCTGCAATCCACAGGGGAACTGTCACCACCTTGTGATGGAAGGCTGTCTCCGTCTCATGGCCTGGAGGATTACAGGGAATGATGGACAATCCCAGGCATTTTTGCAAGAGGCTGACGTCCTACACGCAAAGTCATGGCCAGACAGTACCAATAAGAGGTACAGATCAGCCTGGACTAGATGGCTGCGTTGATATAATCTTCAGCACCCTGATCCCGTGGGGATGGATATTGTTCATATTTTGGATTTCTTGGCATCCCTGGTATCTGATGGTCTAGCCCAGGGTCTCCAACCTTTTATGTAGCGAGAGCTACTTTTGATCAATGAAAATCATGAGCTACCGAAGGCTAAACAACTCACGCATTATTACCAAACACGGTAAACTTCCTTAACTTTAAGCCTAATGTTGCAGGAGCAAGATTATATGGTTTGAACAAAATACTTTGACATGGGGCACTATGACCGGCCTGCCACGTGTGTCAGGGAGAGCCTGGTCTTTGACGATGCATGAACATGTGTGCATATGAATGGTATATTTTAGTATGGGTAACAGAGCAGGGGTCGTATGTACTTGTGGCACAGGGCACACCTTAAGTGGCACCGTTACATGTATAACACAAATATACACCCTTGTTTTTAAATGGGAGAAAGTTAAAAGTGCAAACATGTTCATATTGTGAAACATTTTTCTGCAAATTAAATTTCTCCCATTTAAAAAAATGATTGTATTTTTCAGTTACAAGTATTCCACAGTGTTCTGACGGCCAGTGGGAGAAAGAGGCCTGCTGTTTGTAAATGCAACACTTTGAAAAATAATTTGAGAAAATTAAAAAAGCTAACCTAAATATGAGGTAACTTTAATTTTCTCTGATTTAAAAGGACTGAGAAACAATATTTTGTTCTGACTTCCAATACTGAGTTGACAAGGACTTTTATTTAAGCGTTAAGTACCTTAGTACTTCACTTCTTCACCTCTGTGACCTGGGTCATAAATCTGACTCCAGCACTGCTCCTTGTAAGGCCCTGCTATCTGCAGCCTGACGATATTAATGTAAAATAAACACAGCCTTCCCTTAGCTTTAAAAGAAAAATGTGACCTTGCATTTATTTCAAAATGAACTCTAGGCTGTGAGCTACTCTGAAGGGGTCGGGGAGCTACTGGTAGCTCGCGATCGAATAGTTGGAGGCACATGGTCTAGCCTATCAGTCCATCCACATCTTTCATTCTGCTCTCTCAGCGAGTCATTTTCCTGTGCACGGGCGCACTGTCAGATAACACCCCTTGGTTTGCAAACTTTTCAGGGGCATTAGGGTGTCCCTTCCTCCGGGTCCTAGATATTCTACTCTCTGGGAGGTCAACAAAGCCCTTCAATTATTCAAATCGAGGCAATCCAATAAATACTTGTTGAGGAAACAGATGTCGGCAAAGTTGGCTACTTTGCTGTGCCTGGTGTCTTGTTGTTGGGTCTCCGATGTTCAGGCACTGGATATTACCAGCAGAGTCTTTACCCCAGATGGGATGACATTGCATAGTTCCAGACGGACCAAATGTAACACAAGGACAGTCTCTTACCCTTGCTTACAGACAAACCCGAATGTGTTGTCTGGGCTCTGAAGGCATACGAAGTCATGGCGGAAGAGGTCCATCTAGCTGGGGAGTGTCAACTATTAATGGCTCTCCACCAAGCCAAAAAGCACACTAAGGAGTACGGGGTTCTCTTATAAATCGAAGGATAGACACCAAGGGTACTAATTGTGCCCTTGGTTCCTCGTGGTCCTCTATTAGAGGAAGAGGGTCAGTATGAGATTGGAGAGCAGTTAAAGAGGAGAAAAGGGGGGGGGGGGGGGGGGGGAGATTGCCTTTACAGACTAGGTGGTCTCACACACTATATAGTGTCATGCTTCATCATTTGACCACCTAGCCCCACCCAGGTAGGACAGTGCCACCTGGGTGGACTCAACCTCACTGTTAAAAGAACAGGAGGGAGTGCGTAAATAAATTCTAGGTCTGAAAGATCGGGATCGAGCTAATCTAGGGAATAAAAACACCTAAACAGGTACCTGTGTAAAGTTACAATTTAACAATAGGGTCTGTTTGGTGTGGTTAAAAGCGTAGAATGGGACACCTCTGTGAAAGCAAGGACTCACAGGGTCACCTATCTAAAGAGAGGTAGCCAACATGTTTCTGCACTCAGTAGTGAGCCTAGGATGGTCTCGGGCATTCATAAGGGCAACGGATCCTTAAGACTCATGTTAGGAGTTGAGAAAACACTGTTCAGTTGGTAACAGGTCTAAGAAGAAAAGCAAACGGCCTACCTTACCAAGGAACTACCTTGAGGTGGCCCTATACCTAGAGGTTATTGGCCTCTGGTATCCAGGAGGGGGAGTGTCCCCTTATTGTCAGACATGCATCATAGGGGGCGCTCGCTGCGCGCCTATGCAGTCCTCTCCTTGGACCGCTTGAGACCCTCAAGCCTCTCCACCAAGCCACACAAAGCTGTGTCTTCTCCTATCACTCCTCGATGGGTCAGGTGAGTATTGCAGGAAGTAGGAATTGATGTCTCGATATTTAGAGCCCATTCTGTAAGGGAGGCTATGGCCTCAAAAGCCTTTTCCTTAGGGGCTCGCCTGGAGGATATACTCAACGCACCAGATTGGTCCTAGCATTCAAGAGATTCTACTTTATGCCAAGGCAGAATTTGGCAACGTTGGTTGTAGATGAGCTTCAAACCAACCTAATCTTCGCCTCCAGTCCGGCTACGGAATTAAAAATGCCCTTGCTAGCGGAAGGAAAAGTTTCAATTCTATTAAGAGCATGGAGGCGAAGATTAGTCCCTCCTGAGATAAGCTTCAATTCTACCCAATGGAGGACCAGAGTTCTCAATCTTCTATGTATTCGAGTTACGCTTAAGTACTTTATTCTGACAATATTGGTTATTCTGATTATATATATGTATATATACATACACAAACACACACCCACATGTTTTCATGCATCTCGCTGTAAGAACTATTCAAGCTGTACTAAAATATTGGTTTTATGTTTAATGGTGAAGGATGGATTGACAGAAAAGAGGCATTGAAAAATGAATTAATTTTCCTAATGAGGCTTAAACAGCAGTACTGATGCACAAGGTTAATACTAAAATGTGCATGTTTTTATATAGAGAATTAGCGCATAGAACATAGGTTAGGTGATTGCCCAGAGACACAATACATAAGTTTGATGATTGTTCACAGAAACAATAGCTCGGCATTTATAGTGAGCCACTCAGCTATTAAGGCTTCCCTATGATGTTGCAGAGAGCCAGTCTTGGGTGAGGGATACATTAATAAATGTGCATTAATGCAGGGTCGGGTGGAAAAAAAGGTTAATCTCATGTGGTCGATCCCCACAACATACTTCTGTCTGTACTCGTTTCATGCCTTCCCTGGAAGCCATGTGGGAGTACGGGGCCTCAACCAAAAGGTGCTACACTGGCGACAAGAATGCAGTGTTACGTTACACAGGGCAAGAGCAAAGGCTGCAGCAGGTAGAGCCATGAATCCAATCCATCATTGCTATTGGTGGATGCATGAGAATGAGAAAACTAAAACGTCCAATCCCTCCTTAGCAAGTAGTATACTGGTTGAATAATCCAAAGTCAAACTGGATGCCTAACTGTGCCATAGAGGACAGAGCATTCTGAAGCGGAGGCCAGCAGTTGTAGTAGACTGCAACAAAAAAGGTGGACTGGTGAGTGCTGGAGACAGTACGGCACAAGAGCTGTGTCTATTAATGGCAAGTCTGGATCTGGAGGGCTGCAAGCATATGTAAATGTGTTCCATACGCCCTCCTCCCTGCAGCGGCAGAATCCTAACACTGTAGCCACCAGGTGAAATCAGCAAACGTGCATACAGCCTTATCACGGTAGTGAAAACTGACATTTAAGAGGACAAGTAAGTGAATTTAGGCTACCTAAAGCCACCTCATCTACCAGCTCAGGGAACACAAATAAAGGAAAGTAACAAGAGATTTATAAACAGAGACATTAACATCGGGTGAAAATGTCAGAGCTATGCAGACAAGTCACTATATAGAAGGGTATGACTGATTATCTGCAGCCCATATAAGTCACTTCTAAAACGTGCAGCAGCCTCCAAACAGGCATCCCGCCGCTAGCGGTAAAGGTCTGAGAACAGAGCATCATATAGCCGCTGGCTTAAATGCCCTCCAGACAAGAGTCAAAAGGCAGAGTTTTAAGATTCTCTCTGAAAACTATTTCAGAATCCCTACACCACAAACTAAGAGAAAGAGCATTCTGCAATTTAGAAGCCAGAAAAACAAAAGATCTACCGCCTCTCCTGGCCTTACAAATCCAAGGCAGTTGGAGAAGTTTGAGACTGCTGGATCTCAGGGATCTGACTTGACAATAGGGCTTAAATCTCCTACTTCGTCAGAGGGGACCTTTTCACACAAATTCCCTTAAGGCAAAGGTTAGTGTCTTCAACTAGATCCTCTTAGTAACTGGAAGTGAATGAAGTTGGCATAGGTGGGAAGACACTGAGACCCATGGAGGAATCTTCAAAATTAGACGAGCAGCAGTGTCCTGTATTGTTTGTAAGAGTTGAATTAGGTGTGCTGGTAGACCCAGATATAAGCTATTGGCATGATCCAATTTGGACGTAACCAGGGCATGAACAATCATTTTGGGAAAGTCTTCTAGAATAAGGTGGAGTATCTTTTTAGGAACCTAAATGTAGCAAAACAATAGGCAGAAATAGCCTTATATAGGGCTCAAAAGAAAGAATGGCGACAAATTTCACATCCAGATTTTTCACAATAGGTGACGGAAGAGGAGTCCATCAGTTGCTGCAATCAGGAGAGGTACTAGTGCTAAAGAAGAGAATTTCGGTATTTTCAGAATTAAGCGTTAAACAGCTTGCATTCATCCACTCAACCACTGCCTTCAAGCAAAGCTTAAAGGAAACCCAAATCTTTTGGCGCATTCTCTTGAAAAGCCAAAAGGAGCTGGGTACTATCCGCACAAGAGGTCACCTGATGGCCCCCCGTGCCTCTACCAACTTCATAAGCGGCAAATGGTTTAAAATAGGAGATACAAGAAGAAAGAAAAACTGCTCGAGAATGGCCTTTGATAACAAAGTTTGATCTCTACTGCCAATCCTCTTGAGCTGTCAAGCAAAATAGGATGAGAAACCGTATCAAACGCCGAGGACAAGTCCAGCAGAATCACCACAGCAGATGAGTTCTGGTCCGGATTTGTCTTTAGAAATTCCATTCCCTCAAGCAAGGCAGACTTTGTACGGTCTCCCACACTGAAGCTCGATTGGGAATCATTCAACAAATGGTTTGACTTTAGAAAGTGAGACAGCTTCTTACTGACCGATTTCTCCAAGAGTTTAGCGGATGATGGTAAGAGTGACATTGGTCTAAAATTACTTAGCACCTCGGGGTCTGCCGATGATGTTAGTAAAGGAAGCCGAAAGCCTGCCTTCAGCTCTTAGGAACTAAAGGAAAATCCAAAGAATAATTAAATTTGTTTAAGATGGGATTCACCACAAGGGTGGCATATGTTAGAAGGGCGGGTGGGTCTGGATCCAAAGGGGATCCTGATTTGCATTTATTAAGCTCAGCTGCTGATTCTTCTAACAATATGTGCTCAAATATAGTAAGCAGTGGACCAGGTTGAGAAGAAAAAAGCTTCCCCCGGACCTATGCACTCCTGCGCAGAAAACTGCTCATAGATGGATTTAAAAAGAAAACAGAAAGATTCTCACATAAATCAAGAGAGGGGGAAGCGATGTTCTTGGCTGAATTTGGGGAAAGGAACGAGATAACAATTTTGAACAACTCATGAGGTTTATTAGAGGCCCCGAAAGCTTTTTAAGCCTTCCGGATGGCAGCATGATACCTTTTCAATGTGTCCTGAAAAACCACTTTAGCCACCTTTTCATACGAGATCCTCCATCTCCGTTCTGGCCTTTTAGATAAAGATTTTTTCCCCCTTAAAGGATACGAAAGCCAAGCAACAAATGGTTTTGATCTGTTGGAAGTGGAGGATTTTAGAGGGGCAACAATATCCAGAGCACTGCTGAGCCAATTATTAAAACACGCCACACCCTGTTACAGTACACCTGTGCAGTTGAAGGGGGTATTGGAACAAGGTGGGAATCAGAGATTTTTAGCCATGGTCTGTTAGTTTTCCGGAACAGACCCTACAGACTGCAAGGTACCATAGAAAGAACATTAAAAGGAATATAATAAAATGCTGAGACTAGGTAATCTTTAATGCAGATTTACCCAAGAACGTCGAGGAGTTAGGTAAGATAAGACTGAGAGTACGACCAGCCTTATGGGTGGGCTCCTTTACTAGCTGTTCTAAATTAAAGCCTTTCAGGGAGGTCAGAAACTGCTGAGCAGTCTGCAGTTCAAGTCGTCAATATGTAGATTAAAATATCCTAGTACCATGAAATCGGCATGAAGAGGAGACAACTGACCTAAAGTATTGGACAATAACTGTAGAGAATTAACCGGGCAGTCAGGGGGGCTCTATAAGTGCTCCAGATACAGCAATGGAGGGAGCCAGAACAATAGTAAATGCTAAACCTTTGGAACATGAGAGAAGAAGCAACTAACAGCTTCAACAGCCTCTCCTTGGAGTATAACTGTAATGGAGCACTGAGGCAGGCCTCACCGGCAGCATGGCTGGCTCTGGTCGAGATGCGGACGGGTGCAGACTGGCTTGCATTAGGCGCGCTAGCGTCACATCCGCTGTGCGCATCACTGGACTGGGGAAACTTAATTAGCCAAGGGGACTACACAGACACGCCCTGATGGAAAATGGGCGGGGAGACTATTTCAGAGCTACTAGGGAGGTGAATGGCATCGTGAATTGGGTCGTTCCTACTTCACTTTGGTGAGGAAGAGCCATGCAAGCTATTTGAGAACCTCCCTACAGTTGTGCATATGACTACAAGTTTGCAGTTGCTGCTCAGAATGGGCATGATTTGTTTTCAACGTGCACTTCAGAATCTCAAAAAAAATTGCTTTGTTTGTGCTTTCCTAATTCTGATATATTCTGAAATATTTGCACAGTTTATTTACAGACACTTCAATTTTGTTGTGTGGAAGAAAAAAAAGCCTTTAGTAAGTAAGGAAAATAGAGTGGACAGTACCCAAAGGTGTCACGTGCTAAGCAAAACCCAGAAGCTGCGACAGAGGCACGAAGAGCAAATGAAAAAAGTGAGAAAACCCTACGCAGAATCAAGGGACTAAAAGACCCCCCCTTGTCACACTCTGAAATTGCCAGATAAAGCCTCTCTCTTTGAAGTCAGAGAAAGAAAAGTAAACATCAAGCTCTCTCGGAAGACAGAGCCTGACAGTTGCTATGCTCTGAAGGATGGATCTAACTCAAGCTGGACGACCTAAAACAAATAAATCCAGCAAACAAAAAGCAACCACGCGTAGGTTACATGCCACAAAGGCAATGTGAAGTGAACACTCGTTGGCGTTTAAGTGTTCATGCATTTATTCAGTGGGCGGAGACACGTCTGCTCAACAGGAGCTCAGGGATAATTGTTGTGTGCAGAATCCCGTTAAGTTAACCTGCAATCTATGCAGTGCTTTAAATGGGCCGGTATTGTCCGGTACGGAGTACCAGCACTTTTTTATTTTGAGAGGGAGAGTACCTGCACTGCTCAAGAAAAACGCAATACTTTTAATTGGAGGGTACCGGCACTTCTCAGAAACAAGCATGTACTCTAGTACGGAGTGCCTGCACTTCTATTTTTCCATTTGAAGCACTGAATCTATGACAATCACATTCTATACACGATATCGCAGCACAATGGTAAGAATGCATTCCCAAGTCTCTTTTCCAAATGTTCTCAAGGTGTCAAGCAAACCAGGCTGCTGTGCTGTCTGGTAGGTAGACTTCGACCTAACATATTAAATCTGTCCCAGAAAAAAACACTACATTAAAGAATACGTTGCTTTACAATCGGCTCATCAAATCCCCTCTCTCTTTTTTGGGGCCAGAGACTATTACAGTCGGTCCTGGCTCGACTTCTCCATCTGTCGTGGGTCACGGCACCGGACCTCCTCACCACACCCACTTATGGCAAAGCTCTTAGTTGCATTGGAGCACAATCTTCGTATCCCGGCCGCCTCGAAAGGCGACAGAGAGACAGGTACTTACGGACAGGAATAGATGCTACTACCGCCGCCCCATATCAGGCAAAGCCCCACCCTTGCAGGCGCAGATTCCCGAGACCCACTGAAGGCCCAGGATCTCTAAAGAGTATCTCCAGGAAGCCCTTCCTCCCCCGGCTCACCAAAAGAGTTAAGGAAATCCGCGATCTTTTTTATGCTGCTGGTTATCACTTCGATGTATTCTCTGTTCGCCCAGTCCTGGTGGATCTCGCGCTGCACCGGGTCCTCCTGATTTGACATCTTCTCTCTCCAGCTGCTGCTGTATTGCAATTTACGAGTGGGCGCAGCCGACAAGAGGAACTACTAGCAGCGGAGCTGAATCCGACACACTGCCATCTGCTGTCCAACACCCAGAGGCGCTAGCAGTCAGCAATGCAAGACATAATGGTGGCAGCAGCTTGCGTGATAGCAAAATCTATAGGGCGCACCCGAAACAGCGCTCTCTGTTGCTACTGGAGCGCAAGTGTAATGCTTTTCGGTCTCTATTCAACAGGGTCTACCCAGTTGACATAAAAGATGGACAACACATTCCGTAATGACTACAGAGTGTGTGAAAGACTGGCAAAACAAACACCAACAAGGAAGAAGGACTACAAGGAAACTAGCAGGAGTAATATAGAACTCTGACAGACATATTTAAACACTTCCTCGAACATTTGGTACGTTATTCCGCTGTTTAATCGCAATTAAATACTTGACCTGAAAATTATAGAAGTCTCATTGATATAGATTCCCATGTTCGAATGTGTATGGGAAGCCTATTTTTTAGAGTCCTGCCTTACTTTGGGCTAACGCAGAGGATGAAAATAAATGCAGGCATGTTGCGCGCATGCGCAGAACGCATTTGCGTGCGTCAGACTTTGTGGGCGGGAAAATAGCAGCCAACCACTGCTTTCATTATTTCAGATACCTGAATAAACATTTTTCTAGCTATCGCGACAGTGAATTCTATGACAGGACCGAAGGCTCGATTATGCTTAACTTTCTTTACTCAAACTCATAACAGCAAAAAACAACAACCAAATCCAATGAATACATTCCAAAGGTCACAGAACATCTGATCCAATCAGTCCAATCACAGTGTCCTCCACTGTATAACACCAAAGAACTGTACCATCTTGTCCTCTTTCGTTGCTGCTCACAGTAGCTTTAGTTAAATGCTTCGATTTTTCTATGTGGGTGTTGTAATTTGCGTTTTTTAACTGTGGCGTTTATCTTGTGATGGGTGGCATTGGGTGCTTGGCAGTATATCGGCAGACGCGGCGTGTTTCTGAAAGCGCTGTTCGTGGTGCACGTCTGCACAGGTGCCCTCTGTGAAGTGTCTGGGCGGTTTGTGTTGTGTCCTTTGGGTGGGCTTTGCGACCACAAGGTACACAGTGTCCGAGTAGCCTGAGCCAGTCTCCGATCGCTCGGAGTTCGACTGGTAGAGTCCTGGAGACGCGGCGGCCATTTTACAATCGCAAAGAGTGGATCTTTCAGATTCTGTCAGACCGATACCGATCAATACTGTGGAGGCAGGGATTTTGGTGATAAAAATCTAGAGTCATTATGTATTCATTTTGACAGACTAATGTGTGGATTAACTTTGATTAATGATCATATTAACAAAATGGGTGACTTTTTGTTATGGCCACCATTTTAAAAACTGCTCATGCTAACTTAAGCTAAGTGGAGTTAGTCATAGTTTTCATTATTCAATTCTCACAAGAGAAAGCATTTCTTAACCAGTAAATCTTGTAATAGTGACATCTGCAGGAGTAAAGCAGAAGCAGATGCAAGGTCATTGTGTGATATAACTAATGAAAATGCTTCAAATGTTTCTCTACTTTTGACTGTGTCATTGTTAGGGCGATGTTACTAACGTGTGTTTTCCTCAAGGGTGGAAGTAAGCAAAACAGTGTAAATCGTTCTTCCTGCATGTTCGTATTCTTTGTGATGTGGGAACATAGGCTCCTCAGAAGAGACAGGAGAGAAGGAAGTCAAGAATATAAAATGTATTAGTTTTGGTTTCGTCAATGAAGCACCAGTGAATAGAAAACTTGGTGTAAAACTAATGCGTAATTTTTAGATATCTGTTAATATTCTAATTGGTCAGAATTTTCTCGCCTTATGTCTCATCCAATCATTTTCAGATACAAATTTAATTTAACGTTTTGTCACCATTGTTGGGGGGGTCATTCTGTCCTTTAGCGTCATTCAGTTCATTCTGATGATTTTACTCAAAGTTGTGCCTTATGGAAAGCTTATTGCTTTAATTGTTTAGCGTATCTTATAGTTCAAATTCTAAACCATTACCCCTACCCTTATTCCTGTCTAACCTGATGCTGATGGCTGATGGTGTCCCTCTGATGAAGGAGATGTTGTTGCTGTTATCTGTAGACCATTGGTAATGTATGGACTGTGATTTGTTATGTGTGTTTTTTTTCTTCCAGGTACCAGCTACAACTGATTAATTTCTGCTGCAAATATGTTTTTCCTATTACTCAAGCTAGATGTTTTTCAAAATTTGTGTTACTAGAACTTTTACATAAAGGCCAACAAGATAATGCCAATTAGTGGTTAGTGAGGGAGGTGTGTTCTCACATGCTCAAGATATGTTTATGATGCTTCTTCGTTTATCATTATACTGATGTATTCAATCTCTCTTGCTCAGATTCTGGTGCTGTGGTGTTGTGTTATAACTCTTGAGTTGATTTGTCTACTCGCATTGATTAAACTCACATATATAAGGCGTTCGAATCAGCCTTTTTTGTCTCTCTATATGTATAATTTATGTTTGAGAATTATTTTTGTGACCTTGTTGTGTAGCCATTTTAGCTATAGTTTTATACACGTTATTTTAGCAAACTAGGCCTGCCACTGTGCACTTTAACCTAGATATATTTTATTCAGCTTTGTTTTTATTATTTTAACAATAGCCACATTTGCGGTCTTGTTTAATTTTCTCTATATAGCTGTTCTTTGCCTAGGCCAGTACTGTGTTCTTAAACAAGACATGTCTTCCACTCTGTGCTTTTCTCAAGGCTTCAGTAAGATAGGTTGCCGGCAAAAGTGGTACGCTTTGTCTCTAATGTTCACAGAAACACATACACACTCTTATGTGGGGATCCTTTCTTGGAACATCAGCTGTTTTATTATAAAAACACTTCTTTGACCCATGTACGTTAGAGGGAGATTCCAGCCAGATGACCACGACTGTATGCTGATTGGTGAGTGCTTCGCTGCACCTGCTTATGTAGAATACAGGCCTCTTACTCAGGTATGGGGGATGATGTCTTCCCAGCGGGAACCTGAAGGGCAGAATTACAGATTAACACACTGTGCTCTAACATAGCTTAGCTAGGAACTATCCTTAAAAACCGTAGTGTCAACATGGTAGCGTTATTTTTGTGTTTCTTCAACCTAGTTATTGCAATACATGTCTTATTATCCAAGATGCAGGTACTTCAATAAAAACGATATTGAACTATACTCTGCCTCTGATTGTCCTTGCATATGTGAGACTAATGTAACTGAGAGAAACGGATGAGATCTGAGTGACCACGGTTTCCCTGAGGAGTCATTTGTGTCATGCGCTCGGTTGCCCAATCATCCCTACTCTCGGGTGGAGATGAGGCACTGCTAGCTAGCCGGAACAAAACCCAGATTAGGCCGACAGGTGTCACCTGGTGTGGGTTTAGTCTCAGTCTCCCATAGTGTAAGTGATTCTGCCATCCGAATCCAGTAGTCTAATTAGGATAATGAGAACCTATGCAACAACCTTAGCGTTGTTATTATAGGGAAATAAAATTGTTAACTTCTTAATAAATTGGTGTGGTTATTGAAGTGTTATTTGAAGTTGCATTGATTTTCATATACTGTTGTGATATTTATGAAGTATTACAGTTGACATCCCCTCAAAACAATGTTGGTTCGGTTCATCGTCCGGATAGGTGAAATCCACTATTCAGTCTGAGATAATAGCTAGGGTTTCTCTGCGCTTGTTTACGTCATAATTTGTGAAAGTTTCTTAGTGTGTTTTGATTATTCATTTTTCAAGATGGTTTACGGATTTGACAAAATGAGTTAGTAGATGCCTAAAGTGACTTTCCCCAGTCCTTGGAGATGTTCTAGGTTGATAGGGAGTGTTTTTAGCGTTCTGCTGTTGACTTGAGGGTGGTTAGAATATGCACTTGCACAGCTTATGCTAATTTGCAGACGATTGAGTTGTTTGTGAGTTTATAGAGAGTGGGTGTACTCCAAAAGAGATATGTGAGTAGGGAAGTCAGCGAACTTCATATGCGTGTGGCGCTTAGTGCTCAGAAAAATTGTCCACATGGTTGTTGATAAGACAGATCTAATGCGAGAGGTCTGATACTCCGGAGTATATTGACAAGTGTAGTGAGACACTTGGTATATGTTGTAATTTGTCTATTTAATAGACCAATCCGGCGTGGTTGGTAAATCGAGTTTCCAAATAATCTGGGTGTTTGAAATTTTCGACTGAGATTTGGCGAGTTCTATGTGCACCAGGACAGTATCCAATGATCGGCTGAGAGTGAAATTTGCAGGTCGAATTTTGCTTGCGAATGTGGGGAACTGTGAAAAAGAATAGCTACAAGTGTGAAAGCCAATAGTGAAATTGGAAGGTTCCTGAAGCGGTTGTGTTACCCTACCTGTAGTAAATAGACACATTTTGTTTTCTGTTGGTTTGAGAAATTGCTCGCAAATTAATATTGCATTAGTTTGCGTGTGCTGAGTTTACTGAAGAGAAGCCAAAAGACTTTGACAGCGCCTCAACTGCCGCACTGCGGATGTGTGTGTGTTGGTGTGACGTCAGTTTTGTGCTGCGCTGAGATAGGTTGGTTAGTGAGAAGGTTCGTGCACAGATTGGTGGACAATCGCTGGGTGCGATTGGACGAGAAGAGCACCGAAGAGGATTGTAGTCACTTCCTGATTCATTCTTTTTGAACAGATTTGGTTAAAAATTAAGTTTTTTAAAACTTTTAAAAGTGCTTTTAGAGGTGATGAGTATATTCCGGCAAGAGAGAGAGACATTTGTCCGCCAGAAGGTACTCCAGCATATATCGTAATTGAGGAGAAGGGTACCGAAGCATGCCTTTGGTTGAAACATTGGATTAAGATCACAAAGAAAGAAGGTTGTCTAGCTTTCCTAGAAAATTGTACTTTTAATTTGAGGATTTTGGAGAATCTGAGGCAGAAAATGTATAGTTTGAGACCTCCTCCAAGACCAGCTAAGTTCGAAGCTTTAGCGATTTGGGAACTAGTGGCTAGGCAGCAACAGTCTTTGAAATTTGAGAGGAGAATGGGAAGGGTAGAAAAGTATTCAGCAGAGGCTAGATGGGACAGTAAGCAGAGAGAGTGGAGACTAGCTACTTTACAAGGAGTTCGGTTGTTTCCAGCATCGTCAGAAGATGATGAGAATGAGTCAAACAAGGTTACAAAGAAGACAAAAAGAGAGTTCTACAGTAGTCAAGGGACAGAAATCAAAAGAGCTTAAAAGAGTTTTGTACGATGATGAAGAATCGGACCATGATGAGTTTATATCTGAGATTTTGCATAATTGTCCGCCACCATATGTGGTTCAAAAGGGTTCCGGAACGAGTAGTATGAGTCCTATTGCACCACTGCCAGCTGTAGTATCACAGAGTTCAGTTCAGGGTGATTGTGTCACCACAGAATGTCCTTTACAGGTCAACTCCAAAATGAATCAGAGTTCTTCAGGACGAGATTCACAGAGCTTAGGTCAGTGTAGTTCTGGTCCAAGAGAAGAAGTACAGATGCAGAGTAGTTTTAATGGGTCAATAAACAATGGACAAAGACCAGAGATAAATATTTCAGAGATTTATGCAGAGGTTCCAATTGTAAGGACGACTACTAATTTAGTGTTATCTTCAGTTCAGAATCTACAAGAGCTGAGATTAATTCAGAAGGAGCCTACTCCAATATTGATACCACAGATGCAGAATATGGGGATAATACAGTCATAGAATGTTGAAACATGAAGCCCAGATGCGATTACAGTACCAATTACAATGGGTCCACCTATGCCATTATATGTCCAGGGCAACAATGGTGTAGCAAACTCTTTAGTTCAGAGTCAGAATGGGGTTATATCTGCCTTAGGGCAAGGACAAATCCTAAACAAGTCAAGGTCTTTAATAGATCTGCCTCCTATTAGGAATTCTGGTATCAGATCATGCAGGAATCAGGAGAAGGGATTGTTTACTCCACTAGGTGTGAGTCCGATACAGCAGCAGACATCGAGTGCTCAGCCAGACAAGGTTTCCTTAAAGGGTCTGTCTGCACAGGAAATAACAAAATGGTTAGAAGTCTTGAGTGTTTTAAAAACTCCAGAGAATCAGAATAAGGAAGAGGAGATTGTAAACAGAACAAGATTATCAAAAGAAGCAGGTGAGCTTCTTGAAGGGACAATGGGTGTAAATAGACTCGAGTCATATACTGAATCTCAATTGAGATACCTATGTAAGATTATTACAGAAAGAGTAGGGGAAGTACATCAACAATTACAGGAAGTAGCAGATCAACATGGAATAGATCTTACAAAAACAAAAAGACCTGAAAAGAAGTTATAGATTAAATTTTGAAGAGGAAGATTTTGCGCACCGAGGTCTGCAGGAATGAAAACACACCTTAGGTAATTACTCGAGAGAGTACAAGTTTGGAGCACTTTAGAAAAATGGGAAGGCAGATGGGTCAAGAAAATAGAAAGGCCTAAGAAAGATTTAGATATTCCTCTTTATATAAGCACAGACAAGAGAATTGGTGAAGATGTTGCCGATGAGAGAAACTCCTGGAGGGAATTTTGTACATGTACCTTGGAGTAGGAGTGATATTTTAAGCTTTACAAATGATTATCCAAGGTTGAGATAGAAGCCAGTGGAATGGTTTCAGCAGACAGATAGGTTTGTGAAGCTTGCAAAATGCCTGTGGGAGGATTTGAATACTCTCTTTGATATTGTTGTTCCAGCAGATTGGTGGAGTGTAAGAGGAGTGTAGATTGGCCTACAAGCGAACCACAGAGAGATTTGAAAACAGGTGCACCATCTCCAGAAGTAATGAAATATTACTATAAGGTCATTGAGTTCCTGAAGACGAGGATTTTGCAGAAACGTATTGATTGGCAGCACATAGATAGAACAGCACAGGAAGGGAAAGAGTCGATTCCTGCGTATTATGAAAGGTAGTTGAAAGTGTTTAAACATAACAGTGGTACGGAAACAATTGAGCCGAAAGACATGATTAATTTTGTGTTCAGGGTTGTTGAAGGATTGAGACCAGAAATTAGCCAGATGATTAAGAGTCATTTGATCTGTTGGCAAGCTAAACCAATTGATGAGGTGTTACAGTATGCAAAATACTGTAGTGATGAGATCGACATGAAGCAAAGAAAGCTGAAACAGAAGACAATGATGACGCAGATTAAAGCTGCAAAGACAGAAATGCAGGGGAATTTTCAACAGCCGCAGGGGAATGGTATGTTTCAGAATCAAGGCAGAGGTAGAGGTCTAGGTGGAATGATGCTTCCAGTTATTAATCGGAATGTAGATTTGAAGGCTGTGATGATGCAAGAAGAGCAGCAAGGTAAAAAGAATGTTACCTTGTCATGTTTGCGGAGCATTTGGACATTGGAAACGGCAGTGCCCAATGTTGAACCAAGGAGGTGATGTTCAGCAGACAAATGGTATCAAAACCTATCAGAGCATTAGAGGACCCAGAATAAGAGGTAAAAATCAGAATTTTCAGAATGGTGTGAATACTAGTTTCCAGCCTTTGCAGCCAATGGAGCAAATGCAAAATATACAACTGCAGGTAGAACAAATACAAATGCCCCAGGTACAACAGTTGCAGCCACAGATGCAGATGCATATGGTGCCTGCACAACAAATTCAGATACCGAGATAAATTCAGGTGCCACAGAATCCTATGGATCAGCAACAGGTGATGCCTTCTCAGGTGGTCACAAATCAGAAAAAAAACAAGAGTGTCAATACAGTGCATCAATTTCCTTTACATAGTGAGAATGAAATAAACAATGTATGGCTGACGGATGGCTCAGATGAGGAGGAGTGTATGATGGCAACATCAATGGAAGTGGATGAGAGAGGTCCTTATGTAAAGGAAAAAATACATGGTCATGAAGTTTCTTTACTGGGTGATACTGGAGCTACACGCTCAACGGTGAGATCAGTAGAGGTTCCAGATTTACCTTTGTCAGGGAGGGCAGTTCAGATTGTGGGAGTTGCAACCCAACATTTGACAAATCCTCTTACAGAACCAGTCATTGTTAAAATTGGTAATTTTAAGGGTTTGCATAAATTAGTGGTTTGTGATTTCAGTCCTGTGTCACTTCTAGGTAGAGATTTAGTGTGTAAAACAAAGTGTTTAATTACTTGTTCAGATGAGGGAATTGAGATTCAGACAAACAGTGATGATGATGACTCGACACTTACTGTTAACAATGAGCCAGTGTCTGAAGAGTTTCCTTTGATTAGTTTCAATGAGCCAGAAGTTGAAGAAAACACTTTGACTGATTTGATTAGTTTCTTTCCAGTTTTCGAGATAAAGGATCTTCCAGTTGATTTACAGAAGACTGTTAAGTCTAAGGTTTGGGACCTTTCAGGGAAAAACAGTCGGTTGATTAAAGGAGTGGAACCAGTCAGAGTTGCAGTAAAGCCGAATGTGGTATTTCCTCAGACTCCACAGTACCCAATGACAAATGAGGCAATTGAAGGTATAAGACCTTTGATAGAACAGTTTCTGGAGCAAGGAGTCCTGAAAGAGGTGTTGAGTAGTCCGTGCAATTCACCAATAATGGGTTTGAGAAAATTATGTGGGAACATTCGTCTTGTGCAGGATTTGAGGAAAATCAATGATATTATGACCAAGTGTTGTCCAGTTGTGCCAAATCCAGCTGTGATTATGTTCCAGATTCCTTGTGATGCTGAGTGGTTTACTGTGACCTGTGTCAAGTATTTTTCTCTGTCTCTGTGCCTTTTCATGAGGACAGTAGATATCTCTTTTGTTTTAAATTCTTGGGTAGAGTCTACTGTTGGTGTAGAATTCCGAAGGGGTTTTCAGAGTCACCATCGATTTTCAATCAAATTTTGAAAACAAATCTGGAGTCATTGGTAATGCCTTACCAATCGACATTGGTGCAATACATAGTTGATTTATTGATTGCATCAAAGACAAAAGAAGGATGAAAAATGGATACAATTGCGTTGTTCAATTTCCTGGGAGACAATGGTCATAAAGTGTCCCCTGCTAAATTGCAATATTGTCAGGAAGAGATGAGATATTTGGTCATCTGATTGAAAAAAGGGATTAGAAGAATCTTGAGGGAAAGAGTTGCGACAATTCTGCAAAGTACAAGGTACTCAAAAAGATGTAAGGATGTTTCTGGGAATGGTTGGATATTGTCATCAGTGGATTCCAAATTTATCCGCTATCTCAAGACCTCTACAGAGATTGACACATAAGGATGTTTCCGATCCTATAAGATGGATGCAAAATGTATGAAGGCATTCACAGAACTGAAAGAGAGTTTGTGTCACGCTCCAGCTTTAGGTATGCCTGATTACACAAAGAGTTTTCTGTTGTTTTGTCATGAACGTGATGGATGTTCTTTGTTTGTTTTGACACAGACACATGGTGGTGTCAATCGCCCAGTAGCATATTTTTCAGCTACTTTGGATCCAGTCGCAGTAGCCTTACTAGGATGTTTGCGATCTGTTGCAGCAGTAGAGCAGAGCATTGCTCAAAGTGAGGCTATTGTAATGGGATACCCTCTTACTGTGATGGTGCCTCATTCAATAGAAATTCTTTTGACATGTTCAAAGACACAATACTTGACCAATGCAAGATTGTCACGTTATGAAACAGTGATTCTGGGAGCTCCTAATGTGACAATCAAAAGGTGTACAATGCTTAAACCAGCAACTTTACTCCCAGTTGAAAAAGTTGGTTCAGATAAATTGGATGATACTGAACATGACTGTTTAGAAATTACAGAATTATGCACAAAACCCAGAGCAGATATTAGAGACACCTGATGGTTCCTGCTTAAGAGATAATGTGGATACACTGAGAGCAAGATATGCAGTATGTACCATTACTGGCATACTGGAAGCTTTGTGGCTTTGAGGAGTGTTTTCTGCATGAATAGCAGAGTTGGCGGCTCTTACTAGAGCATGGCAAATTTTGGATCAGATGAAAGTAACAATCTATACCGATAGTCAATATGGATTCAGCATTGTGCATGATTTTAGCCAGATATGGTCACAAAGAGGTTTCCTAACTTCTTCTGGTTCACCTGTAAGGAACGGTGAAAGAATTCATGAATTGTTACAAGCTGTTCAGAAACCTGAGAAAATTACTGTGGTAAAAGGCAATGCATACCAAAGGGGACATGATTATGTGACATTGGGAAATGCATACGCAGATCAGGTTGCAAAATTCTGCACCCTAAATGGTATTTATTGCAAGGGAAATTGGTGATACCTTGGAAGAGCCAAAGGCTCTACAAGACAATGTTCCAAAAGAAGAATGCAAAGACTGGGTGAAACTTAAATGAATCCAGAGGAAGGATAATATCTGGGTGACAGCAGAAGGGAAGGTGGTTATGCCAAACAGTTTGATGACTCAAATGGCTAGATACTACTATGGGCAAGCACACATAGGAAGAGATGCAATGATTCGGAGTTTTAAGCAACATTGGTTTAACCCAAAATTTAGACAAGTTGCCGAAGTAGTTTGTCATAGATGTATTGTCTGCCAGCAGATGAACGTTGGCAAAGGGACAGTGGTCAATATGAGACACATTGGCATGGCAGGAGGTCCATTCAGGAGAATGCAAATGGATTTTATTGAGGTGCCTGCACGTGCTGGTTTGAAATATATGTTGGTAACTGTGTGCATTTTCAGTCACTGGATTGAGGCTTACCCTATCAGGAGAAATTATAGTCTCACAGTAGCTAAGTTACTACTTAGAGAATTGATTCCACGTTTTGATTTCCCAGTCTCTTTAGAATCAGATAGAGAAGCCACTTCAACAATAAAGTGATAAAATTACTATGTTCAGCTTTAAATATTCAGCAGAAACTCCATTGTATTAACTGCTGAGAAGCTTCAGGACTTGTAGAGCACAAGAATGGAACTCTGAAGTCCAGACTTGGAAACATGTGTGCATCAACGAATCTGAACTGGTCAGATGCTTTACCACTGGTTCTAAGGTCAATGAGAAGTACCCCTGACAAGAAGACAGGATTGTTGCCCTATGAGATTTTAATGGGGAGAGCCATGAGACTGCCAGCGATTCATGCAAATGCGCTGCTTGTAAATATTACAGTTGACATGGTGTTAGAATACTGCAAAGGTTTGGCTGATGTGGTTCGATCTTTTTCTCATCAGGTGGAAGTAACCACAATTCAACAATCCCAAGGTCAGGGACATAACCTGAGAGCTGGTGTTTGGGTCGTCATTCGTAAACATGTGATATGCCATTAATTGTGTTTGACCAATGACTTTGTGTTTCACCACTGCGCATATTAGTTGTTCAATGTTCATCAGTAGCATATTACATTCTGTATTCAGTGTAGCTGCCTATTGGCTTTAACGTGGCATTAGCCATTACATTTGGTATTTAGGTTAGCTTCCTATTGGCTTTATCGTGGAGTTCGACATTGCAGTTGAGACATTGCAGATGAGCTGTATTTTTCCACATGATAGACCAAGCTGTGTTTTTCGTATTGTGTTTATACCGAACCCTAGCGTGATAAGAGAGCGTATATTTTGTGTTTTCCTCTTTATCCAGCCTGGGAACGAACGAGGTTTGGAGACTTGGCCACTCTCCAACTCTTGTTCTCTTCCCACTATGTACAGTAGCCAGCATGTTGTGACTAAGTGGCCTGTTAGCAGGCTTTTTGCATTATAAGACGATGTCCCTGGGCAGCAGCAAGGGGGAATTTTCCAAGGCTTCAGTCAGGAGCAGACTTCAGCTGCCTGACCTCCCGTTTGAGTGGAAAATCTCTTTCTCGCAGTTGAACAGGATTCATCAACTTGCAGGCATGAGAAAGATGACGAGCAGTGATAGGCCCTACGGTGATGAATTTTGACTTTTATTCTTTGCTTTGAAGTTATGCTATGATATAATCACATGTATTTGCTCTGTACATTGCAATTGAGAAGTACTTTGATATATTTTGCTTTCATTGCTGTGACTACTTTTAAACGTGTGCTTCTAACCTACTAATCTCGTCTCTCATAAACCTCGTGGTAAAGTAATAATAAATGTCTTCCTTAAACTAAGAAGTGCATTCCAGAGAAGTTTTGTGAGCTCGGTCATAAGATAAGGAAAGCAAAACAACATGTGAGAAAGTCATGTTTGGAGCCAAGGTGGTAGGGCCCTTATCAGGTGATAGTGATAACGACGACGGCTGAGAAGTGGCCAGGTTTACCGAACTGGGTGCATGCAAGCCATACACGGAAAGTGAACAATCCAACAGAACAAGAAGAAGAGCTATTGAGATTGCCAGCAGCTAAAATTATTCCCTGACAAGAACAAGAAAGAGAAGAACTGGAGGTGATACCTGGAAATGTTCAAACTGATTTACCTATGTTCTGATCAGAGAAGGGTGTTCTCAGAAGCAAGTGGCCTGACACACCTGAATGAGAGAAGTTCTGCTCAGAGGAGGGTGTCCTCAGAAGCAGGTGGTCTGACACACCAGACTGAACAGTGACTGACCCCATGGAGAGGGAGTCGAGACAGATCCTGACCAAGTGGGTTTGACTCCTCCTGAGCCAATTGCGGGAACATCAGGAGGGAAGAATTCGAGTTCGATTCTGAAAAGAGTTTTGATGTGAAAACCTTTGAAAGATGACAATTGGCCAGAGGAAAGCTTAAAAGGCGAAAATATTAATGTGGTTCTGTCACATAGGCTCTCATTATTCTAATGAGACTACTGGGTTTCAAGTGGCAGAATCGCCTGCGGTGTGGGAGACTGAGTCTGACCCATTGCAGGTGACACCTGTCGCTTCAATCTGGGTTTTGCTCCAGCTAACTAGCAGTGCCTCATCTCTACCCAAGGGCATGGATGATAGGGCAGCAGAGGGCATGACATAAATGGTTTCTCAGGGAAGCCGTGGTCACTCAGGTCACATCCGTTTCTCTCAATTACATTAGTCTCATATACATAATGACAAACAGAGGCAGTATATGTTTCAATAAAATTTTAATGAAGCAACTGCATCTTAATTAGCAAAGCGTGAGCTGTAATAACCAGGACGACACAAAAGAGGAGAGCAGAGCGGCGACTGAGCGAGATAGATACAAGGAGGCCAAGAAGAACTATTCACAGGCCGAAGAGCAGTTGAGATGCCACAGTGCAGGGACATTGGGCTTCTGTGCAGGCGGAGGAGGTCAGATCGGGCAGGATGTTAGCCTGTCTGGTGAGGCCAAGAGGAGGGGAGACACCCATTGTAGGAGTCAGAGACCTGAAGGAGGAACACAGAAGTACGCAGGGAACAATAAATGATGCCTTCAGAGAATATTACACCTTCCTCTATAGACGGACTCAGGCGACGCGTCTGTGACCGACTTTCGCCCACTATAGATGCTGAATAATGATTTTAAAATCCTCAGCAAACTCATGGCTAACCGACTGCTCCTACATATATCCAATCTGATCCATGAGGATCAGAACGGGTTCGTACCTGCACGCAATACCTCACTAATCCTTAGATACGTATTTGCCATCCTGCACATGCCGCGCGGAGAGCGGCCCCCTGCGGGGACCCTCTTGGCCATTGATTTTGAGAAGGCCTTTGACTCGGTTGGATGGGACTACCTGAGGACTGTCATGCGCCGGATGGGACTGGGGGAGGGATGGGTAGACCTATTATATGAAGCCCCACTGGCTAAAGTTAGGACGGGCAGGACGATATCGGAAACGTATCCTATATACAGGGACACCAGGCAGGGGTGCCCACTGTCCCCATTGTTATTTGCATTGACGATTGAACCCCTGGCGGCACGGTTAAGGATGGAGGGCAAGGGAAGAGGAATCGAGTGGGGACAGGACGAACACATTGTCTCCCTCTATGCTGACGATATATTGATCTACTTAAGTGATGCCGATTCGGGACTGCCGTGGGCACTCAACATCCTGGACTGCTTTGGGAGCTTATCCGGCATGCGTCTTAACAGGGGTAAGACCTTTGTATTTCCCTTGGTGGTGGGAGGGCCGCGCCCCCAGTCATGCCCGGAGGATATGGTATGGGCACCACACACCTTCAAATACCTGGGCATAAAGGTATTTCATGACCTCAGGGACCTACTGGAAGGTAATGTGGGAAGGGCACCCCGATCGCTCCGTGCCTCTGTGGGATTCTGGTGATCTCTTAAATTGTCCATAATGCCCAGAGTAGCATTATCCACGATGGTCTTGCTACCGCGCCTCCTTTATTACTTCACTAACCTGCCAGCATTACTCCCACTGTCCTGGTTTAGGGAACTGAACGGTCTCCTCAGGGACCTCATTTGGGATGGCGGACGCAGACGCACGGCACTCACGATCATGTGTAGACCGGCTAGTGCAGGGGGTCTGGGAGTCCCGGACTTTGAGCTCTACTACCTGGCATGCCAGCTACAGTGGATTTCCAGATGGTGCTCTGGGAGGGGGGGGGCGCTTGGACAGGTGCACACACAGGGGTGTGATAGACACAGGTCGGATCATAGCACAAATGATTGGCAGACGAGTGAAGGCGCAGGATAAGAGCATCATGACGAAGGTAGCCCTTTCGTGCTGGAAACAATGCTTGAGACGCATGGGGGACGGGCACCCTTACTCTACTGCACTCCCCCTGGGTGTGATGACCCAGGGCACCAAGGAGGGCTTCTTACTGGGCTCCGGGCTGGGAGTCTGGGCCAAAACTGGAGTAGAGAATATAGGAGACCTCTTCAATGATGGGATATTAAGAACTTTCACAGAAATGGCTGGTCAGAAAGGAATACCAACCGGGCAATTTCAACTACATCACCACCTGTTACACCACATAAAGACACATTGGGACACAGTTAATGCAGAACCTCCCACACACCGGATCTTACATCTCCTGTTGACCTCTGGAACTGACCGACACCAGGTATCCGGGTTGTATAAGGCCCAGAGTGAGGACACACTTGACCCATTGCGGACACTGAGGGAGAGATGGGACAAGACATTAGGTAAAGATTTATCGGAGGCAGAGTGGAGAAGGGTCCTGGCATACCTGTTGAAGTAAGCCTCAGCAAGGCCTACTAGTGCAAGGGGTTCACCCTTCTCTGCACAAAGTCCTCAGACCATATAGGAAGAAGTTGGCACAGAAACTGAAATAAAAGACAAAGGCCCTCATTCTGACCCTGGCGGATTGAGTCACTTAGCAGACACTGAAAAGCGCGACGGGTGCCACAGCACCCGTCGCACACCTTCCACTCCGCCTGCTCCATTCGGAGCCGGCTTCCTCGTGGAAGGCGCTTTCCCGCTGGGCCGGCGGGCGATCTTTTGCAGATCGCCCGCCGGCCCAGCGGGAAAGTTGAAATGCCCCCCGTGGTCTTCTGACCGCGGGGCGGTGTTTGGGCGGTTTCCGCCCGGCGGGCGGCGTCCGCCGCCCGTCCGGGTCGGAATGAGGCCCAAAGTTTATTAAACCTCATGAGGTGATACTACAGTTCAAACAGCACCCTTCGGTAATGTTTGAAGTAGCACACTGAACTAAGAGAGCATGCTCCTTTTATCCCCACACAGGGGGTAAAAGGAGGTGGTACAATTATAGAAGCAAGACTTCTATACATATAAGGTCATGTGGAAATGCACAGTCGACAAGTAGGAGGGGCTAACAGTTGTCAAGGACTAACAGCTGCAGACCCTACTGGGCATGTGCGAAAGTGGGAGATGCTAAATATAACTTGTCACTAGGCAGATTTTCAAGAGTAGTTAACAGAAAGGTAGGACAGAGCACATGGCGAGCACATGGCAGAGAAAATGGCTGCCATGAATACAAAACGGATTCCGCCAAATGTTCACAATAGTTGCTAAATACAAGATGTCTTCTGCTAATGCTTAATCTAATCGTTATTAAGTTACAACAGACGACCCTTTCAGCATTAGCTGAAGACATTCGTCTTTCTGGGATAATCTAAACATTCATCTTGTATATTTATGCTCATAATTTCAGCTATTTCCTTATCTAGCATATGTTTTGCTTTCATTTCTGTAATATTTCTTTTGGTAGGCACACAAGCAGTAATACACATGGAGCAGAACATTGGACCACATTGAATACAGATACAGCATGTGAAAAATATTGCAATCATTACACACACCTGACCACCCAACAGGTAGTTGGTAATATCCACAGTTACCACAAACAAAATATGTATTATGTGAAGCTGTAAAACTACTATTATTTACACCCTCAATAGTTAAAATCAAGGTACAATCGCTTATCCCACTGGAATTCGCCCAATGCTACGTATACATAAATCTGCTTTAGTTTTTTTAACTGAAATCACAAATTGTTCTTTCTTGTCAGAGTCTCTTATATTTGTGAAGACATATGGTATTGAAACATTGTCCGGTTGATACTCTTCCCATTCCCATTTAGTTCCTTTGGCTTGGGGATACCCATCTTTGTCTTGGTAGCATACTTTATTAAGGCGAAAAAGAAGTCCGCCCTCTGTACGTTTTCCAGATACAAACAAAAGCGTGTAGCAAGCTTGAGAAGAACCATTGTGTGAAAAAGAAAGAGGAATGAAAGGTGTTCCTCTTTTCTTTTGATGCGCAGGTATCATTCCACATTCCCAATAGTTAGTAGTATTTGTAGCATTATGAGTATGATGCAACATCTGAATGAAAGTATTATTGAAGTACGATTGACGGTGCTTCTGCTCCTGATAGGGAAGCGTAAAGTAATAGTGATCCTCTGGTACTGGAGTAGTGGCAACAAAAAACTCACGAGCAGGAGCCTTCTTTTCAACAAACCAGGTGATTATTGCTATAACCACCAAAACAACAACAAACCCCATAGTACTAATGATCAGTTTGGTATTCATTTTAGCAACAGTGATAATCGACCCGTTCAGAAATTAATTAAAAACAATCGTTGGAGCTCTTATCCCTGGGCAGCCGCTGATTTCTTCACAACGGGCCAAGACGGGTGTCACTACTCTAATGCATGGCTGATCCCCCCCTTGCAACATTGGCTCTCCGTTTCACTAACCCAGGGCGGTAGCTCAACCAGTTTAAAAAAAAAAAAATTCAGATTCTTTCCTCGGTCTCAAATTATATCGCAACACTCCAGAAATCGTATGGTCCGGGAAGAACTCCGCAGATTCGTCAGGTGATATAGCACGGCCTTTCTCCGTTGTCAAGATCTCTCGATGATCGGTCAGCACAGCAGGTTCCACTAAGGTAGGTAGCACTCTCTTGCAGTGAGTACTATGGACCCAATTCTATCAGGTTCGTCACTCGAACTGCTGTCCTTGTCGCAAGGAGCACCTGTTCTGGGCCTCGCCACCTTGGTTCTAAGCTGCTTGATCTTTCAAAGGACTTAATCATCTCCTGGTCACCAGGTTGGAGTTCATGGCCTTCACCTGTAGATCTGTCAGGAAGTGCTTCTCAAACCTGTTGATGATTAGAAACCAAATTGTCGGTTAACTGTGCCAAATAATCATTCATCAGGACACAAGGTACATCATATACAGAATTTGGCTTAGGAACTCCCTAAATGTTCATTGGCCTTCCAAATACCACTTCATAAGGACTAAGGCCGATTCGAGAGATTGGCACTGACCTAATAGACAATAATGCCAACGGTAATGCATCCGGCCAAGTTAAGGATGTGGAAGCCTGTATCTTCGCTAACTTCAGCTTCAAAGTAGCATTATATCTTTCCACCAACCCTGCTGATTGTGGGTGGAAAACCGCATGGAACTTCTGTTTGATCCTTAATCCTTTCAGGACATACTTAATAACTTCCCCCAAAAAATGAGGTCCGTTATCATTCCATAAAAGTCTGCAAACACCAAACCTAGGGAAAAATTCTTTCAAAAGCACCTTCGCTGTGGTAATGGCAGTATTATCCTTTGTGGGGTACGCCTCTATCCATTTACTGAAGGCACAAACCACCACCAAGACATACTTTAAATTGTTGCAGCGTTCAAGTAGAAGTAGAACTTCAAAAGGTGCAGTTGGTGTAGCAAACCCTCCCGCAGGATTACGTGTCCCTTTTCCAGGATTGTATTGTAAACAGATCAAACAAGACTGTACTACTCTCTTAGCTGTACAGGAAATTTCTGGATGCTCCCAAACTTGCATAAGCAACTTTGTTATTGTTGAAGCTCCAACATCTGCCAGCCCATGTGCCATCTGAACCATAGGTTGTACAAAAGCTATAGGCAGTTTCCATTTATCCATCTGCTTATTCCGCCAACAGCCCTCATCATCCAATTGTCCTTCTTCAGACCATTGCTCACGTTCTTTCACAGAAGCAGATTTCTGTATATCTAATACGTCTTGTCTAGCATTATGCCAACGTTCAGCTTGTGACTTCACTACATACATAGAAGTAGTACTTCGCTGCATCGCTTTCTCAAGTGCTACGTGGTCCGCAAGGGCATTACCTTGCCCTATCTTATCGGTCACTTTCTTGTGTGCACTACATTTCACAATAGCTAGTTTCTTTGGATATGTCAATGCAGTCAAGAGGTTATGCACTAATTCTCCGTGCATTATCTGCATCCTGTGGGATGTGAGAAAGCCTCTCTCCTTCCAAAGCAAACCAAAATCATGAGCCACTCCAAAAGCATAGCGTCTGTCTGTATAAATGTTCACACATAAGTCAGTACTAAGCTCACATGCTTGTGTCAAAGCTATTAGTTCAGCTGCTTGAGCTGACTTCTGTAGTATACGAGCTGTCTCCACTACCGTGTGTATTGTGGTGATTGCATATGCAGCTGAGGCCATACCGTCTGGCAACTTCAAACAAGACCCATCAACCCACAATTCCCTGTCTACATCTGAAAGGGGCATATCTTGTAAATCAATACAAACCTTTGTCTGTTCTTCGGTAAGGAATATACAATCATGTGTTTCTTGTGACTGAGGCTGAGTCACCAGATATGGCAACAAAGTGGCTGGATTTAGTGTTGCACATCTCTTCAGTGTAATGTGAGGAGCCAGCAATGTCAATTCATATCCTGTCAGGCGAGAGCTAGTTAAATGTTGTGTCTTTGTTTGATTTAAAAGAGCATCAACCGCATGGGGTACTAACACCAACAGCTTATGTGACAAAACTATCCCTTCACTCTGACATATTGACACAGCTGTTGCGGCAACTGAACGAAAAACACTCAGGCAACGCTCGAGCGACAGGGTCAAGTACTGCTGAAAAATATGCACAGGGACGCTGCTTATCGCCATGTGTCTGTACTAAAACTGACAATGCTCATCCATCTTTCTCATGTACGTAAAGTGCAAAAGGCTTCATGTAATCTGGAGTACCTAACACTGGTGCTGAACAAAGGGCTTGTCGTAGCTGCTGGCAAGCAGTCTTACATTCATCTGTCCATGGGAGGGGCATTGGAGTATCTTTAGTCAAAAGTGCTAGCAAAGGTTTGACAATGTGTGAAAACCCTAGTATCCATTGCCTACAAAAAGAAGTAAGACCAAGGAATGCAAGAACATCTTTCTGAGTAGAGGGTACTGGTGTGTCTAAAATTGCTTGAATACGATCTGATGTAAGTGCACGGCCCTCCTTAGACAAAAGGTGACCTAAATAGGTTACCTTTGGTCTACAATATTGCAATTTCTTTCGTGACACTTTATGATGGTGTGAAGCAAGAAAAGAAAGTAAGGACAAAGTGCACTTTTCACATTGCTCAGGGGTATCAGCTGCCAACAAAATATCATTGACATATTGTATGAGAGCCACACCTTCAGGTAAAACAAAAGAATCAAGTTGTCCAAAGTCATAGTACAAGAACTAATTGCTCCCTCAACTTCCTCATAAAAGGCGGCTGTATTTTTCCGCGGGTCAGGTAATGCTATTTTAAGTGCCATTACATCTGCCCTATTCCAAGGAGTATACACCCAATTATAAATAAAATAACCCTTAGCATCAACAGAAGTTTTATCATCACTTGTACCTAATCCTTTAGGAGGAACATACAAAAGCGCGGCCTCCCGCATTGGTTTCGTGAACTATCATAGTCTTATCTGTTCCGAAGATGGAAGCTTGCACCCTGCCGGTCTGAGATGTCCTTGCAACTACGTCCACAGCCCTTTTCTCCTCTTGCAAATGGACTGCCACAACACATAATTTCATCAAACGCCTGATTGCATCAGACACCTGGGAGAAAACAAAAAGACCATCACGCATTTGCTTATGATCAGCAGCTACATCATCGGGCTCTAACTCATCAGAATATATCTGATATAGTTCAATAACTTCTGTGCCAAATGCCTCCGTAAAATATAGCTGCTCCTTTTCCGTCCACTCTTTCATGTTGTCTAAAAGTTCAGAAGCAGAGACAACGCTACGAATTGTTTTACGAGCAATAGATCTAAGCTCAGACGCATGGTCAGCAGGCAACATAGAGCGACTGTCTTGCATTTTCTGTTGCTCCGAACTGGAGACCTTAGCTAACTCATGAGGGGCAGAAGGAACGACATACGGAGGTGGTGGGTGATCTAGTAACAAAAAATCATTGTGTGGTTTATTAAGGATAGGATAGAGAGGTTGCCTAACGGTCTATTGGCCAGTTAACTGTAATTTACGTTCTTTCTCTTCCAGCTCCTTTAAGTCATTTCTTTCTTTCTTTCTCATTTCCAATGCTTTCACATATACATTCTTCCACTGCTCTTTCTCAAGCAAGGCTTGCTTACGCTTCACTCGTCCACGTACTTCGTTCTCCCACATTCGTACACAGTCAAACATATCTTGCCTAGACTTTCGCTTACACATACATTGACCTACATACTCAATCTTTTGCAAATCAAATGACCCATGCATAGGCCAACGTAACTCAGGATCCGCACGAGTGTATTCATTCCATAATGTGCTGTACATTATAGAAGAAAGACCATATTAAACATACATATCTCTATTGGGCGTCCCCTCTGGGGGTGCCGGTTGCGATTCTTCCAGTCTCAAATTGGTACCATTACAAAAGCAACACATCCTACGAAGTGCGCTAAAAACAGGCATGCCAAAAATAGTGCAGAATATGCAATATTATAATCAAAGTAGCACTTAAGGTGCCGTTCAAATCAAAATTAAATTGGCGAACATTCTCCTCATTACCTGCCTATATAAATTGCAATTTATATATCAATTCAAAGGACACAAATTGACTAGTCACCCAAAACACGAGAGCCACAGTAAGTAGTGCTAAACTTCATTACCAAACAAAGGCATCAAAACCCACAGCAAGTGCCGTAAAATGGCTCTTACCAATCACAGGGTGTCCAGATCCCAATTGCCAAGTTCTAAAATCGACCAAATGGTCACTGCATGATGAATGAACAAAAAGGATCTCAGTTGAGGACCGGCGCCACCTGGATGGTCAAGTCAGAAGGAAGGGAAAAACGCTGTGGTTGCCAAGACTCAGGTCTCCTCAGGCATTGATCGTCCGCAGCGAGATCCCAATCCTTCGTCGCAACCAATCCGTTGGGCGTCCGAGTCGCCGATGAGTCCCTGTTCGGGTGCCAATTTGTTGAAGTAAGCCTCAGCAAGGCCTACTAGTGCAAGGGGTTCGCCCTTCTCTGCACAAAGTCCTCAGACCATATAGGAAGAAGTTGGCACAGAAAAAGAAATAAAAGACAAAGGGCCTGATTCTAACTTCGGCGGGCGGCGGAGGCCGCCCGCCGAAGTTCCCCCACCAAAATACCGCTCCGCGGTCTAAAGACCGCTGAGGGTATTTTGGGATTTGCCCTGGGCTGGCGGGCGGCCGCCAAAAGGCCGCCCGCCAGCCCAGGGCAAATCAACCTTCCCACGAGGACGCCGGCTCAGAATTGAGCCGGCGTAGTGGGAAGGTGCGACGGGTGCAGTGGCACCCGTCGCGTATTTCAGTGTCTGCGTAGCAGACACTGAAATACTTTGTGGGGCCCTCTTACGGGGGCCCCTGCAGTGCCCATGCCATGGGCATGGGCACTGCAGGGGCCCCCACGGGCCCCGCGGCACCCCCTACCGCCATCCTGTTCCTGGCGGGAGACCCGCCAGGAACAGGATGGCGGTAGGGGGTGTCAGAATCCCCATGGCTGCGGAGCGTGCTCCGCAGCCATGGAGGATTCTGTAGGGCAGCGGAAAACCGGCGGGAGACCGCCGGTTTTCCTTGTCTGACCGCGGCCGAACCGCCGCGGTCAGAATGCCCTCCGGGGCAACGCCGGTCTGTCGGCGGTGCTCCCGCCGACACTGGCCCCGGCGGTCTAAGACCGCCGGGGTCAGAATGACCCCCAAAGTTTATTAAACCTCATGAGGTGGTACTACAGTTCAAACAGCACCCTTCGGTAATGTTTGAAGTAGCACACTGAACTAAGAGAGCATGCTCCTTTTATACCCACACAGGGGCTAAAAGGAGGTGGTACAATTATAGAAGCAAGACTTCTATACATATAAGGTCATGTGGAAATGCACAGTCGACAGGTAGGAGGGGCTAACAGTTTTCAAGGACTAACAGCTGCAGACCTTACTGGGCATGTGCGAAAGTGGGAGATGCTAAATATAACTTGTCACTAGGCAGATTTTCAAGAGTAGTTAACAGAAAGGTAGGACAGAGCACATGGCAGAGAAAATGGCTGCCATGAATACAAAATGGATTCCGCCAAATGTTCACAATAGTTGCTAAATACAAGATGTCTTCTGCTAATGCTTAATCTAATCGCTATTAAGTTACAACATACCCACGGGTGGTCTCGCAGAATACTAGACTTCGATACATACAGTACAATTACACACATAGGACATACCTCACCCCACACAGGCTGAATTTAATATACGAGGGTGAACCCAGGGGATGCCCTAGATGCAGAGAAGTGGACTCTGATCTGAACCATATGATGTGGTGCTGCCCTGGACTCCTGAGGAGCTGGGGGAAAGCCCTGACCGACCTGGAGGGCCTTTTGGACACCACTTTGGGGCTGGCCCCCTCTGTGTGTCTTCTGGGCTTGTACACCGGACCCTCACTTGGGAAGGTGGGCAATCGATTCCTTAATTTGGCCTTAGTACTGTTCAGAAGGCAAATCACATCGGGATGGAAGTCGTCGAGGCCCCCACTTATTGAGGACTGGATACGGGACCTGACAAAATAAGCAAAAGCTGAACTGCAGGTGGTGAGAAGTGAAGAGGCCCGAGGGTTGCGTTTGACACCCCTGGCTCCCTCATGGGAGGAAGTTCTGATCAAATGGGAAAGTAGGGAATGGGACGGGGGGACACTGACAAGAGGGACAGGACCCAACACAGATCGAGAGGAAGGGGAGGAACCGGAGCAGGTGGAACATACTGAACCATAGTACTAAGGGATACATTTGATTGTACCTCACTTTGGAGTAGCCAAGGACAAGGATAGGAAAGGGGGTGGGCAGACCTAGAGAATAACAGAGGATGCGAACACCTTGAGTGGATGCAGGTGGGGGGATTGCCCCTCTCCTTGCCTGGGGACACTCCTGCACAGTTGCGGAGCCACGGAAGAGATGTCTGGGGATGGTTGCCTTCCTCGGCGCTGGGCCCTTGGTACTTTCTCCCTGCAAAGTAGTGGTCAAAGGCTGCCCCTTTTCGGGACACACCACAAGTTGACAGTTTTTATAGTTAAGAAGGGTTAGGCTGGTGTGAAAATGAAATGAGATATTAGAATGCATGCCACAGGAATAGATGTAACTACTACATACGCAGCGCACAGAGATGAGGCCATACAAAACGTAAGTGCCAGATTTACAAGGGAACTCACTAATAACACATCCGAAACCAACATTGGGATGAACGGCAATTGACCATATCTAGGTGTATTAATACAAGTGTATGCAATGAGCGGAACTGATTATGTACACCAAAAAGTTGAAAATGCTAATAAAAATAATAATTAAAAAAAACAGGATGACACAACATAGCAACATTAGAATTGTGACGAGGAGAGTAAAGGATAAAAATCACGCGACCATGTTGTCACTAGAGTCAATAGACTAATTCCTACCTAAACTATAATAGAGCACAGAGTGTTAAGCTCTAAATCTGCCCTTCAGGTTCCCCAGGGGAGAAATTATCCCCCATACCTGAGCAAAGGCTTGAATTATGCATTAGCATCTGTAGCGAAGCATTCGGCAATCAGCATACAGTCGTGGTTCTCTGGCTGGAATCTCCCTCTAACATGTAAAGGACCGGAAAGTGTTTTATGAGTTACTGGGTTACAGTTGGCCATAAAATGAAGCTGTTTTTGCCATTTACGCCATTGTAGGTTACTTTTTATTATATCTTTTCTGTCTCACAGGGTGTTGTTTTTGTTGATAGTTTGTGGGATTTTTTTTGACACTTTTTTCATGACATGGGACGAGAGGGTGAAAATTACTTGAGTTTATAAACATTTTTTATTTTATTATTTTGATGGTGTAATTTATACACCTATATTTATTTGCATTAGATATCATATGACGAAGGAGACCCCATGTTTCATAGAATTTTGAACGCCCTGAGGAAGGTGGAGTCAATTGATTTGAATACATTGTTGGTGTATGTCCACCGAAATGCGCGTCTGCGACTTTTGTTGTGCCAAATTGGATGAGACAATTCGGAATCAGAAAAGATATGTGAAGATTTTTGGAAATTTCTTTTTTTGATTAATTCAATGGACATTTGATAGAAGGAATTACATCTTGGAACCTATTTTTTAATGCATCATGACAATTGAGAGAGAGAGCGAACTGTTCTCTCAGATATAAGTTATCAAAAATTGATGTAACATCTCTATGAATTTATATTTAATTTTGTGTGCTGTTATAATTTGTGAAATGTTAGTTATTTGATAAATGGTGAAATTGTTTGGTGGGGTTTATCTGTTTTTTGGACTTTTCTGTCTTGTCTTGAGATTTGTTTTTTGACATTGTCTGTGTCCATGTGTGTGGTATATGTTGTCTCTGTTCATGGTGTGTTCTCCTTTGTGTCTGGGTCCTATGGTGGCTTGTTTCTTGTTCAGAGGGGTGTCTGTATATAGTAATGATCTCTATTTTTGATAAAAAGTATGATATTATTGTGTTCAGTATGAATAAATGTTATTGATGTTTGATAGTATTATTGCTTATGATTTTCCTTTCTCGTTTTCTGTATATGACATAATGCAAGAGAGAGATGTTGTTATACCTTAAGGAGAAAGTGTGAATGAAACCAGAACCAACAGCCTTAAAGAAGTTTGCGATTCCAGTAGTACTGGACGCATCAAATATCCGTACCACGAGTTCACCAAAGTGTCTCGTAAAGTTGGTACTTAAAAGGGACTGTATCTCTGCTGACGACCTTGCCACCTGAAGCGCGTAGATCTTGCGTGCAGAAGTAAGAGCCACATGTTTTTGAAACAATAGAGCCTTGAGTCTGCTCAACTTGTCAAAATTCACATTAGAAATAGCAATATGAGGCCAAATGTCAGCTACCTCTTTTACTTTCGTGGGAGGAAAAAGTACATTCCCGCAGCATGCAACGATCTTAGAGACCGAAACAACATAAACTATCCCGGCTCGCATCCCACAACAGTCTTCACCATTGAGGAGGACATAGCTTCCGTTTGAAAGCACCTGGAACGTAGGTCTAATCAAGGGGACTGGAACTCCCTTCAGATAACAAGCCAAGTTTGCTGCAGGCGCGTTACACGCCCCATGCAAGGACAGCTGCTTACCCACCATCAAATGGCTGACTGAAGTCTCGCATTCACTACTGCTAAGAAAGACCTCTTTCATGCCACTGAGACATTTGTACGAGAAGGGAAGCTCCCACACCTCATAGATGTAAATATCTCCCAGCCTTTCATATCTGGCTACAGGAATGTGTTTTAGACAGGAGGTGAATTGTAGTGTGGAAATAGGCAGATTAATGACCCCGTGTATTAACCATTCAGCTGATGGTATCTCAGTCACAGTAAAAGGCAACTTTTCTAATTTCTCGATGTTTAACATGACATAAGTCGCTTCTTTCTTAGCCATTAGTTGTTGTTGTCGCGTTAAATTAAAATAATAAAATATTTCCCATGTGCTGACATGTTGCCAAGGACCGCGACCCACCTTCAATGTTTGAAGTGTCCAACCCAACTGCATAATGGGCCTTAGTTGACTCTGTCCATGATGTAAGGAAGACATATCAGTTTGTATAATGTCTATTGCAGAAGAAACAATGTTGTTTAAAGTGTATATCCGGTCGGACAGGGTATTAATCCCATTAGCTACAACAGCTAATGCCTTTTTAAAATTTTCCTGGTCTATTTGCCTTAACTGGGCAGCAGCTTCTTGTTGTGAAAGCTTCCAAATTTCATTATACACTTCATATAGGAAGCATCTTTTACACTGTTTTCTGGGGCCTAACAGGAAGTCCTGTAAGTCGGTGTTATTAGACAGGAGACTGAGGTGTTCTCAAACCGCATCTAGTGAGGAAGTCTTTAACCATTGCTGGCATAGTTTCCCTACACTATATGTAGTTACTATACCCGCATGTTCGGCCGATATGTATCGAGGGTCCGGCCTACTTGTTCTAAACCCCCCCGAGGAGTTAATAAAACGTCTTTGACACCCATTAGTATATATTGGCCACAATAACCACCCGCCAGGACGTGTCAGTGAAACATTTAATTGTACCATTCTGGACCCATTCATCGAGCTGATCTTCAGTTGCATTTATATATTTTTGCCATTTATAAAATTTTGCAGAAGCAGGTATACTGGGCGTGTTCAACTCTTTAATCTTTGCTAAGCCTAAACAACTTGTTTGTTGTACAGTTTCTTTTAAAAATATCATTTGAAGAGGTATCAGGCATGCTCTAAATATAGCTTCCTTCCCCCTTATTTGCCAATGTCTAGTTCCCCACACACTTTTTAAGTCAATCGACTTCAGCCAATATTCATAGCCTTCTATAGTCAACCGGGAAACAAGGGAATCTGAATATATGAATTTCATATTTGTCAATAATATATGTATGTTTTCTGTAAGTGGCAATTTAAAATAATACGACTCAGCATTTTTGATATCATTCCCAGAAAAATATGTAAACTTTTCAGCATATGTTTTAGAATTTCCTTGTGGGGGAGTCGGACAATGTTCCCATTGTGTATAATTAAAAACAGTCTTTGGGCTGCTTGCTCTGTGGATGAAATAGTGCCCATAATAATTACAGCAATACATATCACCATAATTCTCTTTGGATTGATAAACATCTTCATTTTCAAATACAGTATAATACTGCAACTCTGTCATCATAGAATCAACTGTTTTCACATCCTGGTACTATTATATAATTCATTGAAAGTTTGAACACATATGGTATTTGAATGACCTCCGATAAGCCGTATTTATCAAATATTACTTTATCCCAAACAATCCCATCAGGAATTGGAATAGCGGAAATGTTCACAAAGGACAAGTCTCTGCGGACCTTGTGTGAAGAATAATGTGGTTTTAGGACCTCATCCACCAGTTCAACTGTTGGTCTTTCAGGAAGGAAATGATCATGTATTAATAAAAAGAAAGTGATGACAAACCCAATCGAAAGCAGGAAGGCTAGAACAGTCAAAGAAAGCCACAGATAGTTCCATGGAAGAATGAAATAAGTTACTTCAAGCCAGTCAGCTTACGTGTTTTTGACAGTTCTGGAGTCGAAGAGATGAGTCTGAGGCATCATCATGGATGTCGGCAAAATATCCAGAAGCAGTTCGTGCAAAAACTAGAGCTGTGTTAATTGGTGGAGTCGGTGTTTCCCGTGGTAACACTGAGTAAATAGCACCATCCGTCTGTGTCAAAGTGGTATCAAATCGATCAATTATTTCTGTATTACGTGTTAGTGGAACCAATGCAAGATCATTTTCCACCCTCCCCAAGTTTGGAGAGGTATCAGTGTTGCTGCTTACAACTTGTAGAGGAACTCCTTGACCAGTAGTGAGAGGGATTTGGGAACTACTGGCTGTTCCTTTGGGTCCGCTGTGCAGGATCAGCCACATGGTGTAGTTTGACATTGTTGATGGAGACAAAGCGATTTTCTTCGGCACCTGCCAACGGTGGTAGAATGACAGTTCTGGTACCATGTATTCCCAAGACTGGGACTGGTGCACAATAAGAAGGACCAATTTCCTTTTTCATAGCAACCTTTTTACGTACTAGATCCCCCACTCTAAGAATCCAGCTGGTAAGCATTACAGGTACATCCTTAATTCCAGTGGAGACAGCACTGGCAGAAGAGTTGTCGTCATGGAACTGTTGTAATTCCTGTAAGACAGTGACACGTTCATTTATGTCAAAAGGTGTTCCTGCCGCCTCCACGCCAGGACCATCAAGATCTGGAACATACATTTGAGATCCAAACAGGCACTCATATGAAGTACGACCCCCCAGGGACCTTCTAGGCAGATTGTTAAGTGCTGTCTGAACTCCATACAGGTGATTAAGCCAACTACGACCCATACCTACGACTCTGGCTGTTAAGGATTGCTTTAAATCACGGTTTAATCGCGCCACAACACTATTTCCCTCGGGATGAAATGGAGATGAGTACTGGAGTTGGACCCCCAACAAAGCCAGGGCATCCCTGAAAGCCCTTGAGGTGAAATCAGGGCCCTGGTCCGAATGGAAAGCCACAACTGCATATGTACTGATAAGGACTTGCAAATCTTTAATAACAGTCCGAGTGTCACCAGAGCGTTGTGGCCACACCATACAAATCTGGAGCAGGAATCAACAGCAACTAGGATGTATTTGTATGCACTATCTGGTGTTAGGGGACCACAATGGTCCAAGTACACACATTGTAAAGGTGTCAGAACTCCGGGGACACGCGGTCTCAAACGCCCCTCCCGCTACGAACATCCTACTGATCTGCGCATCTGCCATACCCTACGAGTGCCCTCACTGGTCTCCTTCCCTTGCAGCAGGTCGCGTTCCTCCTGCCACCCCTGTAGCTAGACCCATCTGCCTGAGAGGAGTGGTCGATGGTGGCTACAGTGTCCTTGTCAAAGACCACCACGTAAAACTACAACTCCCAGCTTCCTTGGGCGGCGGCCGTCTTGGGTGTGGGCGCTCTATAAAAACCAGCCACACCCTAATACCGGCGCTTACTATTCTGGGACGTCTCTGGCATAATCATCTCCGTGCTACTCCTTGTGCCGCTCCTGGGACTTTGACTGGAAGTTTCCTTTAGCGAGTGGTCGGACTCACTGATGGTGAGCTCTTTCCGATAGGGGCTTCCCCCACCGGCTTTTTGGTCTCCGTAATCGGAGTAGGTATTTTGTTTCTGCTCAGGATTCTGAGCGCCTGTAGCAACAGTAGCTAGTCAGTAGAAACGCTGGCTTCTTCCTGTGTGAGTCTCCATTGTTAAAGCTTATGAAAGTGTCATTCTGCCAATAACGATTACACTGTACGTTTGATATTTTACAAATTGCTGGGCTCTGCATTGGTTATGTTTTGGGAGACTCAGAACTGTGATATACTCCAGTACAGGGAAAGTAAGGACGTTCTTAAGTTGTTTAAGGTTAATGTTGTCAGTCCACAAGATACACTGCAGAGAGTTTGGTGTGGACAACCTTGTACTTCTAGCGAGACATACTCGTCTGAGATTCAGTGTTGACGAAGCGCAGTGGCTTCGGCCTAAATTCTCTGTCAGCCAAGGTTAAGCTGTTTCTTGAAGACTGTTGCTCTCTCTTGATATTGCTGAGAGTTCATGAATCGCAAGTTAAGAAGTTTCTTTGATTGTAAGACCTGTGAGTGATTATAGACATTGCTTGACATTCAATCATGATTATTGTTATTGCTTGCATTTAACCGTTTCTTTTCCAGATCTCCCTCCTGGCTTCCATTCCTGTTTTTTCCCTTCCCCGGCCTGGCCCCTCCAATCCTCAGCACCACAAAGGCATCTGAGTTGGTGTTGCCTGGAGGTGGGACCCCTGATTGGCGACGTGCAGATCCTGAGGATTTGGGCGCCTGACAAAAGGCTTGTTGGAAATTAGGAGGGGTGTCTGCGGCGGGCGCTTAGCAGTGGAAACTTTAATTTGTTAGCAGATGTCACAACAAAGGACATACTGCTTGGTCTCCTTGTAGAGGCCTGGCCACCAATAGCGGGCTTGTAAGATAGACAGTGTAGCCACCACATCAGCATGGGCAGATGCCACCCCTTCATGCGCTGCTTTAATCAACTCTGGTCTTATGTCTTTGTTGGGAATATCTTGCACCCCTACACCTGGTATCTGAACCTCAGCGTTCAGGCAGCCTCCCACTCGGTAGGAATATTTAGTAGGAAATGCTTTGGGATAGGGCATACCATCAGCCGTAGCTTTCACAGCAGCCCATATGTCTGTGTCCGGTTTCATACTTCAACGTGTTACTGCAGCGACAGCAGGCGTAGCTACTGCTGACTTTGCGGCTTCATCAGCCAGTGAATTTCCAGCCACGTGTATTCCAATGCGCTGGGGTCTAAGTGTATGTACAACATGGACATTTGGTAGCATTTCCTTCAGATCCCTTACTTTCCTCCACAGAAGTATGTGTTTAATGGTGTTGCCTTTAGACTCTCTGAACGGATTCTCGCGCAGGTATTCATTGAAGGACTGGACACAATAGTACGAATCACAAACAATCAATGTGTGCTGTACAGGATCTGTATGTTCCGGTGCCATCACCAGAGCTTTTACCTCTGCCAATTGTGCTGTGCAATCCCCTAGGGTTTGCGTAAATGTATGTAGGGGACAAAATGTATTGTCCTCCATATAGCCACTTACGACTGCACAAGCAGCGGAATACTGATGCTTTGTACCAGCTGCAGGTTGTGCAGAGCCATCGGTGTACATGACTCTATGATATTGTTCAATAAGCAATGTGTTTGTTGGAACTGGGTACTCTAGTTCGTACTGCAAAAATTCCTGAGTTTGTAACTTTGGGTCAAAAATGTAGTCTACATCAGTGGCTGTCAAAGACGTGGCCCATTCTATCCATGTGGAGGTAATGCTTTTGCATTTGGGACGCTGGCTTTTGCGACAGCCTCTAGGGCTGGGATTGGAGAAACGTCAATAATGCGTTTGCCCTGGGCTAGAGGTCTTTCTTTAATGACAGCCATCTGAACAGCAGTGAGAATTTTCCTAGTGGGAGCAAAGCGTTGTTCTGCTGCTGAACACAAGTGTGATTTGTATGCAATCGGGATGGTCTCACACTCATTAAATGTCACATAGGTGAAACCGATGGCACCAGCAATTACTCTGATGACCAAGGCCCTCATTACAACATTGGTGGTAAATCACGCTTACCGCTGTGCAGAAGACTGCCCCAACACACCGCTGCGGCAGTGGAATTCCGCTACAGCTATTATGACCCACAGGCTGGAATCCGCCAAAATCCAGACACCCACACAAGTCCGCCACACCAAAGGTCAGTGATAAACTGGCGATAACAAAACCTCCATCGTCACACCAACAGGAATAAGCCCACACTATCACGACCCACAAATCCACACAGCGGTCTTTCAACTGCGGTATTCCATTGGCGGTACACACAGCCGCGCTCAAAATACACACACATATACAAAACACAACCACATTGGACAATTCGAAATACACACACCTGATACACATACACACACCACTCCCACACACCCAATCCAATATAAAACACACACTCACATCACCCACAAACCCTTACTACCAAAATTGAGAAAGAAGCACAGAGAGAAACACCACCATCAACAACACTAGCATCCACAGGCACACAACACCATCACTCACACAACATCCACACACCTCAGACAACACACACAAACACATCCCCTCACACATCACAACACACACCACTCCACACATCACCCACACCACACCATGGTACCGCAAAGACACCCCAGGTTCTCTGAGGAGGAGCTCAGGGTCATGGTGGAGGAAATCATCCGGGTAGAGCCACAGCTATTCGGATTACAGGTGCAGCACACCTCCATAGCTAGGAAGATGGAGCTATGGTGCAGAATCGTCAACAGGGTCAACGCAGTGGGACAGCATCCAAGAACAGGGGATGACATCAGGAAGAGGTGGAACGACCTGAGGGGGAAGGTGCGTTCCGTGGTCTCAAGACACCAGATTGCAGTTCAGAGGACTGGCGGCGGACCCCCACCTCCTCCCCCACAACTAACAACATGGGAGGAGCAGGTTTTGGCTATACTGCATCCTGAGGGCCTCGCAGGAGTAGCAGGAGGAATGGACTCTGGTAAGTAAAATCTTAACTATTACATCCCCCACCCTACCTGCATGCTATCACATACCCCACCCTCACCCCCATCACTCCAACACCTCACATATGCCCGACTATCACAACCCACACATCCCAATACCAAGCCCTGCATGCAACAACAAAGCATGAACACCCATCACCAAAGCATGTCCACTACAGATACCCACACAGACCCCAAACCAATTATCACCGAAGGTCCTACACAAGAATGCAAGCACTGGAGTACAGGGTCACCCACCCATTGCACACAATGGCACACACAGATGCAATAATCATGCCTTTACACCCCTGCAGGACCCCTACCCAACGTCACTGGACAGGAGGTTCCAGACATGTCCACTCCCCCCACAAAAGAGGCCCACAGTGATGACAGCAGCTCTGTCCAACTGGATCAAGATGACCAGCCCGGCCCATCTGGGACCTCGGGACAGTCGGTTCCCCTGACACTGGCACATGCCACCACAGAGCCTCCCCCCTCAGGAAACACCAGCACAGCACCCACCCAGCGGGCCCATACCTCTGTCCCCAAGACACATCAAGCAGCAGTGTGTCCACCACTACAGGGAACCCAGGCAAACCCACCACCCCAAGAAAATCAGGGACCTGGGGCAGTGGCAGTGGGCACACGGTTCAGGGGACAGAGGAACAGGAAAACAGGGGAACTGGGAGGACTGCTGTGCGACAGGGGGAGGACAGGCCCAGGGAACCCACTCTCCACGAGGCCCTCTCCAACATCATGGGAGCGTACCATCATTCCCAGGAGACGATGGCAACAGTACTGGCCAAATTTCAGGAGACCCAGCGGCTGCAGGAGTAACAGTATTTGGGGATCAGGGTGTAACTCAAGTCCATCAACATCACCCTGATCACCATTGTAGGGGTGCTGAAGGACCTTGTGAACACCAGGAGGGACACTGTGGCACAACAAGGGGCCCCTGACACTAGCCTGGATGATGAACAGCCCACCACCTCCGCCGGTGCTAGTGGACAGGAGGCACCGCCACAGGACCACGACACCAGCACCCCACTCCCTGCAGATGGAGAACCACCCTGCAAACGGTCCCTGAGATCCAGGACAAAGACAGAGAACAATGCCAAGACCCCTGCCAGGAAATGAGACCTGTGAAACAAATAGACTGGACTCTGCCATGGACAATCCTCCACCATCACCCCTGCCCATCTTACAACCCCCTCCACTATTTTGCACTGAAATAAACACCCTTGAATCACAAAACAATCTGGAGTCAGTCTGTGCTTTCACAAATGTGTATTTGCAATAACTAAGGAAAATAGCAATGTTGATTATATTGTCAACATACCTATATCACACAGCTCTAGTCCATGAGGTAATATAGCAGAGGTCACACAGTGGGACCCACATCTGTGAAATGGAAAGGCAAAGTGACAAGTCAGGGTCCATACACTGGGTGAAAGTGACAGACATATGATAGGTCTAACAATTGTATGAGATGTGTGAGCCAGTGACATCTTCTTACCTGTATCTCACTGGAAGTATTGCTGGATAACGTTGTTTCTGTTGTCCATATCCTCTTCTTCTGCCTCCTCTTCTTCACTGTCCACAGGCTCCACAGCTGCCACAAGACCTCCTTCTGGACCATCCTCCTGCAGAAAAGGCACCTGTTGTTGCAAAGCCAGGTTGTGCAGCATACAGCAGGCCACGATGATCTGGCACACCTTCTTTGGTGAGTAGTAGAGAGAACCACCTGTCATATGGAGGCACCGGAACCTGGCCTTCAGGAGGCCGAAGGTCTTTTCGATCATTCTCCTAGTTCGCCCATGTGCCTCATTGTACCGTTCCTCTGCCCTTGTCCTGGGATTTCTCACTGGGGTCAGTAGCCATGACAGGTTGGGGTACCCAGAGTCACCTGCAAATGTTGAGGGACAACTGTTAGACACACACTAACCCTTAGGGACAACCCCAGACCAAGACAACTATTCACACTGTTTAGGGTCCTTGTCCTCACCTATTAGCCACACACGGTGCCTCTGGAGTTGCCCCATCACATAAGGGATGCTGCTATTCCTCAAAATGTAAGCGTCATGCACTGAGCCTGGAAACTTGGCATTCACATGGGAGATGTACTGGTCTGCCAAACACCCCATCTGCACATTCATTGAATGGTAGCTCTTCCGGTTTCTGTACACCTGTTCACTCCTGTGGGGGGTACCAATGCCACATGTGTCCCATCAATGGGACCTATGATGTTGGGGATATGTCCCAGAGCATAGAAGTCACCTTTCACTGTGGGCAAATTGATGTAGCTGCACATGTGTTTCAGCAGGGCAGACAACACTCTGGACAAAACGTTAGAGAACATTGGCTGGGACATCCCTGATGCAATGGCCACTGTAGTTTGAAAAGACCCACTTGCCAGGAAAAGGAGTACTGACAGCACCTGCACTAGAGGGGGGGATTCCTGTGGGAATTCCTAGCTGACATCAGGTCTGGCTCCAACTGGGCACACAGTTCATGGATTGTTGCACGATCAAGTCTGTAGGTGACTATTACATGTCTCTCTTCCATTGTCGACAGGTCCACCAGCGGTCTGTACACCGGAGGATGCCGCCATCTCCTCACCTGCCCCAGCGGACGTGCCCTATGGATGAGAACAGCGAGCAGAGAGTCAGCCAACACAGAGGTATTAAAAAAATAATTATTGCACACATTTGTCAATCCGCAATGTGCCTGTCACTGTGTGTATGCAAGGCCTAGATAGGTGTGAGCCATTTAAAAATAATGCCAATGAGGCCCCCTGAAATGGCGGCTACCTGACCTGTAAGGTAGGAAAAGGGGATATGAGGTAACTGCGCTGGCATTGTACACCGCGCGGTAGGCGGTCGAAGCCCGCGGCGCAATCCTGCATTGGTTAACATTGGACCCTATGGGTCCCAGGAGCCAATGACGATGTACGCCGGCAGTGACGGTACGCACCACCGCGGACGTGACTGCCATTTTCTGTCTGTTCACTCACTTGATACCTGACCTTCGACAGGAGAGGACCTACACTGCAAGTGCTGCTGTGACCTCAGTCTGGAAGCGACGATGGCTCATGTGTCTGGGGTAAGGGCCCCTGCCTTCACTTCGGAGGAGTTGGAGAAGTTACTGGATGGGGTCCTCCCCAGTACACGCTACTCTACGGTCCTCCAGACAAACAGGTGAGTACACTGTGAGCATGCTGTAAGGGCAATACCTGTTTGGAGTGGTGTGAATGGAAGATATGGGGGAGGACTAAGGCCTGCATGAGCGGACGGTGACTGTATGAGTGTCAGGGCAAGGGTGGGAACGTGGGTCAATGACTGTGAAGGTCTGGACGGTTAAAGGTTTTCCTTTTCCCCTGTACTATTCCTGTAGGTCAGCGCCCACCAGAAGAAGGATATTTGGCGTGCCATCGCCAAGGACGTCCGGACCCTGGGGGTCCACCACAGACGGTGCACCCACTGCCGTAAAAGATGGGAGGACATTCGCCACTGGAGCAAGAAGACGGCGGAGGCCCAGCTGGGGATGGCCTCCCAACGTGGGAGCAGTGCCCATCGCACCATGACCCCCCCTGATGTTCCGGATCCTGGTGGTGGCCTATCCGGAGTTGGATGGGCGCTTGAGGGCATCACAGCAGCCACAAGGGGGTGAGTACATTCTCATTCAGCTGACTGTGCGTGCATTACGAGGTGTCTGGGTGGGGGAGGTGGGCTGTGGGTTCCCTTAGGCCAGGGCGAGTTTTGTAGGCAAGCTCCCTTCGTGATGCAGGCTATGTGGCACCCCAACCTCACCAGTGGTAAGAGCCAACTACACCTAGTCAGGCTCCTGTGACTTCCATGTGTGCAGCAATCGGGCATAGGCCTTGTACCCCATGTCCCTGTGATTAATTAGGGAACTCTAAGTGCATGGCGTAGTGCAGAGGGCTGCTGTGTCTGTAGTGTCTGCCAACGGTAGTGGTATTGCATGCACTGAACATGTCTTTCTTCTGTCTCCCAACCCCCATTTTGTGGTCTCCCTGTTCTTGTGTGCATTAGCATCATCAGGTGGAGGAGCAGTGGCACCGGAGCAGGAGGGAGCTGCATCCCACATGGCCCTGGAGGGCGAGACAACAGAGTCTGAAGCCACAAGTGGGACGGAGGGAGAGGGGAGCTCCACGGCGGGGACAGGAGGTGACATCAGTGACATCGACTCTTCCTCTGATGGGAGCTCCCTTGCGGTGGTGGGCCCCTCTGTGCCCCCGCATCAGCAGATACAGACGCCACCCCCCCTACCAGCAGCGCCCTCCCAGAAGCCCCTCAGCGTGTGTCCCGTGGCCGCTCACCCAGGAGTGTGGGCATCTCCTTCGCCCCAGGCACCTTATGCCCTGCCCCAGTCAGCCCTGCTGCCCTCAGTGAGGAGGCTATTGACCTCCTGAGAGTCCTCACTGTTGGGCAGTCTACCATTCTGAATGCCATCCAGGGTGTAGAGAGGCATTTGCAATAAACAAATGCATACCTGGGGGACATTCATTCTAGCCAGACGGCCCAACAGAGAGCATTTCAGGCTCTGGCCTCAGCACTGATGGCAGCCATTGTCCCTGTGTCCAGCCTCCCTCCTCCAACTTCCTCCACCCAGACCCAATCCCCTGTACCTCAGCCTATCCCAAGCACACCATCAGACCAGCATGCACACACCTCAACACACAAGGGTGGCTCTGGCAAACATAAGCACCACACATCCCACAGGCACTCACACAAGCATCATACCCATGCAGACATACCAACATCCACTGCCTCCACTGTGTCCCCCTCTTCCACGTCTCCCTCCTCCCTCCCTGTCTCGTTTCCACTCACACCTGCATGCACTACATCTTCAGCCACTACCTCCATCACCAGCACGCCCATCACCACACACCGCTCACGTGCACTCACCACCCCCACTACCATTCACACATCCCGTGTCCTCTCCCAGTGTGTCTGTGAGCCCTCCTCCCAAACTACACAAACGCAGCCACACACCCACCCAACAGCAATCCACCTCACAACAGCCTCCAGCCCATGCACCTTCACCCAAAGTCAGCAAACGTACACCTCCTACAACCACTACCTCTTCCTCCACTCCCAAACCCCCTCCATCTACCCGTCCCAGTGTTATAAAAAGCTTTTCCTGTCTAATATTGACCTCTTCCCTACACCTCCCCCCGTCCGTCCCCTAGGGCCTGCCTTTCCAGCTCCCAACCCAGCACCTCAGCCACCACATCACCAGGCACAGTGGTGCCAGCAACTGCGGGCTTTTGGAGTGTGCCAAGCAACAGGGCAGCCAGTGTTCCACGGAGCGAGGGCAAGGACATTCCGCCACCTCCAAAAGTAAAAAAGTTGCCCACATCCCGGAGGGAGAAGGTGAAAACACCTGCCACCAAGGGCTCAGGCAAAACAAAAGTGGATAGTGGCAAGCCAGCTGCGCCACCATCCAAGGTGAGGAAGGGCCACGTCGACGACAACCTGCACGGCGGACAAGACCGCCACCAGCACCGCCACCTGCACCGCCACCAGCACCGCAGTCACTGAGCCCGCCACCAGCACCGCAGTCACTGAGCCCGCCACCAGCATCGATGCCACAGAGGCCGCCACCAGCACCGATGCCACAGAGTCCGCCGCAAGCCCCAATGCCACTGACAACGCCGCCAGCACCGTCAGCAGCCCCGCAACATCCTGAGCCAGTGGCACCACCGCAGGCATGGCTGCCATCCCCAGTGGTCAGTCGTACGAGGCTGGTGGTCAGTTCCAGGAGCCTGGCCAACTTGCATGTTGCACCACCGTCAGTGGAGTGTATTACATCCACTACCTCAGTCCTTGGCAGGATGAAGCACTCTGGGCACCAAGCCCCCTCCAGAACCAGTGGCGTATCACATCCACTACCTCAGTCCTTGGCAGGATGAAGCACTCTGGGCACCAAGCCCCCTCCAGAACCAGTGGAGACTGTTATCCACTTGAGAGACTGTGGCTTTGCACTCCCCAGGATAATGCAGCGGGAAAACCACCCACTGGAGAGACTTGAGAGACTGTGGCTTTGCACTCCCCAGGATACAGCAGTGGGCATGGGGCCCCCTCGTGGAGCTGGCATTGTGCACTCATCCGGCTGAGGTGCCCCTCTTCCCTTCCCCCTGAGGTGCCTGTTTCATTTTGATCTGATGCCGCTGCAGTGTTCTCTCCATTTGAAGTCTGGTATCGAGTGTGGGCCTCGCCCATGCATTTTGGGCCCAGTGGTCCACGGACTATGAATGGTGCACTTACTGGACTTGTGTAGTTCGTATACATAATTGTTTATACTGTATTTCAAGTTTTGACTAATGGATTTTTATTTATTACAATCGTTTTCTTTTGTCCTTGCGTTCTTGAAAGGGGGTGGGAGGGTGTAAATGTAATGTTGCAGCATGTGTTTGTGTGTATGGTGTTGTGGGTGAGGGTGGGGGTGGGGGTGTTGCGTTTTGCGTGTGTGTGTCACTCTCTTTTCCCTCCCCCCTCCCGTGTTGTAGGTGCAGTACTCACTGTGGTCGCCGCCGCCATCTTTCGTGCTCCTGGTAGAGGAGCAGGAATACCATTGCAGGGAGTATTTGGAGTTCTGGCTCCATGTCGTCCTGGTCTCTCGTGGAATATGTAGAGGTGAGTGTTTTCCCTTCCAAGTCCTGTTTCCGCCGTGTTTTTGTTTGTGTTGGTTCCGCCCCGGAAAAGGTGGCAGATTGGCCTCTCATAATAGTGTGAGCAGTACATTGTCTTCCGCCTGTCTGTTGGTGGTGACCGCCGCAGTGTTTGTTTCTACCGCCATGGCGGTCGGAGTGTTTAAGTGGCTGTCTATGTTGGCGGTTTCTGCCATGGTCGTGATTCAATTTTTTTCTCCGCCGGCCTGTTGGCGGTCTTACTACCGCTTTAACACCGACCACCAGGGTTGTAATGAGGGCCCAAGTGTGTTTTGTTGTCCCTTGTGTGTAGATGTTGTGCTGCAAGCATGTCTGTCTGCAGATCTCTGAGAATACGTGTGTGTTTGATAGTCCAAAATTTACTTGAAAAATCAGGACGTATTAAATCATATAAAGGTTTTATGCATGAAGCATAATCTGGAATATACATTCAGCCAAAATTTAGGAAACCCAATAGAGATTGGAGTTTTTAAATCATATTTGAAGGTTGTAATTGTGTGCATTTTTCTAAGAATTGTGGCGCTATGCTCTTTCCTTCACTCAATAGCTCATATCCCAGAAACAGGACGCTGAGGAAGGCTATTTTTTTAATTTTTTTTATTGAATTTGTAACCAAATTCTGCAAATTCCACAACAATGCGGGCTACCCGTCTTAAATATTGTAGTAATTCATCATTCGCAAGATAGATATCATCTACAAAGGACAATGCTTCAGGATCAATGTCGTGCAAAATTGCAGTCACACGAGCTACAAACAGTCCTGGACTGTTCTTGTACCCCTGAGGTAAACAACATAATTATTTCTGAGGGCCTAGTGCACTGAAACTTGTTAAGTCTCTACTCTCAGGCACTATATTCTGGCAGAAGAAACCATTAGAAATGTCTAGTGTTGTTTTGTATTTTTTACGCACTATGTTGTTCATCAGTGCTGTGCTATCTGAGTTTTGTATAGCATATGTGCGTGTATGACTATTTAGGTGTCTGTAGTTAAAAGGCTATTCTGTACGAATGGTCTGGTTTAGCTACTGGGAATAAAGGATTATTCATTGGGGAGACACAGGGTTCAATTAGGCCCTGGTACTCTAGTTGTGTGAGTATTTCTCTGACAGGTGCTTTAGCATCATGTTTTATTGGATATTCAGGTTGTGGTTGGGGTTGATTTTTAATAGGAATTACATGATAGGAGGAATCTTTGTCCCATCATACGTGGTTGCGATATAACACCGGTGCTTGCGCCAATGCCCAATCGATGGCATAGGATTCTGCGAGTTCCTCCGGAACAAGGGTCGAGAAAGAAGGTTTAATAACATCTTCCCTATATGGGCAGGAATAGACAAATTCTGGTGGCCAATCTTGTTCGGCCAATAAAACACTGTATATATTAACTACGCGATCCCAAAACATTGAGTCTACTGTGCGTTCAATGTCTCATTCTAACTGTAGCGTTACTTTATAGACCCTATCAGGTGTGACGACACGCATGTCCGCAGTCTATACTTGTGGAAAGTCATCAGTTGCTTTCACCTCCAGATGCTCTAGAAGACTCCGGCGAACTATTGTGACCTCTGTCGCGCTGGTTAGTAGCGCTAATGCCCACTTCCTGTTCTTCAAGATGATCCTCTTCTTGAGTGGCATGTCGAACTGCGACTGCTGCCACTTTTTTCTTTTTGAATTGGGGTTTTTGTTGGGGAGGTTTCTCTTCCTTTTTTAACAGAAACCTCAGATGAGCGTTGTGATTCCTGTCTCGGTTTCACGTACTCTGTTCTTCGCTCTGATCGCACACCTCTCTCGTTGCGTTTTTCCGATGAGTCCTGAAAGGAGCGAGATTGGCGTGTATCAGTATATTGATATCTATCAGGCGTCGTTATATTATCTCTGTTTCTGAGATTACATCTATTCTGTGGAGTCTCCGTACGCAGAAATTCTCCCCTCTGTTTTTTAGGAGTTTTTTGTTTTTTATCCCAGCGTTTCTAGTTACCCTCAGGAGCTTGCTTGGAAAATATTTATTAGATTTATCCTGAAACTGTGGTTCAGTTGTCTGGCCACTAGACTATGTCGACCAACGATAGAATAGGCCTCTGCAATAATCTTTTGCAGCTCGCGTTCTTGATCCTGTTGAGGAACATCACAGAGCCGCATGCGCACTGTTAGTGTGACTGCTTCCTCTTTAAGGTTACTTAAAATGATTGAGGATACTGTGGCAAAATTGCCCATTAATTGCATCCCCAAATATAGGGCCGGGCGGCCCTGTATTCATCTTGAATTTGTTTAAACACTTCCGGCAAGTTGCCAAGTGTCGGAGTACCGTGTGCGGTAGTGTAGAGCGCGGCAAACACCGTGCCCCATGTATTACAGTTATCCACTGTGGGGACCATCCCAAATGGCAAGCACATCATTAAAATTCTATGTTTACCCTGAGGTCCCGTATGGGGAATTACTGCTTCCAGTGCATTTATTTTCTGAGCTAGCCAAAACAGAATTTCTTCTCGTTTGTCGGGTACCTTACCCATGATCGAATGTACAGTTACAGGATTAATGCCTGGCGTCACTGCATGTGGTTGCGCTGGAGCAGCACACACTGGGTTTGTATTCAATGTTTGCATTACAAACTGCACTAATCGTCTATATATTGCTGTCAGTTCAGTATATAAGCGATGGAATTCAGCTACTGCTAAGTTCGCTACTGCAGGGTGGGGTGTATAGGTGACCAATAAAGGCCAGGTAGGACCATTATTACTTAGAGGACCTAACCCTAGTTGGTAATATCGTGTGGGGTAGAGAGACATCAAGCCAATTATTATGTTCTTGATAAGATAAAGGTATTTCTAAATATGCATAAGCCCTGTATTGTCCAGGTACGTTTGCAAATGTATAGTGATGAAATGTATTTGTGTACCCATCAACTGCTGGAAATGTGACCCAGGAATAGAAGAGTTCTGTTCTATAAGCTGCATCTGTATCTACAACAAATGTGGCAGGACCCCCTGGGCCGTTAGGCCGTTTGCCAGTAAATGCGTAGTCAGGGGTTGTCTTATATTAACTGCAATTGCTACCTGGCCCGGATTCGCCATAGTAAATGTTAGATTTGTCCACAGAGAAGGTACGCCAAAAAGGGATTTTCCTTTTATAGTTCAAGCTTGAACAACCTCCAGCATCAGATAGGATGTCCTACTTAGCTGAGGAGGAAATCCTCAATACCACGGACGTCTCCGTATATAGTATCGAGGTGTGTAGGCGGGCGTCGCTCGCCTCGCCTACAAACATGCAGACTTGGCGTTCGCCCGACGCCTTCCCCGACCTCCGCCCACGTCGTCATGGAGACGCGTGGGGGCGGAGACGGCAATCGGCGCCCGACTTCCGGGTTGCCGGAACGTTAAAAACAGGAGACGCCGCAACCAAGAGGAGGGAGGAGAAACCGGAGCCGGAGGAATTCCCAGAAGAACGCGAACGAGGAGACCAGGAGCGGAGAGCAGTTTCCGACGACGAGAAGACGGCCGGAACAGAGATTCGAGGAGGACACGAAGCAGCCTGCCACGGCCCAGGAGGGTCGTGGCTACACAAGGTACGGAGCCTTTTTAAGGGCAACAACAGTAAGGGAAGAGAAAGGGAGGGGGGAGAGGGAAGGTGGGAAAAGACAGGAGGCGAGAGCCGGGAAAGACACCCAGGGCACCCTCCCACTCAACTTCTAGAGAGAGAGAAAAACCCCCTCCTCCTCACAAGTTCCTAACTATCCCCTTAAAAGAAAAACTCCACAAAACTTATTAGAACTTGTATAATTAACCCCTCACTATTTCCCTCACAGCCCCACCTCCCCCCCTCACTAATCACAGAAATCAGTAGACCAAGAAAATATCGTCCCACTTACCTGCTGTATCCTCTGTTGTTCTTTCGAGGGAAACCGTGGACCAAGGGAAGGACATCTGAAACCCGCCACCCGAAAGAGCGAAAATTAAGGAAGCCATTAAAGACCCTGGAAGTCCCAAGATTGGAAGAAGAGAAACAAAAGGAAGGAAGGAAAAGCTACTATCCTAATCACTGTGTTTCACCTCTCATAGAACTTAAAATAAAGCACGAAAACCCCTACTAAGGGTTAGAAATCTGCGTCTGTGTTCTCTGTATCCCAGATCACAGCCTCAATCCCCCACAGTGGTGTCAGAAGTGGGATTGGAAAATCCCGACGGGTTACAGAGACAGTACCACCATGGAGGACAAACCAGGTCTCGAGGACATGATTAAACAACTTGCGGAAGGTCAGCGCCACCTCCAGTTAGTGTGGGAAGCACAACAAAGAGAGGCCAAGGAGGACAGAGAGGCCCTACAATCCGCTCTAAAAAGTCAGGCGACAATCATGGCCAGTAACCAATTGGTCCATGAGACGGCTTTAAAAAAACTGACAGACACCATCGCTGCCAGCAAGGTACATCTAAATGTGCCACGTTCGGTATTGCAAAAATATCAGGAGGGGGAAGACCCTGATTCTTTTTTCACGAACTTCGAAAGAGTCGCTTCCTCCGCCCAATGGCCTGAAGATAGGTGGGGCCAATACATTGCCCCCCTCCTAACGGGCACGCTTCAATCTGCTTATCAGGCTGCCAATCCGGGTGGTATCACACCATACTCTGAGATAAAGAAAAGTATTTTGGAACGTGTGGGACATGATACGGAGTATTACAGGGCAAAATTCAGAAAAGTAAAATGGGGCCCCAATGAAGACCCACGGACCTATTATTACCGGGTGAAGGACCTGGGATTAAAATGGCTGGGACCCATAGGGACTGAACGTGAGGACGTTATCAAAGTGATAATCCTAGAACAGTACTTGGATTCCCTGCCGGTCAGCACCTGAAACTGGATAAGGCAACACCCCAAAATAGACACTGAGATGGCCGTAGAACTAGCATGCGCTTACCACAGGTCAGGGGAGGTTAAACATCAGCCAACCCGACCCTTGGGGAAATTGCCTATAACAACTCCTCATTTTCCTCCCAGACGAATAACTGAAGAACCAGGACCCTCACGAAGTACGGAAAGAAGTCCCATGCATCAACCTCAGTGCTTTAGTTGTGGGGAGTGGGGTCATATCACCCGCGGATGTCCAAAAAAACATGAGGGGGTAGAACCGATGGAAATAGGCGTTACTCGGAAAAGAGTTCTATGCCTGGGAAAAAGTGATGTGTCGTTTAAACACCCCCTTAGAATAAATGGGACTCTGGTCCTGGCCTTGATTGACTCCGGATGCAGTCAGTCGGTGATTCGTCGTAGTATAATACACCCAATACCAGAGACTGATGATCAGTGGGTAACCATATGTTGTATTCATGGAGACCGTGCTCAGTATCCACTTACAAGGGTAGAAGTTGGATGGAACACTCACCTGGATCTTCTCTCCGTGGGGCTCATGGATAACTTAATAGAGGAGTGCGTTATTGGGACTGATTATCAGATATTCTAGACCAAACCCGGAAACATAATCCAGTAGACGAGTGGTGGGGTACGGCCCCTTTCTGGAAGGACTCCATATATAGCCCACCCTCGAGGAAAAAATTGACCCGAAGAGAAAGAAGAGCAGAGAAACATAAATTTGCAAACAAACAAGAACGGGAAAGAAAAGAGGGATTGGTGGCCAATATAGACACGGCCCCCATGTCTTTTAGAATGAGTCAACACGAAGATCCCACACTAGTGAATGCCTGGAAAACTGCCAAAAATGCCCCTACTGGGGAGGTAGGTCCCTACTTTTTGGTACACAAGAACTTGCTGTATAGAGTACTCACCAGCGCAAATACGAAAAAGAGACAGCTCGTAGTCCCCGAACCCTATAGAACACAGGTCCTCTTCCTAGCCCATAATCAACCGGGGGGAGGTCATTGTGGCCGGGAGAAAACCGAGGAGTATTTAATAAGACGGTTTTACTGGCCCGGGGTATATGCACATATCCGGCGATATTGTGCCCATTGTCCGAAATGTCAGCTGGTAGAACCAGGAGCCATTAGGAGAGCTCCGTTACGGCCATTACCAATTATTGATACTCCTTTCAAACGTGTCGGTATGGACCTAGTAGGACCCCTTCTGCCATCCAGTAAAGGACACACTCATATTCTCGTCTTAGTAGATTATGCGAGTAGATATCCTGAAGCTATTCCACTCACTAGTACCACCACTAAAGCGGTAGCACAAGCAATGATAGCATTCTTTGCCCGAGTGGGGTTTCCTGAAGAACTTCTTACCGACCAGGGAACACCGTTTGTATCTGGACTGATGAAACAGATATGTAAGTCCCTAGGTGTCCTCCAAATCAAGACATCAGTATATCACCCACAAACGGATGGTTTAGGGGAGCGATACAATCGTACGATCAAAACCCTTTTGAGAAAAATAGTGAGCGAAACTGGGAAAGACTGAGATCAAAAACTTCCCCTAGTATTATATGCAATAAGAACACACGAGCAATCCTCTACCGGGCATAGCCCGTTCGAACTTGTATTTGGGAGGCAACCTAGGAATCTATTAGACATGGCAGCGGAATTATGGGAAGAGGAAAATAACGAGGAGCGGCCCATCCTAGATTATATTCACAAATTAAAAACCCATCTCCAGACAGTGTGGGAGGATGTGAGACAACATTTAGAAAAGGCACAAGACACTCAAAAAAATTACTATGATCAGGGTACTAAACTGCGGGTTCTCCAACCCGACGATAAGGTATTAATCCTCCGTCCCACCTCCGAGCATAAGCTGATAGCCAAATGGCAAGGGCCGTACCGGATAGTAAAAGCGGTCACACCGGTGACCTACTTAGTAGAATTAAACACCCAACCCAGACGAACCCAAATTTATCACATCAATCTATTAAAGAAATGGGAAGACCCGGAAAATGGAAGTCCTACACTAGCAAGGGCCTAACTGATCACCCCAGATCAACCACTATCTCTAGAACTATGTCCCACCTCCCATTTAGAAGCACAAAAACTCCCCAGGGTCAACGAGTCCCTTTCTGAGATGGAGACATGGCAAATAATGAAATTAATCCAAAGTCATGGCCGTTTCTTCTCCGAACTGCCAGGGAAAACTTCTTGGGTCCAACATCAAATGCGAACACCGGAGGGCAAAATTGTACGTCAACGTCCATATCGTATCCCCGAAGCGAGAAAAATCCTTATAGAGGACGAAATAACAAAAATGTTATCTCTTGGGGTTATTGAGACGTCCACCAGCCCATGGTGCTCTCCTATAGTACTGGTGCCGAAACCGGATGGGTCGGTCCGTTTCTGCATCGACTTTCGGAAACTCAATGAGGTATCACTTTTTGATACCTACCCCATTCCCCGGGTGGATGAGGTGTTAGAAAAAATCGGACAAGCCCGCTTTATGACCACTATTGACTTGACGAAGGGATATTGGCAGATTCCCTTAGCTCCCTCAGACAAAGAGAAGACGGCGTTCGTTGCCCCTTCGGGGTTATATCAATTTACCGTCCTCCCATTCGGCCTTCATGGGGCCCCGGCAACATTCCAGCGATTGATGGATCGTCTTCTGAGACCCTTCCATGACTTTACGGCTGCCTATCTCGATGACATTGTCATTTTTAGCTCTACCTGGTCAGACCATCTCATACACCTAGGAAAAGTATTCTCAGCATTAGCAGAAGCAGGCCTTACCGCCAACCCAAAAAAATGTGTCATAGGACAGACCCAGATTTCCTATCTTGGCTATGTCATCGGTAAAGGAGTACTGAGTCCACAAAAAGATAAGGTAGACACCATTAGACAAATACCACTTCCCAAGACTAATAAAGAACTACGTTCATTTCTGGGGCTGGTAGGTTATTACCGACGGTTCATCCCTCAATACTCGACCATTACAGCCCCTTTGACTGATCTATTAAAGAAACAGTACTTGAGCACCCTTCCCCCTTTTTCCCCCGCGCAACTCCAGGGATTCCACTGGCTAAAAGAAGCCCTATCTACTGAACCCATATTACGATGTCCCGATTTTTCCAGACCCTTCCATCTTTTTGCCGACGCCTCGAATGTCGGATTGGGGGCCGTATTAGCACAACCAGACGAACAGGGATATGATCACCCCATTGTATATATCAGTAGGAAGTTGTTACCTAGAGAACTTAACTACCCTACTATCAAGAAGGAATGCCTGGCCATAAAGTGGGCGATAGAGTGTTTGCAATTTTACCTCCTGGGGCGTCCTTTCATCCTTTACACTGATCATGCCCCATTAACATGGTTGTCTTCCCACAACTCACGAGTATTACGCTGGTTCCTTGAATTGCAACCCTTTACGTTTCAGGTCCGGCACATACCTGGGGCACGACAGTGTCCCGCTGACTTTCTCTCCCGCTGTCCGGACTCCACGGTACTCAACCAGTCCCGTTCATGGGAAGGGGTGTGTAGGCGGGCGTTGCTCGCCTCGCCTATAAACATGCAGACTTGGCGTTCGCCCGACGCCTTCCCCGACCTCCGCCCACGTCGTCATGGAGACGCGTGGGGGCAGAGATGGCAATCGGCGCCCGACTTCCGGGTTGCCGGAACGTTAAAAACAGGAGACGCCGCGACCAAGAGGAGGGAGGAGAAACCGGAGCCGGAGGAATTCCCAGAAGAACGCGAACGAGGAGACCAGGAGCGGAGAGAAGTTTCCGATGACGAGAAGACGGCCGGAACAGAGATTCGAGGAGGACACGAAGCAGCCTGCCACGGCCCAGGAGGGTCGTGGCTACACAAGGTACAGAGCCTTTTTAAGGGCAACAACAGTAAGGGAAGAGAAAGTGAGGGGGGAGAGGGAAGGTGGGAAAAGACAGGAGGCGAGAGCCGGGAAAGACACCCAGGGCACCCTCCCACTCAACTTCTAGAGAGAGAGAAAAACCCCCTCCTCCTCACAAGTTCCTAACTATCCCCTTAAAAGAAAAACTCCACAAAACTTATTAGAACTTGTATAATTAACCCCTCACTATTTCCCTCACAGCCCCACCTCCCCCCCTCACTAATCACAGAAATCAGTAGACCAAAAAAATATCGTCCCACTTACCTGCTGTATCCTCTGTTGTTCTTCCGAGGGAAACCGTGGACCAAGGGAAGGACATCTGAAACCCGCCACCCGAAAGAGAGAAAATTAAGGAAGCCATTAAAGACCCTGGAAGTCCCAAGATTGGAAGAAGAGAAACAAAAGGAAGGAAGGAAAAGCTACTATCCTAATCACTGTGTTTCACCTCTCATAGAACTTAAAATAAAGCACGAAAACCCCTACTAAGGGTTAGAAATCTGCGTCTGTGTTCTCTGTATCCCAGATCACAGCCTCAATCCCCCACAAGGTGTCATTGTATGTAATGAGACAGAGATACTCTGGAGGACCCGAAAATTAGAGCCTGACCAAACGTTGGCGGCGCCATGTCGCATAGGCTCTCATTATTCTAATGAGACTACTGGGTTTCGAGCGACAGAATTGCCTGCGGTGTGGGAGACTGATGCCCTCATTACAACCCTGGTGGTCAGTGTTAAAGCAACGGTAACACCACCAACAGGCCGGCGGTAAAACAAAATGGAATCATGACCACGGCGGAAACCGCCAACACATACAGCCACTTTAACACTCTGACCGCCACGGCGGTAGCAACAAACACCGCGGCAATAACCGCCAACAGCCAGGCCGAAGACAAGGTTCCACCCACCATATTACAAGAGGCCTATCCACCACTTTTTCCGGGGCGATACCAATGCCATCAAAAGCACGACGGAAACAGTGTTCTGAAGGGAAACGACTCACCTCTCGACACTCAAGGAAAAACCAGGACACCATGGAGCCCGAGCTGCAGGTCTTCCCCATGTTGGTTTACCTGCTCATACACCAAGAGCACCAACGCCGGCGACGACGACCACAGTGAGTACTGCACCTAGCACACAAGGGGGGGGAGAGAGTAACACACACACGCAACACGCAACACCCCCACCCCCACACCCCACCCCAACACCATACACAAAAACACATGCAACAACATTACATATACACCCGTAACCCTCTGGAATAACGCAAGGACAAAAGGAATGGAGTTAAATGAGTGTAATATTAGGAATACTTAGAAAAACGTTCAGAAATCAAAAACAGTATTTACAATATATACAATATATACAAAAGGTGGGATAATGCCCACTCAGAATTTCCGTGGCCCACTGGGCCAAAACACATAGGCCAAGGCCACACTTGACTCCTGCCTCAATACCGAGAGAACACTGCTGGGGTGTCAAGTCAAAAACACACAGGCACCTCAGGGGGACAGGGAAGGGGGGGCACCTCAGCCGGAAGATGGTACAACACCACTGCTCCTGGAGGGGGCAACATGCCCTCTGCTTGGTCCTGGGGAGTGCAAGGCCACAGTCTCTCAAGTGGGTGGTTTGCCCACTGGTTGGTCCTGGGGAGTGCAAAGCCACAGTCTCCCAAGTGGGTGGTTGCCCACTGTTTGGTCCTGGGGAGTGCAAAGCCACAGTCTTTCTAGTGGGTGGTTTGCCCACTGCTTGGTCCGGGGGAGTGAAAAGCCACAGTCTCTCTAGTGGATGACTTCTTCCACTGGTTCTGGAGGGGGCTTTGTGCCCAGTGTGCTTCATCCTGGCAAGGACAGGGTGAGTGGATGCCTTCTTCCACTGGTTCTGGAGGGGGCTTTGTGCCCAGCGTGCTTCATCCTGCCAAGGAGGGGGTCAGTGGATGCCTTCTTCCACTGGTTCTAGAGGGGGCATTGTGCCTAGTGTGCTTCATCCTGGCAAGGATGGGGTGAGTGGATGCCTTCTTCCACTGGTTCTGGAGGGGGCTTTGTGCCCTGTGATGCAGCACATGGGGAGTGCAAGGTCACAGTCACTCACCTGGGTGTCAGACCCACATGATTTTCTGTGGGCAGGATGCATGACACTCCATGGAGGCAGGACTACAGTCCATCTGCCGGCGGGGACAGCTGTACAGTGGTGGCAGTGCCGGTGCTGGTGTCGTTGCTGCCAGTGGTGGGGGGAGGCTCCAGCCCTTCCCCTGCAGCCTTGAACGGCTGCCCACTGGGGCTGCTGCTGGCAGTGGTGCAGGTGGCGGTGCTTGCGGCGGTGCAGGTGGTTGTGCGCGCGGTTGTGGTAGTAGCCTCCAGACCTTCAACTGCAGCCTTGTATGGCTGAAGTGCCCTGGCTGGTGTTCTGTGCACCTTCCTGCCCTTGGCAGATGGTGGTGCCTCCTTGCTTCTGGCAGCTGGAGTCTTTGACTTGGCCTTGCTGGCTGGTTGTGCTTCCTTCTCCTTGCTGGATGCTGTCCCCTTCTTGCCCTTGCCAGGTGGCGGAACCTTCTTGGCCTTGGCAGGTGTTGGTGGCACACTGGCTGGGCTGACGGGTGCCTCCTTAGAGCCTCTCACGGCTGCAGAAACCACAGCGGACGTGGACTTGGTGACTAAGGTGCTGGGCTGGGTTTTAGCCACCCTGGCCCGAGGTGAAGGACGGGGGGGGGTGGGGAGAGGAAGGGAATAGGTCAATGTTGGCAAGGAAAAGCTTCTTAGGGACAATGGGACGGGAAGAGGGTGAGGGTTTGGGAGTGGAGGAAGAGGGAGTGCTTGTAGGAGGTGTCAGTCTGCTGTGTTTGGGTGCAGGAGCTGGATGCTGTTGTGAGGTGGATGGCTGTTGGGTGGGTGTGTGCTTGCGTTTGTGTACTTTGGGAGGAGGGGTCACAGACATAGTGGGAGAGGACACAGGGGGCGTGTGCATGGATGTGGGGGTGGTGACAGCCAGTGAGGGGCGTGCTGGTGATGGAGGTAGTGGATGAGGATGTAGTGCATGTGTGAGTGGAGGCGCAACTGGGAGGGAGGTGGATGACAAGGAGGAGGGGGACACAGTGGAGGCAGTGGATGTTGGTGTGTCTGCATGGGGATGGTGCTTGTGTGAGTGCCTGTTAGATGAAGTGTGGTGCTTGTGTTTGCCTGAGCCACTTCTGTGTGTTGATTTGGGTGAATGCTGGTCTGAAGGTGTGCTTGGGATAGGTTGAGGGGATTGGGACTGGGTAGAGGAAGTTGGAGGGGGGAGGCTGGAGACAGGGACAATGGCTGCCATCATTGCGCTGGCCAGCACCTGAAATTCTCTCTGTTGGGCCGCCACGCCAGAGTGAATGCCCTCCAGGTATGCATTTGTTTGTTGCAAATGCCTTTCGACACCCTGGATGGCATTCAGTATGGTTGACTGCCCAACAGTGAGGGATCTCAGGAGGTCAATAGCCTCCTCACTGAGGGCAGCAGGGCTGACTGGTACAGGGCCTGAGGTGCCTGGGGCGAATTAGATGCCCACCCTCCTGAGTGAGCGGGCACGGGAAACACGCTGAGGGGCTGCTGGGAGGGCGGTGCTGGTACGGGGGTGGCAGCTGTACCTGTTGTTGGGGTGGACACAGAGGTGTCTGCCACCGCCAGGGAGCTTCCATTGGAGGAGGAGTCACTGTCTCTAGTGTCCCCTCCTGTCTCTGACGTGGTGCTCCCCTCCGTCCCACTGGTGCCCTCACCGTTGGTGGATTCGGCCTCCAGGCCCATGTGGGATGCAGCTCCCTCAGTCGCCGGTGCCTCTGCTCCTCTGCCAGATGATGCTAATGCACACAAGAACAGGGTGACAAAACAAGAAGGGGGGGAGAGACAGAGGATACACTTGGTCAATGCCAGCAACAACACTACCGTTGGCTTACACAACACACAGGGATCAGCCCTATGCACTAGGCCATGCACTACCAGTTACAAAGCTAGTCACCAGCCCATGGGGTACATTGCCCAACGCCATTGGCTGCACACCTGAAACCAACAGGACCCTGCCTAGTAGTAGATGCCCACTAACACTATTGGGGTGGGAGTGCTTCAGAGCATGCCCAACAAGGGACCTACCCTGCCATTTTGCCCTGGCTTATGGGCACCCACAGCCCACATCCCCCACCCAGGTACTACCTTAACGCGTGCAAAGTCATGATTCAGAATCTGTACTCACCCCCTTGTGGCTGCTGTGTTGCCTTCAAGCACCCATCCAACTCCGGATAGGCCACCGCCAGGATGCGGAACATCAGGGAGGTCAGGGTACGACGGGCACCCTTTTCTCGTTGGGAGGGCAGCCCCAGCTGGGCCTCTGCTGTCTTCCTTGCCCAGCGGCGCAGGTCCTCCCACCGTTTGTGGCAGTGGGTGCTCCGCCTGTTAAAGACCCCCAGGGTCCGCACCTCCTTGGCAAAGGCACGCCAAATACCCTTTTTCTGATGGGAGTTGACCTGCAGGAAAATATGCATAGAAAAAAGGGATTAGTCATACCGTCCGGACTGTTACACTCATGGCCCACAATATCCCTCCCATCCCCTTACGCACAGACATTGACCACCAGACATGCAGCACTCTGTCCAGGACCCCTCAGCACCCCCCTACACAAGGCTTACACACACAGCAATCCATACATTCATGGCCCACGCATCATTCTCACAGTGTACTCACCTGTTTGTCTGGAAGACCATAGAGTAAAGTGTACTGGGGTAGGACCCCATCCACCAGTCTCTCCAACTCCTCCGAAGTGAAAGCGGGGGCCCTTTCCCCATACACTCGAGCCATTGTTGCTTCCAGACACAGGTCACAGCAGCACTTGCAGTGTAGGTCCTTGTGAGAAAGTAGCCTCTTTCTAGCCTTGTTACCCCCACTTTTGGCCTGTTTGTGAGTATATGTCAGGGTGTTTTCACTGTCTCACTGGGATCCTGCTAGCCAGGGCCCAGTGCTCATAGTGAAAACCCTATGTTTTCAGTATGTTTGTTATGTGTCACTGGGGCCCTGCTAGCCAGGACCCCAGTGCTCATAAGTTTGTGACCTATATGTATGTGTTCCCTGTGTGATGCCTAACTGTGTCACTGAGGCTCTGCTAACCAGAACCTCAGTGGTTATGCTCTCTCTTTACAAATTGTCACTAACAGGCTAGTGACCAATTTCACCAATTCACATTGGCATACTGGAACACCCTTATAATTCCCTAGTATATGGTATTATATGGTATATGGTTCCAGGAGATCCCTATGGGCTGCAGCATTTCTTTTGCCACCCATAGGGAGCTCTGACAAGTCTTACACAGGCCTGCCACAGCAGCCTGAGTGAAATAACGTCCACGTTATTTCACAGCCATTTACCACTGCACTTAAGTAACTTATAAGTCACCTATATGTCTAACCTTTACCTGGTAAAGGTTGGGTGCTAAGTTACTTAGTGTGTGGGCACCCTGGCACTAGCCAAGGTGCCCCCACATCGTTCAGGGCAAATTCCCCGGACTTTGTGAGTGCGGGGACACCATTACACGCGTGCACTGTACATAGGTCACTACCTATGTACAGCGTCACAATGGTAACTCCGAACATGGCCATGTAACATGTCTAAGATCATGGAATTGTCACCCCAATGCCATTCTGGCATTGGGGAGACAATTCCATGATCCCCAGAGTCTCTAGCACAGACCCGGGTACTGCCAAACTACCTTTCCCGGGGTTTCACTGCAGCTGCTGCTGCTGCCAACCCCTCAGACAGGTTTCGCCCTCCTGGGGTCCAGCCAGGCTTGGCCCAGGAAGGCAGAACAAAGGACTTCCTCAGAGAGAGGGTGTTACACCCTCTCCCTTTGGAAAAAGGTGTCAGGGCTGGGGAGGAGTAGCCTCCCCCAGCCTCTGGAAATGCTTTGATGGGCACAGATGGTGCCCATCTCTGCATAAGCTAGTCTACACCGGTTCAGGGATCCCCCAGCCCTGCTCTGGTGCGAAACTGGACAAAGGAAAGGGGAGTGACCACTCCCCTGACCTGCACCTCCCAGGGGAGGTGCCCAGAGCTCCTCCAGTGTGCTCCAGACCTCTGCCATCTTGGAAACAGAGGTGCTGCTGGCACACTGGACTGCTCTGAGTGGCCAGTGCCAGCAGGTGACGTCAGAGACTCCTCCTGATAGGCTCTTACCTGTGTTGCTAGCCTATCCTCCTTCCTAGGTAGCCAAACCTCCTTTTCTGGCTATTTAGGGTCTCTGCTTTGGGGAATTCTTTAGATAACGAATGCAAGAGCTCATCAGAGTTCCTCTGCATCTCTCTCTTCACCTTCTGCCAAAGGATCGACCACTGACTGCTCAGGACGCCTGCAAAACCGCAACAAAGACGACTACTGCAACCTTGTATCGCTGATCCTGCCGCCTTCTCGACTGTTTTCCTGGTGGTGCATGCTGTGGGAGTAGTCTGCCTCCTCTCTGCACTAGAAGCTCCTGTGGGACGACGGAATCCTCCCGCTCCAACCGCAGGCACCAAAAGAACTGCCTCACCTGTCCTCGGGGTCCCCTCTCAGCACGACGAGCGTGGTCCCTGGAACTCAGCAACTCTGTCCAAGTGACTCCCACAGTCCAGTGACTCTTCAGTCCAAGTTTGGTGGAGGTAAGTCCTTGCCTCCCCATGCTAGACTGCATTGCTGGGTACCGCGTGATTTGCAGCTGCTCCGGCTCCTGTGCACTCTTCCAGGATTTCCTTTGTGCACAGCCAAGCCTGGGTCCCCGACACTCTAACCTGCAGTGCACAACCTCCTGAGTTGTCCTCCGGTGTTGTGGGTTCTCCTTTTGTGACTTCGGGTGAGCTCCGGTTCACTCCTCTTCGTAGTGCCTGTTCCGGCAATTTTGCAGGTGCTGCCTGCTTCTGTGAGGGCCCCGTCTTGCTGGGCGCCTCCTCTGTCTCCTCACGCAAGTGGCGACATCCTGGTCCCTCCTGGGCCACAGCAGCATCCAAAAACCCTAACTGCGACCCTTGCAGCTAGCAAGGCTTGTTTGCGGTCTTTCTGCGTGGGAACACCTCTGCAAGCTTCTTCACGACGTGGGACATCCATCCTCCAAAGGGGAAGTTCCTAGTCCTCTTCGTTCTTGCAGAATCCACAGCTTCTACCATCCGGTGGCAGCTTCTTTGCACCCTCAGCTGGCATTTCCTGGGCATCTGCCCAATCTCGACTTTGTTGCGACTCTTGGACTTGGTCCCCTTGTTCCACAGGTACTCTCGTCCAGAAATCCACTTTGGTTGCATTGCTGGTGTTGGTCTTCTTTGCAGAATTCCCCTATCACGACTTTTGTGCTCTCTGGGGAATATAGGTGCACTTTACACCTACTTTTCAGGGTCTTGGGGTGGGCTATTTTTTCTAACCCTCACTGTTTTATTACAGTCCCAGCGACCCTCTACAAGCTCACATAGGTTTGGGGTCCATTCGTGGTTCGCATTCCACTTCTAGAGTATATGGTTTGTGTTGCCCCTGTACCTATGTGCTCCTACTGCAACCTATTGTAACTATACACTGCTTGCATTACTTCCTTTTGCTATTACTGCATATTTTTGGTATTGTGTACATATATCTTGTGTATATTTGGCATCCTCATACTGAGGGTACACACTGAGATACCTTTGGCATATTGTCATAAAAATAAAGTACCTTTATTATTAGTATATCTGTGTATTGTGTTTTCTTATGATATGGTGCATATGACACCAGTGGTATAGTAGGAGCTTTGCATGCCTAAGCTGCTCTGCTATAGCTACCTTCTACCAGCCTAAGCTGCTAGAAAAACCTCTTCTACACCTCTTCTACACTAATAAGGGATAACTGGACCTGGTACAGAGTGTAAGTACCCCTTGGTACCCACTACAAGCCAGGCCAGCCTCCTACAGTCCTCTCCTGTTGAAGGTCAGGTAGCAAGTGAGTGAACAGATAGAAAATGGCGGTCACGTCCACGGTGGTGCGTACCGTCACTGCCGGCGTACATCGCCATTGGCTCTTGGAACCCATAGGGCCCAATGATAATGTTCTGCTTTCCTACTTATTTCATATCAGAGCTTACAGAACCTCTCTGGAATGCACTTCTGAGTTCAAAGAAGACCTTTATTGTTGTTAATTCTTCCCCACCCACAAGTTCTTGAGAGACGAATTAATAGATTTCAAGCACACAAAGTAGTCGCAGCAAGAAAACAAAATATATCACAGTACTTCTCAGTTGCAATGTACACAGCGGATATATATTATATGATTACAGTAGCAAAGCATAAAAATCCAAATTCATCACCGTATGAGCAAGTAGGACCTATCTTCAGCTTCATCTTTCTGGGGTCTGCAAGTTGATGACTCCGGTCAACTGCGAGAAAGAGATTATCTACCCACACGGGAGACTGGCAACTGACGCCTAGTTCCAGCCCGAAGTCAAGCAGATTCGAATCTAACTCACTGTAGCCCCGAGTCATCCTTACAAAAGCATGCCCCCTCCTCTCAGACTTGGGAAAACTATGCAAGCCTTTGGAGACTGGCCAGGTCTCCTAGACTTCTCCTATTCCCAAGGCTGAGCAGAAAGGAAAACACCAAATGTACTCTCTCTTATCAGGTCTAGTCTGGTGTGAAGAAAACAGCTTGGTTCATCTTGTGGAAAAACACAGCTTGGAAGAATACAGACATCTGAGATGTTTCAACTGCAATGTCTAACTTCACGTTAAAGCCAATAGGCCGCTAACCTAAATATCAAATGTAATGTCTAGTGTCATGTCAAAGCCAATAGGCAGCTCAGCTGAATACAAAATGTAATGTCTAATATCATGTCAAAGCCAATAGGCGGCTAAACTGAACAAAACATATAATGTGCTACTGGTGAACATTGAGCAACTAATATGCGCAGTGGTGAAACACAAAGTCATTGGTCAAACACAATTAATAGCATCACATTCCACCCTATGACCAATGAATTTTTGTTTCACATATCTCTTGTTTAAAAAAAAAAAACATCAGCACAAAAAACATTATAAGCAAATCAGATTTGAATGATCAAAGCAATCACTGTAAAGCAATGGAAGTGAATTAACATATAGATCTCATAACGTTTCACATCAGAGACATCTACACAGAAAAGACTGAAACTTTTATACTCTGAATGAGATTATAGTGTCTCTAATTCAACAGTGTTTCTAGAATAGCAATTTGATGTAGCATGAGTTCTACTCATGGAAAGGTGCACGGTCCACCTGAAAGGTTTGCTGGAATGTAAGCGAAAGTCAGAGTTCCACACGAAAAAACACAGACAGTTAACTGTTAAGGTTGCTTAGTTCCAGTAGAAGAATGCAATCAAACAAGTTGAACTTGAACTGAAGGCGCCATTTGCGCAAAATGGATCCATGGTGCTTGTACTTTACTCAGTCAGGTTCAGGTTGGGGGTTCGGTCCCTTCCCCGACCCCACACGCACACACCCGAAGGGGGACCACACAACACCTCAGGGACAGTGGCGAAACGTGGTAGGATCTGCAAAAGAAAAAAGTATGACTTTTCTTGCAAATAACATTTGTCATTTGAAATGTACCCTTCCTCTTCCTTTCCCTGTTTTATAATCAGCAGGATGTTTTTAGGGACCTTTGTTATGATTTCTGCAGGTTCTGGAGGGTCACCTGGGGCTTCAACACACACCTCAGTACTGAGGTTTTTATCTGCTGCACCACAGCTTCCCTTTTCTTGCACTGTCAGAAGGGCTGGGGCAGACTCCTTCTTTACCAAACCTCCATTCACTGCATTTTTGACAATTTGGGCCATTCTGTCTCCAATTTGTAGGAATAAATCAGATTATTTTCTAGTTATCTGCATAATTTTGATTTCTCCTTGGTAATCTGCAGCAAACACTCGCCCTAAAACCTGATCAATTTGCCATTTCTGTTCTGGTAACTTTCCTCTCCCCAACTGCTCTGTGACTGCTTGTGGGACAGATTGCGCTTGTGCGTGCTGCACAGTTTTTATCAAATCTAGGGGAATGTGCATCTCACTCCTCTCTGCCCACCTGTAAGTGGCTTTTTCTCCCAGCTGTTCACATTTCTGGTGCACCCACTTAGCCATCCCCACTAAGTCAGAATTCTGGGTGTACACTTCTCTCTCTGAATTTTTCTCTTTAACATCGGCAAGGGAATTGAACCAGTTAGGTACAAGCCATGTGGAAACCAAATGGCTAAACCATTGGCAATGAACCAAGAATCAGTGTAAAAATGACACATCTCAAACAGCTCTTGCTTTAAAGTCTGACACACATTGTACAACACAGTTCCTTCTCCTGTGCTAGAAAACAACATTTCAATCAATGAATCATTAGTCAAACAAACATGCTTTTTATCCTCAGGGGACACGAATTCAAATGGTGCACTCAATTTCACTGGTGACTCTTTTACCTGTGGTACTCTAGCCCTGTCTTGCAGGTACCAGATCCAGTGTATGATCCTAGCTAGGGGCACTCTTTTCTTCTCCTGTTCCTGATTTACATGTAAATCAGTGTTTCCCTCTTGCACTGCGCAGAAACCTAAAGTCATTATTTCATTTGCCAAATCACAAGCGTGCAGCTGTATATAATTTTTCCTAGTGACCATATACCAAAGTGTTAAGATTTCACTCAGATGAGGGCTATTCTGTTTCCAAAAATCAAACAAGCTAATGAAACTCAGTGTCTCTTGCTTAGTGCAAACAGTAAGAAACTCTCAAATCTTTCGTTTTACTTGTGCATTTTGCGACAGTACCTCGTAAATCACATTCTGAGCTCTGTTCTCCATGTTATCAGTTAAGGAATGCACTTCGACTGCCAAAAAACCTGGCTCACACGGAGGCTCAGACTGGCTCACAGCTGTCTTAACCCCCTCATTACTGGAATGGGAAAAGACAGATTCTTCTAAAACAGCAGTTTTATAACTTTCAGCACTATCTTGCATTAATGTATTCTGGCTAATTTGCTCATGTAAATTCTTATTTTCATGTTCCAACTGCCTACATTTCTCCTGCATTTTTCTGTAAGCAGATAAAAGTATCCAAACCCTTCTGTCAAAAACAAAAGGAACATCATTGCTTCCAAAAGGCACATTTTCTAAATATGCTTTATCACAGAAAGAAAACATGTTTCTCACAGCACCATCAGGCAGTTTAACTACACATGCATTTTCAAACATGGTCTGCCGTGCTTCTGTAATTCTCTAAACAACAAAAAACAATTACACTTTTAAATTGTGCACGTAGAAATCTATAATTCGACTTTCAAGACTGCTGACTACGTCAAAATGTTCTTCTTTCCTACTTATCTCATATCAGAGCTTACAGAACCTCTCTGGAATGCACTCCTGAGTTCAAAGAAGACCTTTATTGTTGTTAATTCTTCCCCACCCACAAGTTCTTGAGAGACGAATTAATAGATTTCAAGCACACAAAGTAGTCGCAGCAAGAAAACAAAATATATCACAGTACTTCTCAGTTGCAATGTACACAGCGGATATATATTATATGATTACAGTAGCAAAGCATAAAAATCAAAATTCATCACCGTATGAGCAAGTAGGACCTATCTTCAGCTTCATCTTTCTGGGGTCTGCAAGTTGATGACTCCGGTCAACTGCGAGAAAGAGATTATCTACCCACACGGGAGACTGGCAACTGACGCCTAGTTCCAGCCTGAAGTCAAGCAGATTCGAATCTAACTCACTGTAGCCTCGAGTCATCCTTACAAAAGCATGCCCCCTCCTCTCAGACTTGGGAAAACTACGCAAGCCTTTGGAGACTGGCCAGGTCTCCTAGACTTCTCCTATTCCCAAGGCTGAGCAGAAAGGAAAACACCAAATGTACTCTCTCTTATCAGGTCTAGTCTGGTGTGAAGAAAACAGCTTGGTTCATCTTGTGGAAAAACACAGCTTGGAAGAATACAGACATCTGCGATGTTTCAACTGCAATGTCTAACTCCACGTTAAAGCCAATAGGCAGCTAACCTAAATATCAAATGTAATGTCTAGTGTCATGTCAAAGCCAATAGGCAGCTAACCTAAATATCAAATGTAATGTCTAATATCATGTCAAAGCCAATAGGCAGCTGAGCTGAATACAAAATGTAATGTCTAATATCATGTCAAAGCCAATAGGCGGCTAAACTGAACAAAACATATAGGGGGTCATTCCGACCCTGGCGGTCCATGACCGCCAGGGCCGGGGACCACGGAAGCACCGCCAACAGGCTGGCGGTGCTTCCAGGGCTATTCTGACCGCGGCAGTAAAGCCGCGGTCAGAAAAGGGGAACCGGCGGTTTCCCGCCGGTTTTCCCCTGGCCCAGGGAATCCTCCACGGCGGCGCTGCAAGCAGCGCCGCCATGGGGATTCCGACCCCCTTCCCGCCACCCTGTTTCTGGCGGTTCTTACCGCCAGGAACAGGATAGCAGGAACGGGTGTCGTGGGGCCCCTGGGGGCCCCTGCACTGCCCATGCCACTGGCATGGGCAGTGCAGGGGCCCCCTAACAGGGCCCCACAACAATTTTCACTGTCTGCTATGCAGTCAGTGAAAACCGCGACGGGTGCCACTGCACCCGTCGCACCCCTGCAACTCCGCCGGCTCCATTCGGAGCCGGCTTCCTCGTTGCAGGGGCTTTCCCGCTGGGCCGGCGGGCGATCTTCTGGCGATCGCCCGCCGGCCCAGCGGGAAAGTCAGAATGACCCCCGTGGTCTATTGACCGCGGTGCGGTCTTTCGGCGGTTTCTGCCCGGCGGGAGGCGCCCGCCGGGCTCAGAATGAGCCCCATAATGTGCTACTGGTGAACATTGAGCAAATAATATGCGCAGTGGTGAAACACAAAGTCATTGGTCAAACACAATTAATAGCATCACAGATAACCAATGCGAAGTTGCGCGGCGGTTATTGACCGCCGACCGCAACGGTGCACAACACCAGTGGAATTACCTCATTTCCACTTGTCTCTACTCACAGGTCAGGCAGCCGCCATTTCAGGAGGGCAAAGGCCATGGCACCTAACTGCCTCACAGCAGACATTGGCACATCAACTGACTTTTGTATTCACATACTGTTTCTATAAAGGGAAAAATGCATTTTTATTTTCACATATGTGTGAATATGACCCTCTGCTCACCGTTTTCCACCCTGGAGTTTAACCGGTGAGGATGAATAGGAGATGGAGATACCGCCGTGTACAGACCCCTGGTGGACCTGGCGACAATGGAGGACAGACACATTATCCTTACCTACAGACTTGATAGGGCCACAATCCAAGAACTGTGTGCTCAATTAGAGCCAGACCTGATTTCAGCTATCCGCCAGCCCACTGGTATCCCCCCTCTAGTGCAGGTCCTGTCAGTGGTCCATCTCCTGGCAAGTGGTTCCTTCCAAGCAACAGTAGCCATGGCATCAGGGATGTCTCAGCCAATGTTCTCCAACTTGTTGACCAGAGTGTTATCTGCCCTGCTGAAACACATGCGCAGCTACATCGTATTCCCCCAGGTGGAGGATTTGGCCACAGTGAAGGCTGACTTTTATGCCCTGGGACATATACCCAACATCATTGGTGGCATTGATGTTACACATATTGCATTTGTCCCCCCCACCCACTGGAGAACTGAACAAGTGTTCAGGAATAGAAAGATATTTCACTCTGAATGTGCAGATGGTGTGTTTGGCGGACCAGTACATCTCCCATGTGAAAGCCAAGTATCCTGGCTCTGTGCATGATGCCTTTATCTAGAGGGATAGCAGCATTCCATATGTGATGTCTCAACTCCAGAGGCACCGGGTGTGGCTAATAGGTGAGCCCATGGTCCCCACCCAGTTGATGTAGGTATATTGGTGTGGGGTTGTCCCTAAGGGTGAGTGTGTATCTTACAGGTATCCCTCGATATTTCCAGGTGACTCTGGTTGCCCCAACCTCTCATGGCTACTGACCCCAGTGAGAAATGCCAGGACAAGAGCAGAGGAACATTACAATGAGGCACATGGGCGAACAAGGAGGATAATTGAGAGAACCTTTGGCCTCCTGAAGGCCAGATTCCGGTGCCTCCATCTGACAGGTGGATCCCTGTACTACTCACCCAAGAAGGTGTGCCAGATCATTGTAACATGTTGCACAACCTGGCCTTGAGACGCCAGGTGCCTTTTCTGTAGGAGGATGAGCCTGGAGATGGTCTGGTGGCAGCGGTGGAGCCTGTGGACAGTGAGGAAGAGGAGGCAGAGGAAGAAGATGTGGACAACAGAAGTTCACTCATTCAACAGTTCTTCCAGTGACACACAGGTAAGACACTGTAACTTCACTTTCCATTGCAGTTTTGTGTTAGACATTGAACATGGCAGCCTGATTTCCCTATGTCTATGGCCACTTACTGTACCCTTTGGCATCTCTATTTTCAGATCTCTGTTCCCCAGTCTGGCTCCTGGTGTGTTTCCTGCTGCCCACTACAGGTCATACCTATGTATATATAACTGTTCATTTGAATTGCAATGTTTACAGTTTGTTAAACTAATACATATTTCAATCATTTGACAGACTCCATACTTGTATTTGTTCCAAGGGTGTTTATTTATGTGCTAATAAGTGGAGGGGGTATTGCAATGGGCTGGGGGGATGATGGAGGAAAGTCCAGGGTAGAGTCTAGTCTATTTGTATCACAGGTGCATTGTCCAAGGGGGCATAGGAAGGGGAGCAATGACAGTACAAGGTGGACAGGGTGATAGAGTGGGACACATGGGTGGCATTCAGGAGAGTCTTATTTCCTGGCAGGGGTCTTGGCAATGTTCTCTGGCTTCTGCCTGGATCACAGGGACTGTTTGCGGGGTGGTTCTCCTTCTGCAGAGGGTGGGGTGCTGGTGGCCTGTTGGTCCTGTGGCAGGGCATCCTGTCTACTAGCGCCGGTGGAGGGCTGTTCTTCTGTGTGGCTAGTGTCAGGGGCCCGTTGTTGTGCCACTGCCTCCCTCATGGTGTTGGCCATGTCTGCCAGCACCCCTGCAATGGTGACCAGGGTGGTGTGGATGTCTTTCAGGTCCTCCCTGATCCCCAGGTACTGTCCCTCCTGCAGCTGCTGGGTCTCCTGCAACTTGTACAGTATCTGGCCCATGGTCTCCTGGGAATGGTGGTATGCTCCCAGGATCCTTGCAAGTGCCTCGTGGAGAAAGGGTTCCCTGGGCCTGTCCTCCCCCTGTCGCACAGCAATCCTCCCAGCTTCCCTGTTGTCCTGTGCCTCTGTCCCCTGAACCGAGTGCCCACTGCCACCGACCCCAGGTCTCTGATTGTCTTGGGTTTGTGGGGTTGCCTGGGGTCCCTGCAGTGGTGGACACACTGCTGATTGACGTGCCCTGGGGCCAGAGGTATGGGCCCGCTGGGTGGGTGCTGTGCTGGTGTTTCCTGAGGGGGGAGGCTATCTGGTGGGTTGGGATTGTAGCAGGGTAACCGACTGTCCAGAGGCCCCTGATGGGCCAGGTTGGTCATCGTGATCCAGGCGTGCAGAGCTGCTGTCATCACTGTGGGCCTCTTCTGTGGTGGCACTGGATATTGGTGGCACCTCCTCTCTGGTGACGTTGAGTGGGGGTCCTGTGGGGATTTGAATGCAGTGTTATTGTATCTGCGTGTGCCATCTTGTGCATGGATATGTTTCCCTCTATGGTTGTTATTAGCAAGGCACGTTTGGGTTGTGTGAGATGTTATTGGTATGGCTAAGTGAGTGTCACTAGTGTGCATGCTGTGGTGACGGGTGTCCATGCAGGTCTGTGATGGGTGTCCATGCATTGGTGTTGCATGCAGGGCTTGGTATTGGGATGGGTGGGTTGCGATAGTGGGGTATTTGTGAGGTGGTGGAGTGATGGGGGTGAGGGTGAGGGTAGGAGTTTGTGATGGCATGCATGTAAGGTGGCGGATATAGTAGTAAAGATTTGACTTAGCAGAGTCCAGTCCTCATGCTACTCCTGCGAGGTCCTCAGGATGCATTAATGCCAAGACTTGCTCCTCCCATGTTGTTAGTTGTGGGGGAGGAGGTGGGGGTCCACCGCCAATCCTCTGTACGGCTACCTGGTGTCTTGCTACACAGAACGCACCTTACCCTGTAGGTCGTTCCACCTCTTCCTTATGTCATCCCTTGGTCTGGGGTGCTGTTCCAGGGCGTTGACCCTGTCCACAACTCTCCGCCATATCTCCATCTTCCTAGCAATGAACATCTGCTGCACCTGTGATCCAAATAGCTGTGTCTCTACCCGGATGATTTCCTCCACCATGACCATTAGCTCCTCCTCTGAGAAACTGGGGTGTCTTTGTGGTGCCATGAGTGTAGTGTGACTGGTGTGTGGGGTGATGTGTTGGGGTGTGTGCTGTGAGGTGCGTGGATGGTATATGGGTGATGGTGTTATGTGGCTCAGATTCAGTGGGTGCTCCTGGCTTGTCTCTCTCTCAGTTGGCAATATTTGTTTTCGTTGTAAGTGGTTGTGGGTATTGTGGGTGTGTTTTATATTGGATTGGGTGTGTGGGTATGGTGTGTGTATGTGTTTCAGGTGTGTATAGTTTGAATTGCCCAATGTGGTGTAGTTTTGTTAGTGTATGTGTATTTTGAGTGCGGCGGTATGTACCGCCAATGGTTTACCGCGGTTGAATGACCGCTGCGGTGATTCGTGGGTCATGATGCTGTGGGCGTATTTCTGTTAGTGTAACAGTGTGGGTTTTGGTACTGCCAGTTTATCACTGACCTTTGGGCTGGTGGACTTGGGTGGGTGTCTGTATAGTGGCGGATTTCTCTGTGTGGATCATAATACCCGTAACAGTATACCGCCGTGGTCACAGTATGTTGACGGCCGTCAGCACGGCGGCATTTACCGCAAGGGTTGTAATGAGGGCCTGAGTCTGACCCACTGTGGGTGACACCTGTTGCTCCAATCTGGGTTTTGCTCCGGCTAACTAGCAGTGCCTCATCTCTACCCAAGGGCAGTGATGATTGGGCAGCCGATCGCATGACATAAATGGTGTCTTAGGGAAGCCGTGGTCACTCAGGTCACATCCGTTTCTCTCAATTACATTAGTCTCATATAAATAATGACAAACAGAGGCAGTATATGTTTGAATACAATTTTTATAAAGCGACTGCATCTTATTTAGCAAAGTGTGAGCTGCAATAACCAGGATGACACAACATAACAAGATTAGAATTGTGACGAGGAGAGTAAAGCATAAAAATAACGCTACTATGTTGTCACTAGAGTCAATAGACTAATTCCTATCTAGGCTATAATAGAGCACAGCGTGTTAAGCTCTAAATCTGCCCTTCAGGTTCCCCTGGGACACATCATCCCCCATACCTGAGCAAAGGCCTGAATTCTGCATTAGCATCTGTAGCGAAGCATTCGGCAATCAGAATACAGTTGTGGTTCTCTGGCTGGAATCTCCCTCTAACATGTAAAGGACAGGGAAGTGTTTTTATAAAAAAACAGATGATGTTCTGAGAAACTGTCCCTACGTAAGGGTGTGTGTTTTCTATGAATGTCAAAGATTAAACTCATAACACGTTCACCGGCAACCTATCTTTCTATAGCCTTGGAAGAAGCACAGAGTGAGCAAGAATGTCTTGTTTGAGAACAGAGTGCTGGCCTAGGCAAAAACAGTCAGATAGAAGAAAATAAAACAAGACCGTAAAAGTGACTACTGTAAAAATAATAAAGCGAAGCTGAATAAAACATATCATGGTGAAAGTGCACAGCGGCAGGCCTAGTATGCTAAAATAACGTGCATGAAGCTTACAACTAAAATGGCTGCACAACAGTTCCACCAATTCAAGAAGAAAAAAGAGCTGAATGAAAGAGAAAACATTAGTGAAGAAGAAGCTGGAAATAGTCAAAGAGCAAAGAGAAAGAAAGTTGCTAACAGGAGATATTCCGGTCCGGAATGGGCATATGTAACTACAAATGAATGGCAAGAAGAGTTTTTGAGTTTTTGTTTTGAAAGAGACATTACAATTTGGTATTTGGGTACGTGAAGAGACAAAGAAAAGAACTGGTGTTGAGTTGAATTTTGAAATAGAAAGAATTTTGATAAAGTCATACCTAAAGAGACTTTGATAACCTAACTTGGCAAGCTGCTAAACTGGTTTTGACAGATTTTGCCGAATTATGACAAGGAGGATCCTGATAGTGAACTTTTGAAAAAATTAGGAGGGATTGATGCTGAGAATTGATGCTGAAAATTTGAAATTTTTTGTTTGGATTTTTGCTGCATAGTCATATCTTTGCATACTTATATTTGTTGGTTCTCTATAGACATGAGAAACTTTAGCAATCAACATACTAAAAATAGTTGTTGTAAATACATAAGTATTGATTTGGCGCTTGTTTGTGTGATAGTATGTTTATTGTTATTTGTAAGTGTGATTGCTTATGAGATGAATGGAGCCAACCATGCTACACAGACACTCACAACTGTTAGTTCTTTATAAACTAATACTACTCATTCAGCAGTAGATAAGTTTAAGATAGATATCAAATACTTACAGGAAGAAAGTTAGCTTACTTCTAATGTCTTCTATTGCTTATTGCGTGAGTATGTTGAGGTGATGGATGCCAAAGATTGTTATGTCTGCACGCAGATTCCAGCCTCTGTAGAGGAGGGAATTGCCTATCATAGCTTACCCTTAACCTAAGCTATAAGTTCTAGTCTTTTACTAACAAGTTTCTATAACCAAGAATATATACAGTATTTCTTTCTAATTTCGATGTGGTGTTTTCTTTTGTGCCTGTTTGAATAAAATAGCCGAGGATAATAATGTAGTTTTAGAAGGGGCTTCTTTGAGCCTATACGAACTTTTGGGACTGCATTTGCCCATCGGAATAACCTTACTTGTTTACAGACACCTGTAGAGAAGAAGTTATTAGATAACACAGAAGACAGGAGAAGAGAAATTAAAGCTAAGATAGATAAGGGAATACTTAATCGTAGACCTGGAATTGGCTATCCTTATGCTGGCATTACTAAACAAGAGAAACTGGCATTGGATGCAGAACATGTAGGGAACCTTTGTATATACAGGCCGCAAAGTCACTTAGAAAAAATTTATGTGGGTACGAGTGAATGTGTTTTTGTTTCAGAGTAAATGGAATTTTACTTTGAATGGACAAGACCCTCCAGTGCCTGGTGTATATTATATTTGTGGAAATAATGCTTATTACTGTCTTCCCAGAGAATGGGATGGCACATGTTATTTGTGAGTAGTCTTTCCGAAAATGTATCAGTTGGAAGACTTGAGTAAGTTTCCCAAATGTACTAAAATTCAAACAAGACATAAGCGAGAATCAGTTTCCGGCATTGGGGGAGATATATTTGGCAATAATGCCTTCAGGGGGAGTTGTTCTGAATTCAATAAAAATACAGAAGTTGTCTACTGTTGTGGATAACATGTTAACAAGTTATTCTGGAGCTATTATTCTCCTAGATACTGAATTGGCTGCTACAAGAGCTATGGCTCTTCAGAACCGCCTTGCATTAGACATTCTTTGAGAGAAGGAGGGCGGAGTTTGCAAATTACTTGGTTCAAGTCACTGTTGTTCGTTCATACCGGACAATTCTAAATCAGTTAGAGGTTTGATTAATAATTTAACAGATGATAAAATTGAGCTAAAAGAACTAACTGAAACTACTGTCTGGGAAAAGGCTGGCAAGGTAATGGCATCAGTGGGAAACTGGCTTGGCAACTTGGGAGAAGGTATTATATTGACATTGGTCAAATGGATTTCAATTATTGTGTTTTGTCTAACTGGAATTTGGGTAATGATTTGAATAGAATCAGAGGAGACTGGATGTTCAAATGGATACATTTTATGGGAAGAATACAGGGAGAAAGAAAATTTATAAAAAGGTGAAAGAGACAAGGATCTACATTTTAAATTTAAATAAATAAATGTATTTGAGTGTTTGTGTGATAACATATATAGTCATCAGAGGAGGGATTGTGGAGGCAGAGATTTTGATGATAAAAATCTAGAGTTATTATGTATTCATTTTGACAGACTAATGTGTAGATTAACTTTGATTAATGACCATATTAACAAAATGGGTGACTTTTTGTAATGGCCACCATTTTAAAAACTGTTCTTGCTAACTTAAGCTAAATGGAGTTATTTTTCATTATCCAATTCTCACAAGAAAAGAGTGTGTTTCTTAACTAGTAAATGTGGTAATAGTGACATCTGCAGGACTAAAGCAGAAGCAGATACAAGGCCATTGTGTGATATAACTAATTAAAATGTTTCAAATGTTTCTCTAGTTTTGACTGTCTCATTGTTAGGAAAATGTTACTAACGTGTGTGTTTTCCTCAAGGGTGGAAGTAAGATTGGATGTTCAAATGGATACATTTTATAGGAATAATACAGGGAGAAAGAAAACTAATCAAAAGGTGAAAGAAACAAGGTTCTACATTTTTAAATAAAATAACTACAGTTATTTGAGTGTTTGTGTGATTACAAATATAGTCATCAGAAGAGGGATTGTGGAGGCAGAGATTTTGGTGATAAAAATGTAGAGTTAGTATGTATTCAGTTTGACAGACTAATGTGTGGACTAACTTTGATTAATGATCATATTAACACAACAGGTGACATTTTGTAATAGCCACAATTTTAAAAACTGCTCATGCTAACTTAAGCTAAATTGAGTTATTTTTTATTATTCAATTCTCGCAAGAGAAGAGTGTGTTTCTTAACCAGTAAATGTGGTAATAGTGACATCTGCAGGACTAAAGCAGAAGCAGATACAAGGTCATTGTGTAACATAACTAATGAAAATGTTTCAAATGTTTCTCTAGTTTTCACTGTCTCATTGTTAGGGAAATGTTACTAATGTGTGTTTTCCTCAAGGGTGGAAGTAAGAGAAACAGTGTAAATTGTTCTTCCTACGTGTTCGTATTCTTGGTGAAGTGGGAACAAAGGATCCTTAGATGAGACGGAAGGAAGTCAAGAATATAAAATGTATTATTTTAGGTTTCGTCAATGAAGCAACAGCGATTAGAAAACTTGGTGTAAAACTAATGCGTAATTTTTAGATATCTGTTAATATTCTGATTGGTCATAATGTTCTCGCCTTATGTCTCATCCAATCATTTTCACTTACAATTTTCATTTAACATTCTGTCACCATTGTTGGGTTGGGTAATTTTTTGGTCATTCAGTCCTACGGGACATTCTATCCTTTAGCATCATTCAGTGCATTCCGATGATTTTACTCACTTAGAGTTGTGCCTTATGAAAAGTGTATTGCTTTAATGGTTTAGCGTATCTTATAGTCCAAATTCTAAACCATTACCCGTATCCTTATTCCTGTCTAACCTGATGCTGATGGTGTCCCTCTGATGAAGTAGACGTTATTGGTGTTATCTGTAGACCATTGGTAATGTATAGACTGTGATTTATTATGTGTCTTTTTGTTTTCCAGATACCAGCTGCAACTGATTAGTTTCTGCTGCAAATATATTTTTAATATTTCTCGAGCTGGATGTTTTAAAAATTTTTTTTTACTAAAACTTTTACTTGAAGCCCAACATGTTAATGCTAATTAGTAGTTAGTGAGGGAGGTGTTTTCTCACATGCTCATGAAATGTTTCTGATGCTTCTTCGTTTATCATTGTACTGATATATTCAATCTCTCTTGCTCAGATTCTGGTGCTGTGGTTTTGTGTTACAACTCTTGAGTTGATTTGTCTACCCGCATTTATTAAACTCAGATATATAAGGTGTTCAAATCAGCCTTTGTTGTCCCTCTATAAGTATCATTTATGTTTGAGAATTATTTTCGTGACCTTACCGTTGTTAATTTAGGGAAATAAAATGGTTAACCTCTTAATAAGTTGGTGTGGTTACTGAAGTGTTATTTGAGGTTGCATTGATTTTCATTTACTGTTGTGATGTTTATGACGTATTACAGTTGACATCCCCTCAAAACAATGTTGGTTCGGGTCATCGGCCTGATGCGTGAAATCCACTATCAGTGCGAGATAGTAGCTAGGGTTTTTCCGCGGTCACAATACCCAAGCATAGCATTTTCAGTCAACTTCTGTGTATGAATTTTGGATTCTGAGAAATTGTGTCCTACATAGGGTTCTGTAGATTAGTTTTAGGATAAACTCTAACTAGGAGTGAGCATTTAAGTCTAATAAGTCAGTCAGTAGGGTTTTGGTACCTCGTGATTAGGGAAGCATAGTTAGAAAATACATATTTGGTGTTTTTTTCTACTGTTGCTCAAGTTGATAATTAAGGCATGACTGAGGATCATGTTTATATATGCCAGGAGGAGGCTCAGGAGGGCTTGAATATGGACCCAGAGGTGGTTGTGATGATTGATCTGGCTGTTTCCAAATGAGTGGGGACCACAGTGTCATTGGCACTGAAAATGTGGCAGAGTTCCACTGCCAAGACCCCTAGTAGTTCTACAGGAAACTCGCCACAGACGTATCGTCCAGATGTAGGTGCGCTCCCTGTGGGGAGGGGGCGATAAAAAGTCAGACATATGCATTGAACCTTTTGCACCAGCTACCCCAGTCGGCGGGCCCTAGTGGCCTTGCACCACCTCCAAATCTGGGGTCTGATTAGAACCAATGGCACTCAGATTCCCCCTACTCTGATGACTCTGATAGGGAGTCTAAACAATCCAGAGACTGGCATCACTCTGTCAGGACCAGGAGAAAGATGAAAACGGATTCCCCTCCAGGGGTTAATGACCGGGATTATGACAAGGATTTATTAAATCCCGACGATATCAGGCATCCACGCTCTTCGGAGTGGGAACATTCAGAGAAAGTGGCATTTTATTTGAAGCAGCATCTTCCCCAGCCACTAGATAGAGAGGTTTGCAATAAATTGAGGGCAGAATGCCCAAGACCCTCCATTGAGGGTAAGGTGGCAGCAACCCAGGAACTGGATACCACCATGGTGACTTTCATGGGCAAATTAGTCAAGCACACAAAGAGAGGCATTGATCGCTCCTGGCGTTCCTGTCAAGATAAGTTATTAGATGTTAGAGGACCCCTAACAAAGATAATGGAAATGGCGGAAGACGCCAAAAAGACAGGAGCAGCAATTGACCTCAAGATTTTATCTAGATGGACCCAGCAGGCTATCTGTCTCCTGGGAAATACCAATTGTGCAATCTCAGTGGAACAGAGATTCTCTTTTTTGTTACACCTTGACCCCAAATTGGGGGAATTGGCTTCTGCGGAGGCTGGACCAGATGCCAAGGAAAATCTGTTTGGGGACGCATTTGTGAAGGACTTAGTAAAATTTGTGCAGACTTTCACAGCCCTGGACAAAGCCCAGGCGTCTTTAAAAAAAGGTGTTTAAACCTTAGGTTTTTGCTGGAGCTGGACGAAGTAGGAGCCTCTCGTCTGGCCGTCTCCTGTTGCAAGGCAATAGAGGATTTCAAGGTCCCAAGAGATCAGACTGGTCAGACCAAAGAGGAGTCTCACCGTTCTTCCCCTTTAAGAAGGAAATCCAAAGAGGCCGTTGCAGTAAATCCTTCAGAGGAAACCAACCCAATCAAGGTAAGGTTTCCCTTTTATTTCCCTTCAAAAACTGGGGGGCAGGACGGCAGAGTGTCTGAACAAATGGAAACGAATATTGTCAGATGCATGTGTTCTGCAAACAGTACTGGACTTCCACATCGAGTTTTGGGGTTCGCCGATTCAAAGGACAAGGCTGACCCCTCTTGTTTTTCAAAGGATATATATGCCTTTATAGATCACGATATCAATGATCTGGTAAGCAAGGGAGCCACAGAAAGATCCTTTCTTCACCCAAGATATTTCTTGAGCAGTACCTTTGTGGAAAGTAAAAAGGACAAAGGAGTGAGAATGGCCATAAACATAAAAGAATTCAACAGCTGGTTAGTGTACCACCACTTAAAGATGGAAGGAACCCATCTTCTGAGAGACTTACTGAGGCAAGAGGATTGGATGATCAGACTCGATCTCAAAGACGCCTACCTGACTATAGCAATCTGTCCGCCTCATCCCCGGTTCCTCCAATTTCCCTGGCAGGATCAGGTGTGGGAATTCAAAGTACTTCCCTTCGGCCTTTCCTCCGCCCCATGGTGGTTTACAAAACTACTCAAAATAGTAGTTGCCTGGCTGAGCATGAGGGGACATTGTCTCATCATTTACCTGAATGACATCATTCTTATGGCGCAGGACCAAAGATCCCGGTTACAGCAGGCACAAACGACGATTTCCTTACTGGAAGATCTAGGAGTTGTGATCAATCACTCCGACCTGATTCCCAGATAATAGAATTTCTGGGATTCATGATAGATTTGGTCAAAGCATCCCTGGAACTTCCAAGCCAGAAATTAAGGAAGATCAAGCAGGAGTTGAGGAATATGATCTCAGCTGATTTTGTTTCTCTGAGGCAGCTGGCCCGCACAGTAGGTCTTCTATCTTCTTCGATGCAGGCGATTTTTCCCGGACCCCTCCAGTACAGTGCTCTTCAATGTTTGAAGATCAGACATCTCCAGAAGGGTCTTTCCTACGACAAAGAAGTCTCTTTAACGGATTAATTCCGGACAGAAATGAGCTGGTGGCTAACACACATGGAGGCATGTCATAGATGAGCAATTATTGGTTTATTTCTGGAGATAGTCATAGAGTTGGACTCCAGCCGCTGGGGAGCCAGGTGCAGGGAGATATCCACCGGCGGGAGATGGTCACAGGAGGAGCTAGATCTGCGCATCAATTGCCTTGAGCTTCTGGCAGGATCCTTCGCGATCAAGTGTCTAGCAGGGGACAAGATGGCATGTTCCATTTTGATGAAGATTGACAATGTATCAGCAGTGCAGTATGTCAGCAAATTGGGGGTAACGAAATCCGAAACCTCTAGCGGAAATAGCCAAGGACATTTGGCACTACTGTCTGGAGACAAGGTTTTCGGTAAAGGCAGTTCATCTGCCGGGGACAGCCAACAACATAGCAGATTGGAATTTGAGATATCTGAGGGATTCCAGCTACTGGAGACTGGACACCCAAGTGTTCAAAACTCTTTGTCAGAGATGGGGGAATCCTCACACGGATCTGTTTGCCTCATGGCTGAACATCGATTGGGGGTCGATTCTCAACTACACCTTTCCCCAGTTCATTATGTTGTCCGGGTTGCGACCCAGATCAGGAGGCAACAGGCGGAGCTTATACTGGTGACTCCGGTTTGGAGGTTGCACTCATGGTTCCCACTTCTTATGGAAATGTCTTGTGACTTTCCAGTATAGATACCCAACTTCCCGTCCATATGGCAAGGTCCTGTAGGAGAAATCCACTTGATGATTCGGAAAAACACTCTGCAAATGATGGCTTGGAGAATATCAGACTCTGCTGGCAGGTGCCAGGCCTTTCAGAAACAGCTTCAACATACATGGGACAGGCCTGGGCTGCAGGAACCAACAAACGATACAGATCTGCTTGGTCCACCTGGTCTCATTGGTGTTTGGAACAGAAGGTTGTTCCCGTGGGGGTCGTCATTGTCTATATATTGAATTTTCTGGCTCACCTAGCAGGAACAGGTAAGGCTTATTCAATGGTTAACTCATTTAGGTCCGGGATTTCTGCGGTGCATTTGCCAGTAATGGGGAAACCAGTAGGATCCTATCCTTTGGTATGTTAACTTATGAAGGGCAATAGATTCCCTAACCCTCCACAACCTAAATATACAGTCACTTGGGATGTGAATAAAGTTTTGAACCTTTTTATGGAATGGCCAGAAAATACGTCCCTCTCCACTTTTTCCCAAACTGACCATGTTATTTTGTCTTATCTCTTGTAAGAGGGTTTTGAATGTCAGGACCCTGGATCTGCATGGATGCTCCTTTTCACCAGAGGGTGTGTTTTTCATCATTTCAAGAAGAACCAAAGCCAATACCAGGTCGATATTTTATACAGCATTTCCTGACAGACCCAGATTGTGAGTGGTGAACTGTTTGAAAGATTATGTGAGAGTGTTGCAGCACTTAGACCTGCAGGGACTTCCCAGTTATTGATTTCCTTTACTAAACCACACAAACCAGTTTCGTAATCCACCATGGCTAGGTGAGTTTGTTGGATCATGCAAGAGGCTGGTATTGAAGTCTCAATTTTTGGGGCCCCTTTGACCAGGGAAGCCATGTCCTCCAAAGCATTAATGCTAGGCGCATGTCTAGAGGCTATATTGAGAACAGACGACTGAGCATCAGATTCTATTTTTAAAAGAATTAATTTTAAGCCAACTCCACAGTTGTCCTCCATAGTGGTAAGTAAAATTTGAACTAGCATAATCATGCCTCCTGTCCTGCCATAGAATGAAAACTTTCGTAGCAAACGTAAAGGAAAATGTCAATTCTATTAAGGACACAGAGGCAAAGGTTATCTCACCCTTGCCTCCTGCGGAGTTATTTTCCCTCCTGATGTGGCTTCCTTATTCAGATCTACTTTGGGGATAAGTAAAAATGTTTAATTTGACTGTTTATTACATATCTATTTACTTTATGTCTCATGGTGGAATATAGAAGTTGGCGTATTCTATTGGATTACATTTACATGAGTATATAGGAACAGACTGGTAACATATGTTTTTTCAATTTTAGCAACAGAGGTAAAATGAAAGGTTTGCATAATACTCTGGAGAAATCATCGCATTGACGGCCTGCGCACAAAGAAAGAGGACAAGATGGGAATGGCCTTTGGCGTTATATGGTGGAAGACACTGTGATTGGTCTGTTTGGGTCAGATGTTCAGTGATCTTTGGAATGTATTCATCCAATTTGTAGTTTTTTTTTGTTGTTTTTTTTTGCTTCGTGAGTTTGAGTAAAGGAAGTTAAGCATAATCTTGGCCTCCGTGTCCTTAACAGAATTGAAATTTTCCTTTATGTTTGCTAGGAATTTTTTCATTTTCATTTCTGTTAAGGACACGGAGGCGAGGATTATGCCTCCCTTATCTTTACTGCTCATAACACAGCAGCCAATGAAACGTTTTTAACCATTGAAATTAAAAACATACCACATAATATATCCAGTGACATCACATTATTTGTCCAATCATGTCCCTCAACAGCATATTTAATCAGCCATGGCCATCTTAAATCCTCTTTCTTTGCAGTATATCCTCACAGCACTCATATCTGCTCGACACCTCAATTGGAAGCCTCAAACTGCGACCTCCTCCAAAACTCTTTCGTCCAAGAAACAGGAATGTTAACCCAATGTACCAGCAACCAAGGATTGTTCAACCGTCTGCTTCATCCCTGTTTGTTCTCCGAACCTGGAACAAAGAAATCATCCCATAAGACCAATCTATCACCAAGACTATACCAAGAAAATTGAAAGGAAAATAACAATTGGAAAACAATATCAATATCGATTATAATGTACTTTCATTATTATCAAAACAAGCATTTGGGTGGGATAATCCTCGCCTCCCGTGTCCTTAACTGAATTGAAAATCCTTTATTGCGAAAGCTAGAAAATGTTTTATTCTATAACGGGACAGGAGGCTTCAGACTAAGCTTGCTCAAAGCTGTTCCACAACAACTGATGCCACATCCACAATAAGTTTGTGATAAAATATTTTGAAGGTGAAGTCTAAAGACCAATCAGCTGCCGCCATGATTTAACCTAGAACCTAATTCAAACAATTTGGATGCCATCACCCCTCTTAAAGAAGGGGCACCAAAAAGGGAAGTGTCTTTGCCTGATTCCATCAATAACCATTTAACTCACCTTGTTATGGTGGCTGAAATGACAGGTTTCAAATGTTTCTGCAAGGAAATCAATAATTGACCCCCTGGAGATTGGCAATATTCTCTGGTGCGGTCTTCGTACACCTATAAACATTTGACCACACAGAGTTTATGATGATCTAAAAATGCAGAATAAGTGACTCAATAAGTGTGAGTTTTAGTTCTTCTAGAGATATGGAAAAGAACCCCATGGGGGAAAATACTCTACCTGTTACGTCTAATTCTCACATATCTGAAACCCTTTTACATGATACGAGGCATAAGAGGACAGTGAGTTTTGCAGAAAGCTGTTTCCACGATAGACCATCATTGTCAGGCCAGGCCAGAAGGTAGCAAAGAACTACATTGAAATCCCACAATTCCGCATATTTTGGTTTAGGAGGTTGAATGAGACAGATCCCTCTCAGCAATTTTCAGACAAGGGGATGTTCACCTACTGGTTTACCCTCTACATGTTGATGTCCTGCGGAGATAGCAGATCTGAAATTGTTAATGAATTTATAAGCCAGATCTTGATCCACTAGAGACGAAAGAAAATTCACCACAACACACAAATCTGAGACCAGTGGATCCACACACCTCTCGTCACACCAACAAAGCCATCACCGCCAGACTGAGGCATATTGTATGTGTGTACCAGGTGCCCAAGACTGATTACGGTAGAATGAAGATCTGTCCGATAGACCTGGCATTTGCCAACGTCTCCCGAAACCCTCTAAGCCATCAGATTGAGGTGGTTGAGCAGAATTAATGGATGTTGTTGGCCCAAGGGATCTGTAAGAAGGTCCCAGAACATTGGAATCCGAATTGGATTCTGACATGACATCTCCAGTAACAGTGGAAACCCTGGGTGAGTTGGCCACCAAGAAGTAATGAGGATCAGTTCGGCCAATTGTCGTCTCACGTGAGAAATGACCTGTGGAATCATGGAGAAAGGGTTAAAGGCATACTGAAGGTTCCTGAACCAATTCTGGAGGAATGCATCCGATCCGGCCTCCAACTGAAGAACATCGGAAGTTGGGAGTTCAGTCGGGATGCAAACAGATCTATCCTGCAAGGACTCCACATGCTGTTGATCTGAAGAAAGATTGAGGAATTAAGTTTCCAGTCGATGGAGTCTCTCAAATACTGAGAATGCCAATCCACTACAACATTCAGTTTTCCCAGAAGATATTCTGCAATCACCGAGATCTTGTTCTGAAGACAAAAATGCCAGAAATCTTTTGCAATCTCCACTTACGGTCGGGATTTGTTGCCCCCCAGTTTGTTGATGTACAGAACCCGCGGACATATTGTCCATCCACAGAAGGATACAACATTGTGATTTGAGAGAGGATAAGGTTTTGATCGCAAAGGAGCCTGTGAGAAGCTCTGTACAATTTATGTGTAGTTGGAGTTTCGCTGGGGACCCACGACGCCCCCTGTGGATAGCACCTTGCCCACCCATCCCCACTGACTCGCATCCGATTTGATCACCATATCTGGAGTGCAACTAAAGATGGCCCTGCCATTCCAGGTCTCCATGTGATCTACTCACCAGGAGATCTGTGTCCTGGCCTCCATGGACAAGTTTAGTTCTGAATAGGACAAACCCTTCCAAAGATGAAGGAACTTGAGCCGTTGCAGGGACCAGGAAGATCGCCTAACTGGATGAGGCTAAGAGTCCCACCAATCGAGACAGGGACCTCAAAGATACCGTCGAAGAGGACAGTGTTTGTCTCAACTCCCTCTTGATAGAGTTTTCTGAGAGGGAAGTTGTAATGTCGCTTGCCAGGAATTTAATGTGAAACCCAGAAACTCTGTCACCTGAGATGGATACAGACAAGATTTCGGAACACTGATTATGAATCATAGATCCTCTATCAAGTTGATTGCTCAGTGTAAATGATGAATCACTTCGTCCAGGCTTTGGGCCATGATGAGCATATCGTCCAGATAAATAATAAGATGTACGCCTCTGAGTCTGAGAACTTCGACCACCAGCTTCATCAACTTGGTGAAGCACCAAGGGGCAGAAGATAGTCCAAACAGAAGGGCCGTAAATTCATACCAATGAGCTCTCCAGCAGAATTGTAGGAAGCGCCTGTGTGGTGGGAACATCGGGACTGACAGAAAGACTTCTTTCAAATTCAGACGCACTAACTAATCGTTGACCTGCAGCAGATCTCTGAGGAGATGGATCCCTTCCATCATGAAGTGGTGATAAACCACCCAAGCATTGAAGGCTTTCAAACTGAGAACCCGCCAAGAACCACCTCCTTTGTTCTGCATTAGAAAGATAGTGCTGATGAATCCTAGGGGGTGAGAAATCATCTGCACTATGGCCCCCTTCTGCAAAAGATTTTGAATTTTTTTGTCTATGAAATACATCTCTTGTTGGGAAGAAGACAGAGGAATGAGAGGCTTGTCTGGAATGGGATTGTCATAAAACTCTATCTTGAACCCCTGGACCGTCTGTCTGCCCCATGGATCATTTGAGATTTTTTGCCATTGAGATAGAAAATGACGGACCCTCCTACTTAACATCACTTGAAGGGGAGAAATTAAGTTCACTTGTGAAGTATGCAGATCTGGTGTAGCGTCCTTTGAAGGTGTTTCTGCAGTAATTGCCCCTGGATTGTCTTTGTCTGGAGGGGCAGAAGGTATTTTGTCCTTGGGTGAAGTTGTAACCACCCCTTTCTCTAGGTTGGAGACCTATGGTGGAGGCCTGATTATATCCACAGCCTAGCACTCAACCTCTACAGCATCTGGCCTTACCAAAAATAGAATCTTGAAAAACTTTTTCCAATGAGGATTGAGCTTTATCCAATTTAGAAAATGTAGCCACATATTTGGCTAAATCAGTTACAAAATGTAACTGTAGGAACCTCCTCCTTTTTGCTCTGGTCACTCCCAAACGTTTTGGACAGATACTGGTGGTTACTGACTCTTGGCTGTGCCCTGGGTACTGCTTACTAGTCCCAGGACCAGTGCTCTGTCAAAAGTGGATAGGCAAATTAGGCTAATTATAATTGGCAGTATCAACCTACCTATAAGTCCCTAGTATATGGTAGGGGATATAGGATTAGGGACCCCAACATAGTAGTGCACTAATAGGTACATTGTTGAGATGCCCAGTGTCATTTTGAGGGCAGACCTGCCTTGCTTGCTGTTTTATAAGTAAAGTTATATGCAAATTCGACTTTGGATTTAAAAGTACTTGCAAAGTCTTAAACGACCTTATTTTTACATGTGAGTCACTCCTAAGATGTGCCATATGTGCCCCCTGGGTTGAGTGCCATGTACCTATAAGCAGGGACCTTATAAAAAATTGTTTTATAAGCCCTGGTGAGTTAAAATAGCCAAATAAATGTTTCCCTCACTGTAGCGAATGGCCTCTACAGGCTAAAATGGGGAGACTTTATTTTAGTTAACAAAGTCCCCATAAGAGACAGATACTTTGAGTTTGTTGTCAAATTAACTGTTATAATAACTCCCACAACCTGCCATTGTTGGATTTAATATAACCAGTTCAGGTAAAGAGTTTTAAAACTGTACCTGAAAGTTGCCAACTTCAGCTCTGTAGTGCCCTTCTCTGATTGGCCAGCCTCTGGCAGCCTGGCCGGGCTGCCTTGATGAGGTGTGAAGTGGAGTGGGCTAAACACAAAGGATGTGCCTTGGGGAGGAAATCTGTCTCAGCAGATGATGAAACAGGATGAGGTAGAGCAGACAAATTGGTCTTCAAAGGCATGGAAGGACATTTGGAACAGCTCAGGACCGCCCCCATTTTCAGCAACCCCAGACAGTTAGGTGCCCTCTTGTTTAGGTTAGGAGAAGGCAGGAGAGGGGTGTGTTTAGGATTTTTAGCCACACCAGTGGGTGGGCACAGCCAGTTATAACTTCCAAAAATCAGTTTCAGTCATGTTGGATTTTTGAAGAATGTTGGTTCCTCGGATTGATTTTTGCTACACTTCCCAGGAAGTGGTCATCCAAGGGGGAAATGGCTTGCCTTAATTTGGACAGTTGTGCCACCTGCTTTTCACCCAAGGAGCAAGGATAAATGTGGCACAGCTGCATCCACACCTCAGATCCCTACCAGGAACAAGACAAAGAAGAAGAAGGACTGCCCTGCTGGACCCCTGACCTGCACCTTGACACTGCACTCTGAAGGACTGCACCGGCTGTACACTTGGGCTTCACCACTAAAAGGACTTTGCCTATCTTCAACTGCTTCAAGAAAGGACCCCTTGCAAGCTACAGGTACAAAGGAGCTGCCCAGAGTCCCCTGCATCAAGTCCTGCAAGAAGAGCCCAGCTGACCAGCATCCAGTGACCATTTGAGGATTCTGACCAGGTGCATTCTGGGAATTGTAGTCCCAACTCCCAAGGAACAACTCAGAGATTCGGGAACCTTGGATAAAGTTGTGGACACTTCAAGGACCCAAAAAGGACCCCTGAAAGAAGTTTTGAGACATGTGGAACAACTGTTCCAAACCGCTCCATAAGCTGAATAGATGCATTGTGGGAGTTGTAATCCCAGACCCCAAGAGGCAAACCAGAGCCTCTGAGCCCTTGGCTAGTGCTGTGCATCACTTTCCTGTATCAAGAAACACTTCTGAAAGTAAGTGTAACTGTGTTACATCGTGGGTGGCCTGAACTCTGGACTTTGGCCCTGTCCAGTGTGACCTTTTTAAAACCTTTGAGTGCTATTTGCCTCTAAGCGCTAGGATTACTTTTAATCTTTACAAATTCATATCTCTGGTTCCCTACATTTGATTTTTGTCATTTTAGTGTCATTTTAAAGATACAAATATAACCTATTTTTAAAATTGGTGTTGGATTTTTATTGTGTTTTGTGTTTTTTAAATGCTTTACACACCTGTCTCCTAAGTTAAGCCTAACTGCTCATTGCCAAGCTACTAAGGGTTGAGCTGGGATTAATTTATCAAGATCTAACTGGACATAGTGGGGGTTGGTGGCCTATTGCTAAGTGTAGGTACTTACCTGCCCTTACCAATAATCCACTTTCAAACAGTAACCATCCTCATGAGAATAGAGCATCTCCTCTCAGGAAATGGCACGATTTGCGTTCCCCAACCTAATAAAATATCCAGATCCACTGTGTCTGTGATTCTTTGGCGAGGGTTGCATTTCCAGTATTTTGGTGAGGGGGCCCGCCAAGTCTAACACATTGTCTTGACAGCCTTTCCAGACCCTATCTATACCTTTTTTAAGGTCCTTGGCATATTTGTGCAGGAATACCACCATACTTTGGTCAATCTCTGGTGTTTCTGCCACTTTGCCCTGTAGTGAAGGACAAAGGCATTCCGTGCGTAGCTGGGCCCTCACATCTTTCTCAAAACGTCTGCGGAGTCTCGACTGCACATAGTCCGCCACTTCCCTGGATGGGCACCATTCAGTGAACCTGGGGTGAATAATGGAATATGGATTGGAATCCAAAAAGCAGTCTAAGTGCGCGCCCTAAATATGGGTTTTTCAACTGCGTTTCGCCGGAGGCAGGCAGAGTTACCTCCACTAGAAGTTGACGAAGCCCTTGATTCTGCGTCATCTTGCATCACGTCTGAGGGTTGTGACGAAGCAGTGGGGCCTGGGTTTCCTACCAACCCATAGGCATGGTCTGCCAACACTTCGTTAGCCCTGGACTGCAGAGGTGCGGAATGAGGCCCCTCTTGTTCCACTCTCAGTAGTTCCGCCAGTTGTTGAATACGAGCAGGTCTTGAGCTCTACGCTTTCTATCTCTGAGGGCAAAATTTGTTAATGGCTACTGAAAGGGCCTCTGAGAGACCGCCAAGGATCTACTGACTGAATCCTGAATGGAATTATCAATGGCCCTCAACAGTCTATGTTCAAACTGAATTTCTGTTATATTCACAATAATCATCCCTGTAGCCCTTATTTGCATTCTCTTCCTGTGAGTAGTCTGCCTTTGTATGGTTTCTCTAGATTTGTGAATTTATCAGGCAGTTCACATGGTGAAGATCAAGTGAGGGAGGGTTGCCCCAGAAAGGCACGTGCCAGAGCCTGAGGATCAAGCCTGTGCACAATACAGGGCCCAACTGACAAGGTGTCCCTTCTAATTTTTAATTGTAATGAGCTTCGGGAGGTGCCTAACCCCTCGAGCAGCGCTCTAAATCCATATTATGCAGCCTCCTCGGGCATAATCAGGAGCAGAGGTAGCGCTCATTTAAACGGAGGTGAATTCAATGGTTAAAAACATTTCATTTGCTGGTGTGTTCTGAGAGGTAAAGATAAGTGAAGCATAATCCGAAGCCTCCGGTCCGGACATAGAATTATATTTGCTACATTATCCCTGTCCCATGTCTTTATCCCCGTCATTACAATCAAGCTGATGTCGCCTCATGACAGCAACAAAGCAGGAGGATCCTAGAATGCTAGCCCCACCCACCTAGGCTGCCTGTGTGCTGTAAAGCATACACATGCCAACATTTGGAAGGGGGAAAGGAGGGGGTGTTCGCAAATAAATTAGGGGATGGTGATTTCTACTTTGACTTCATTGAAATGGGAGTAATTTCAGATGGTGGAAAGCTATAATAGAGCCAATTTTGTCTTTAAACTTGTGAGTCTTCCCTGTTTTGGGGCTTGGTTACTTTCCTTGCCCGGCATGGGGGATCCTGGCCTGAATTGCAGGAGCATCATAGGAGAGATGGTTCTCTGGTGCTTCCTTGATTTCTTCGCTCTGGCTGTTCCATCTTTTACCTTCTAGCTTGAGGCCAGCTAGGACATTACCACATTGAGACTCCCTTTTGCAGGCCTTGGAAACCAGTGGAGGGAGTTCCTGCTTTCTCGCGCATGCAAGTTGGTGCATGACTCGTCATGGGGAGTGAGAAGTGGCTAGTTTGCTCATGCAAGTCCTTTAGTTTCAGATGCGAGAGCCCAGTGCTCCTTTTCTTCAAATATTAACGCGTAAGTAATAATTTTTACAGTGGGTAAAATATATCTGGGCAATTTTATTGTATTTGGCTAGAGTATTTATTCATAGCAGTGTGCAACAATTGGGCAGTAAGGTATGTTTCTCCATCGCCTTCTTCCTTATCTTGATCCCCTGATCGCTATCCTTCCCCTAAACGCCAAAGACATGGAAGGATGAAGAAGTAAAGAATTCAAAGAATTGTTTTGCAGACTCTGGCTGCATTTAAAGATGCTGCTGCTTCCAGCCAGAGAAGGAAAGAGGCAAAGGCGATGACTGATGTTGGGGATTCAGATAGTGCTGACGAATCCCCTATTTCCTCTAATTTCACTGAAAATTACACTGCAAAACATATATAGAAACATCATTAACAGCACATGTGCAACCAAAACTACAGTCTGATTGTGCAAGCATATGGGATCACAATAATTAATGACCGCCTCTCATTGGTAATACATAGTGTTTGAAAAAGACATGTTAAAAGACTTCTTGGTTCATGTCAGAGAGAATATGAACTTACCTCCTGTGGAAAAGCCGGGAACATCAGATAAATCTGAATTAAGACAGGGTCAAAACCCATCTAATGTGAGGTTACCAACACATCAGTTTGTCATGGATGTGGTCAAACAGGAATGGAAGGATCCTGATAGGATTATGTTACCAAGGTTCACGGCCAACCTCTACACTATTGGAAATATGGACAGTTTGTTCCCAGACAACATGCATATAGATTCCATGGTGGGATTCAGGTAGGCAGATCTTCAGTGGTGGAAGAAAATATATTGAAAGACTCATTGGATAAAAAGATGGACTTTGCATTTAAAAGTCTTTTCAGGATGTGGGTATAAAAGCTGGAATTCATGGTGCCTAGTCAGCCCAATCTCTCATCTCAGATTTTAAGAAACTGTTCATAGCAATACAAGATGAGTTGGATTGCCTTCCTTTATTGGAGTACATAGGAAGTCAGATATAATTTCTATCAGATATTTCAGTTGACATGGTCAGATTAGCAGCACATGTGAGAGAGGCTTTCATAGCTGCCATGAGAGATCTGTACTTCAAAGATAAGAACACTGATGTGGCTCGGAGGGCGACTGCCCTAAAATGGCATTTGAGGGTTCCAAATTATTTTGTGATGAGGGTAAATCATCATCCTTCAAGTCATACCAGAAATCAAAACAGGACACAGGTACCAAGAATCATCACTGCTGACTATGATAAGATGAAGGGATCACCATTAAATGTTGGAGGACAGACTTAACAATTCATTTCACAATGGAAAGAACTAACAACAGATTGTTGGATTCTGCAGTACGTCTGTGAATTGAATTGAATTTTTGTCTGGCCCAGTTTCTCGGGGACCATTTGTACTCTACTTCCTCAGGATGCCGCCAAACATGAGGCTTTACTAACTGGAGTATCAGCTCTTCAAATGAAGGCAGCGATTGTCTAGGCCCCCAAGGAAGAATCAGGGTATGGAGAGTATCCAGTTGTCTTTCCAGTCTCAAAATCATAGGGGCTGTCGTCTAGTGATGGGCTTGAAGAACCTCAATACTTTCATTGAAAACATCAGATTTAAGATGAAAGCCCTGTAGAAGATTAAACTTCAAATTCCTAACAATCATTTCCTAACAACCTTGGATCTCTTGGATGCATATCTGCAAATTCCGATTGCCAAGTGTCATTACAATTACTTGAGGTCTGCTGTGTGTTGGGGCGGAAAAGACCTCTGCAATGTAATGGACATGCACCCCTGCCCTTAGTGGCTATCTGTACTGATGTTAGGATCCCTAATGCTGGATTTTGTTGTCATAGGCAAAAGCAGATTGTGCGGATGCACCATGACTTAGGCCTGTCTCATGGATTGCGGTTTTGTTGGACCGGGATGGGCACTCAAATTACTACTCTTATAGTGATGCTTCTGCATTCACCAGGAGTTAAGTAACTCACGTGCGATGGTGGCAGCGTATCATGTAGTGATCAGGAGAAATAAACAGGTCTTTTTTAACCTCTGTCACTGGAGTGAGGACTACAAGCTCACTCACTTTTAAAGTTCAGCTGCTGTGTGCTTAACTCACCATTGCCTACATCAGATTGGTGCAAAGTGCTGCACAGAGGTGGTGTATCTGTGTTGGGTCTATGTGTGGCTGCGAATACAGGGATAATGCAGTACCTAATAGTGTGTGCAAGGTGAATGCATCTGCTGAATGTATATGTGCCTATGAGTGGTACAGTACCTGAAGGATGTAGTTCTGTGCAGTGTGTGTAGGACAAATGCATGTGCTGGGTGTATCTGTATTTGTAAGTGGTACAATGCATGAGGGGTGCATTGCATGAAGGGTGCATTGCGTGAATGTTAATAGTACGCTAGATGTATGTGTAACTATGAGTGGTACAGTACAGGTTGGATAGCATACTGTGCAGTATACAAGCACTGGGTGTGTGTGCCTGTGGATGGTACACTACATGGCGGGCCTTGGCTTCCATTTTGGGAGACCTAGGCCTGCATGGTGAAATTCAGTGAGGAGGTAGAGAGATAACCTCAGACAGATTTGTGAATTGCGGCATTCCTGTAAGCTGTGTCAGTCACACACTGCATTAAAGTGCGTATTTGGCTGGACAATGATGTATTGCTCCTGGTGCTGTGCACGTTTTAAGTTGTGAGCCCATGTTCACTCTCCTGTATCCACCTCCCTCCCAAGGGAGCCTTGGACTGCTCGGACTATACTATCCTGAGAGTCAAGTGCAGAAGGAATATTTGTCACAATTGCTCAGAATGCATAATAGATCATGCCTTGGGACATCAGGAGTAAAAGGCCTTAACCCAACAGTTGGGCCCAGAACCTTCATGAATGCCCTGTGGCCCTTAGATAGTGGTTTTGACAATTGGTAGCAAGCCAGGCACCTAGGGTTTAGGAGCCTGAATGCAGGTGTGGCATTTGCCATATCCAATTTGGGCCAGCAGCATCAGTTTATTCTACGCACAAAGGCAACGCACATAGACAATGGAAAAAACATAGTTTGGGAATTGACTTCAGCACTATGTCCATAGATCAGATAAAGAATTTATGTTGGGACACAGGGTGGAAGATTCCCACAAGTTGGGATAGAGAGGTCATTGCTATTTTCATTAGGGATCAGTTTGAGATACTGGGTGAAAGGCACAACACCGTAGTTAACTCGGGGGCGGAACCATGGTAGGAACCCGGGAAGAGAGAGTTGTGGATTCCCTTACCACAGATCTGTCCCAGACACATGCCAAGTGTGTCCCCTAGACACCAAGACACTCATCACCATTAATCTCTATAATACCTCAGGTGTTTACACCACATCAAATTTCTAGGGTACCACTATAATCAATTCCAAGAATAAATCAGATGGGAGAGTTAAGTCTAGCAGAGACACTGAGCTTCAAATTGGCCCTTCATAAAGCTAAGGCTGAGGAAGATGAGAAAGCCAGAGAGTTTAAGAAGGAAAAGCTAAGACTAGCTCTCCGGGGAGAGGAGGCAAGAGAGACAGGAGGAATGAACCCAGGAAGAGAAATTGCGAGAAAGGAGAAACAGAGAAAGGGATGGGAACCGAGAAAGTGGGAATAGAAACAGACGGAAAAGGAAAAAGAGATAGAAAGGGAAAAGATCATCATTGAGAGAGAGAAACGTAACATGGCAGCAATGACAGGTCCATAGTGACTCTACTTCCAGTTCAGGCCAAGTTGTGGCCAAATTTCCAAAAGATCTTGTGCATATGTAAACCAGTTGATGGTGACAAAGAAACCAAAGGAGGAGTGCTCTACCCCACTCAGGCAATACCTGACTGACTTGACAGAGAGGGATTCAGAGAAGCTTGCATTGTTGGCTGACAAGTAGTTAGCTAATAGGGTTTACAAAGGCCTTGAGCAGCATATTTCTAAGTCAAAGTGGGAGACAAACTCTCAGCACACTGGTTCTAAACCAGAGGGTAAGGGCCAGGGTAATTTTGTTTCAAGACCAGGGGCTACCATTACGCATAACATCTTTTAATGTAACTCCTGCAGCACCTTCAAAGAACTTCCAAACAAACAATCTAGAACCGGAACACTGTAGTCCATAAGTAGACCCCTCTCAGAACACGTGTCCTCTTTTAACAGTTGCTCTTGGGAGCGATAAGTACCTTCTTTTTATAATTATATTGTTAACCAGTATTTTATATATTTTACGTTTTATTTTTAGACTGTTTGAGGATATATGTTGTTTTGGGTATGTACATAGGATAAGCTTCTAATGTATAGAAGCATTTCAATATAATATGATTATAATAAGTGAGCAAATTACATTTATTATGATTTCAGCAAATTGAAAATACATTAAGGCCCTCATTATGACATTGGCGGTAAATCCCACGTACCACCACGCTGATGGCCGCCAACTTACCATGGCGGCGGAGGATATCCGTTCACCATATTATGACACACACACACCAATCCGACAGAATTCAGCCACGTACACAAATCCGCCAGACCAAAGGTCAGTTATAAACTGGTGGTACAATAACCCACACCGTTACGCCAACAGAACAACGCCCACCACATTATGACCCACGAATCACCACGGCAGACATTCAACAGCGGTAAACCATTGGCGGTACATACCGCCGCGCTCACAATGGACACCCACATACAAAACACTACATTGGACAATTCAAACAACACACACCTGACACCCATACACACACCACACACACACCACTATAAAACACACACCCACATTACCCACAACCCTTTACGACTACAAAGCATTGCCACCAAAGAGACACCAAGACCACTGAGACAACTAGAGCCACACACTACTCACACCTATCCACCACTCATGCACTCCACATCACACACCCCAACACATTACCCAACACACCCTCACCAACACACCTCACATAACACCACTGGCACCACAAAGACACCCCCGTTTCACAGAGGAGGAGCTAAGGGTCATGGTGGAGGAAATTGTCAGGGTAGAGCCACAGCTATTTGGAGCACAGGTGAAGCAGATATCTATAGCAAGGTAGAGGGAGCTACGGCGGAGAATCGTGGACAGGGTCAACGCCATGGGACAGCACCCCAGAACTAGGGACGACATCAGGAAGAGGTGGAACGACCTACGGAGGAAGGTACGTTCCATAGCAGCAAGACACCAGCTCGCTATCCAGAGGACTGGCGGTGGACCCCCGCCTCCTCCCCCACAACTCACAGCATGGGTGGAGCAAGTCTTGTCAATACTGCATCCTGAGGGCCTGGCCGGAGTCAGAGGAGGACTGGACTCTGGTAAGTCAACTCTCTACTATTATCACCCCCCTACCTGCATGCCATCACATACCCTCACTCCCATCACATCCCACACACTCCACCATCACATCTCACTTATCCCAATGCCAAGCCCTGCATGCTGTACCAATGCATGGGCACCCCTCACAGCCCTGCATGGACACTCATCACTAAAGCATGCACACCATAGAGAACTAACAATCCCACCATACACTAACATACACATGTGAAAGCTGGCAGGGCAAATCCAACTTTAGAGGGGAAGCCATGGATGTACAATATGTCAGACACATAAACCATAACATATCATTTACATCCCCAGAGGTACCCCAGCCAATTTCAGCGGAGAGGAGGTGCCAGCACTATCCAGTCCCCCAACAGAAGAGGCCCACAATGATGACAGTAACTCTGGTCTTCAGGTTCTGGACGATCTACCTGGCCCATGAGGGACCACTGGTGGTTACCCAAGCCCAGTCACAGACCACCACAGAGCCTCTACCATCTGGAAACACGTCCACATACTCACACCTCTGTCCCCAGGACACGTCAATCAGCAGTGTGCCCACCTCTACAGGGACCCCAGGCCACACCTCGTCCCCAAGACAGTCAGGGACCTGGGGTCAGTAGCAGTGGGCACACGGTTCAGGGGGACAGAGTCACAGGCCAACAGGGAAACTGGGAGGACTGCTGTGCACCAGGAGGAGGCCAGGCCCAGGGAACTGACGTTCCAGGAGGCACTCTCTGAGATCCTGAGAGCCTATCAACATTCCCAGGACACGATGGGCCAGATCCTGGACAACGTGCAGGAGAACAGGCGGCTGCAGAAGGGACAGTACCAGGGGATCAGGGAGGACTTCCAGGCCATCAACAACACCCTGATCTCCATAGCATTCTAGCAATCTGGCCAACATTATGAGGGAGGCAGTCTCACACCAGCGGGCCCCTGCCACTAGCCGGACATCTGAACAGCCTTCCGCTTCCGCTAGTGGCCAGGAGGCCCCACCACAGGACTCACAGGCCACCAGCATCCCTCCCCCTGCAGAAGGTGAACCACCCCACAAATGTTCCCTGCGATCCAGACAAAAGCCAGAGACATTTGCCAAGACCCCCTCCAGGAAATGGGACTCTCCTGATTGTCACCCTTGTGTCCCACTCAGTTACTGTCCACGTTGAACTGCCATTGCTCCCCTTCCTATGTCCCCTTAGACAATGCACCTGTGCTACAGACAGGAACAATACCCTGGACTTTCCTCCATCATCACCCCATCCCATTGCACTTTCCCCCTATATGTTAGCACTTCAATAAACACCCTTGGATAAAAAAACATTTGCAGTATGTCATGTATATCAAATATGTATTCTTTGAAACAGGTGCAAACATTTCAAATTAAATGTACATAGAATAAGCATAGATTAATGACCTGTAGCTTGCTGTAGTGATCCCACCAGGAATATATGTAAATTCACCAACATCTGCAAAATGAATTGCCAGAGGGAACAGTAAGTGGGCATAGAAGTGGGAGATATCAGCATGCCATTGTCACACAGATTACAACCAAAGTCATTGAAATGTAAAGTTACACTGTCCTACCTGTGTGTCATTGGAAGTATTGTTGTATAACTGAAGTTCTGTTGTCCTCATCCTCATCCTCTGCCTCCTCATCCTCACTGTCCACAGGGTCTACTGCTGCCACATGGGCATCTCTAGTCTCCTCCTCCTGCAGAAAAGGGACATGTCGTCTGAGGGCCAGGTTGTGCAACATGCAGCATGCCACTACTATCTGGAAGACCTTCTTGGGTGAGTAGCACAGGGATCCACCTGTTAGATGGAGGCACCGGAACCTAGCCTTCAGGAAACCAAAGGTCCTTTCAATGATCCTTCTGGTTCGCTCATGCGCCTCATTATAATGTTCTTCTGCCCTTGTTCGGCATTCCTCACAGGGGTCAGCAGCCATAATAGGTTTGGGTAACCAGAGCCACCTGCAAATATTGAGGGACAACATTTAGCCACACATTATCCTATATGGCCCATACCATACCAACATATACTGGGTGGGAAACAGGGCTCACCTATTAGCCACACCCTGTGCCTCTGTAGTTCGGCCATCACATTTGGGATGCTGCTATTCCTCAGGACAAAGGCCTCATGCACCGACCCAGGATACTTAGCATTGACGTGGGAGATGTACCGGTCCGGCAAGCACACCATCTGAACATTCATGGAGTGGAAACTCTTACGATTCCTAAACACCTGTTCATTCTGGTGGGGGGGGGGGGTAATGCAATATGTGTACCATCAATCGCCCCAATTATGTTGGAGATATGTCCCATTGCATAAAACTCGGCTTTCACTGTGGCCAAATCCTCAGCTGCACATGTGTTTTATCAGGGCAGACAACATTCTTGTCAGCACTATTGAGAACATTGGTTGTGACATTCCTGCTGCCAAGCCCACTGTCACTTGGAAAGAACCAGTTGCCAGGAAAGGGAGTACAGATAGCACTTGCACAAGAGGGGGGATCCCAGTGGGGTGAAAGATAGAAGATATCAGGTCAGCCTCCAATTTGGCACACAGATCTGCAATTGTGGCCCTGTCCAGTCTATAGGTGAGTATTATGTGCCTGTCCTCCAGTGTTGCCAAGTCCACCAGGGGTTTGTACACGGGGGTATATCTCCATCTCCTATTCATCTGCAGCGGTAGGTATCTAAGGGACACTTGCCCTGCAGGATGCTGTCACAAACTGAACATTGGAGCCACAACAAGGGTTTGCAATCTGTGAACTTGTAATGGGTCAGTATGATTTGTTCAGTATGTGCCTATTTCTCCTGTGACGCAGCACGAATCCATAGGACTGCCCCCCCCCATGAAATGGCGTCTGCCTGTCCTGTGTGGAGGGACAGGTGGAAGTGAGGTAATTCCGCTGACGTGCACCGTGGTGGGAGGCGGTCAGGAACCGCCGTGCAACTCCTCATTGGTTAATTATGGGCCCTATGGGTTACAGTGGCCGATGGTGATCTACGCCGGCGGTGATGGTATGCACCACCGCAGACGTGACCACCAATTTAAATCATATTCCTCACTTGCTACCTGACCTTGCATACGAGAGGACCTACACTGCATGTGCTGCTGTGACTTTTGTCTGGAACCTCCCATGGCCCGTCTGACCGGGGAAAGGGCCCCAGCCTTCACTTCGGAGGAGTTGGAGAGGCTGGTGGATGGGGTCCTACCCCAGTACGGACTGCTGTATGGGCCTCCATACCAACAGGTGAGTACACTGAGGGCACGATGCATGTGGCATGAATGCATGGAGTTGTATGCGTGAAAGCCTCGTGTAAGGGGGGTGGATGTCTTCTTTGCGGTGAACACGCTGTGTGCTGGGCTATGTATGTGCCAAAGGTGAGGGAAACGGGTATGGTGGGGATAAGTGTAACATGCTGGACTGTTTGTCTTATGGTGTTTTCCTGTGTTTATTGCCTCTGCAGGTCAGCGCCCATCAAAAGAAGGGTATATGGCGTTCCATCGCCAAGGAGGTGCGGACCCTGAGCGTCTATGGTAGGCAGAGCACCCACTGTCACAAACAGTGAGAGGACCTGAGACGCTTGGCACCGAAGACGGTGGAGGCCCAGCTGGGGATGGCCTTCCAACAAGGAAGGGGTGCCCGTCGAATCCTGACTCCCCTGATGGCCCGCATACTGGCGGTGGCCTATCCAGAGCTGGGTGGGCGCTTGAGGGCATCACAGCAGCCACTAGGGGGTGAGTACAGTGGCTATCATTACAACTTACGGCTGGTGGGGTTGTATTCGGGTGGTGGATGTGTGTAAGTGGGTTCCCCTAGGCCAGGCCTGACATAGCAGCATAGGTCCTCTGGTGGCTAGGGTTCTGAAGGAATAATCCTTCCTACCTAGCTTGTAAGCATCCACTACTGGTCAGGGCTGCATGGGTCCCAGGTGTGCTGCAGTTGGCGGTGTGTGCCTCTCCTCAAGCCTTAGTGGCTATCAATATCAGTGGTGGTGCAATGCATAGTGCGCAGGCCTGTTCCCTGTGTGTGAGGGTGCTGTGTACACCAATGGTGGTGTTGGTGCAGCCTTTGACCCAGTGTATCCTTTGTCTCTCTCCCCCCTTTCTTGTTTTGCCATCCTGTCCTTATGTGCATTAGCATCATCTGGCGGATGAGCAGAGGCACCGGCGAAGGAGGGAGCTGCATCCCACAGGACCCACGAGGCAGAGTCCACCAACACTGAGGGCACCAGTGGGATGGAGGGCGAGGGGAGCACAACAGAGGAGACTGGAGGGGACAATTTAGACACAGATACCTCCTCCGATGGAAGCTCCCTGGTGGTGGCGGACTCCTCTGTGACCACCCCAGCTACAGGTACAGCCGCCACCCCGTACCAGCACCGCCTTCCCAGTAGCCCGTCATAGAGTTGCCTGTGCCCGCTCACCCAGGAGGGTGGGCATCTCCTTTGCCCCAGGCACCTCAGGCCCTGCCCCAGTTAGCCCTGCTGCCCTGAGTGAGGAGGCTATTGACCTCCTGAGATCCATCTATGTAGGGCAGTCAACCATTGTGAATGCCATCCAGGGGCTGGCAGCCCAGATGCAACAATCTAATGCATTCCTGGTGGGCATTCACACTGGATTGGCGGCCCAACAGAGATCGATCCAGGCTCTGGCCTCCTCTCTGATGGCAGCCATTGTCCCTGTTTCTACCGTTCCCCCTCCAACTTCCTCTTCCCAGTCCCATTCTCCTCTACCCCAACCAATCCCAAGCACACAGTCAGACGAGCATGCACACAGGACAACACCCAAGAGTGGCACAGGCAAACACAAGCACCACACTTCATCCCACAAGCACTCACGCAAACACCATACAGTTGCAGACACTTCAACATCCATTGCCTCCATTGCCTCCACTGTCTCCCCCTCCTCCACCACCACCACCTCCCTCCCATTCACATCCACTACCAGCATCATCACCACACCAAGCAGAATACACACCTCACTGGTAGACACCTCCACAACATCCATGCACACGTCCCTGTGTCCTCACCCACTGTGTCTGTCCACCCAATCCTACACATATGCAAGCACTCAGACACCCAACAGCCATCTACCTCACAACAGCATACAATCCATGCACCTGCACCCAAATCCAGCAGACAGACACCTTCAACAACCACTCCCTCATCCTCCACTCCCATTCCTTCTCCCTCTTCCCGTCCCAATGTCCCTAAGAAACTTTTCCTATCCACCACTGACCTGTTCCCTACCCCTCCACCCCCGTCCTGCACGTATGGCCAGGCTATCATGAACCCAGCCAAGACCCTCAGCCACACAGTCCACGGGCCCAGTTCTATCCGCACCTACTGTAAAGGATTCCAGGCCACATATACTGAAGGGGACGGAGCCTGAACCAGCAGGCAAGAAGGGCAAGGAGCCTGCCCCAGCAGGCAAGAAAGGGAAGGAGCCTGCACCTGCCACCCGAAAGGGCAAGGAGCCTGCACCAGCAGGCAAGAAGGACCAGGCGCCTGCACCAGCAGGCAAGAAGGGCAAGGAACCTGCATCTACCACCCAAAAGGGCAAGGAGCCTGCACCAGCAGGCAAGAAGGACCAGGAGCCTGCACCAGCAGCTGTCACGGAGCCCCCACCACAAAGCGTGGTTGTGCAGCCATCCGAGGGTGCTGGGCCAGTGCAGGAGACTCCCACCACCACTAGCACCACCACAGTGTCTCCATCCGAGGGTGCAGGGGATGTGCAGGAGCCTCCCACCACAACCAGCACCACCACAGTGCAGCCGTCACCGCCGGCGGACGCAATGTGATCCTGCCTCCATGGGCTGCCCTGCGGCCTGTCCAATCCAGAACCAGTGGGCAAGACACCCACTCGAGAGACTGTGACCTTGCACTCCCCAGGACCAAGCACAGGACATGTTGCACCATCCAGAACCAGTGGGCAAGACACCCACTCGAGAGACTGTTGCCCATCACTCCCCAGGACAAAGCACAGGGCATGTTGCCCCCTCCAGAACCAGTGGGCAAAACACCCACTTGAGAGACTGTGGCCCATCACCCTCCAGGACAAAGCACAGGGCACGTTGCCCCCTCCAGAACTAGTGAGCAAGACAACACCTCAAGGACTGTGGCCCTTCACTCCCCAGGACCAAGCACCGGGCACATTGCCCCATCCAGAACCAGTGGGCAAAACACCCACTCCAGAGACTGTGGACCATCACTCTCAGGACAAAGCACAGGGCATGTTGCCCCCTCCAGAACCAGTGGGCAAGACACCTACTCAAGAGACTGTGGCCCATCACTTCCCAGGACTAAGCACAGGGCATGTTGCCCCCTCCAGAACCAGTGGGCAAGACACTCACTTGAGAAACTGTGACCCATCACTCCCCAGGTCCAAGCACAGGGCAAGTTGCCCCCTCCAGAACCAGTGGGCAATACACCCACTCAAGAGCCTGTGGCCCATCACTCCCCAGGACCAAACACAGGGCACGTTGCCCCATCCAGAACCAGTGGGCAAAACACCCACTCGAGAGACTGTGGCCCATCACTGCCCAGGACAAAGCATAGGGCATGTTGCCCTCTCCAGAACCAGTGGACAAAATACCCACTCGAGAGACTGTGGCCCATCACTCCCCAGGACAAAGCACAGGGCACGTTGCCCCCTCCAGAACCAGTGGGCAAGACACCCACTCGAGAGACTGTGACTTTGCACTCCCCAGGACAAAGCACAGGGCATGTGGCCCCCTCCAGAACCAGTGGTCTTGTTTCTGGCTGAGATACCCACTACTCCCCCTGAGGTGCCTGCCTATTTGCCAACTGATGCCCCTGTAGTGTTCTCTCCGTATTGATGCAGATGACAAGTGGGGCCTTGGACTGGGGAGTGTCCCTTTTTCTGTACATTTGTAGATATCTGTCACATTGGCTAAGTTATTTTTATAGTGTGTTGATATTATTACACTCACTTTAGTAAATTAGTTTTGTCCTTGCATTATTCAGCCGATTTACGGGGATAAATTGTTTTCTTGTGCAGCTGGTTGTGTGTATGGTGTGTGTGTATGGGGTGTCTGTGGTGCGTGTGTGTGTCACTCTCTTTTTCCTCCCCCCCTCCCTTGTGTGCTAGGTGGCTGTACTCACCGTTGTCATCTTCGCTGGCATTGGTGATCGTGGTGGAACAGAACGTAGAATTTCATCAGAAATACATGCAGGTGTGGTTGTTCCCTGTGTCTCCAATGGTGAGTCCTTTCACTTCTGAGCTCTGTTTCTGCCATGCTTTTGATGTCATTGGTACCGCCCCGGAAAAGATGGCGGTTTGCAGGGTCTTAATATGGTGAGTGGAACTTTGACTGCCGCCTGGCTGTAGACGGCTACCGCCGTGGTGGCTGTTGTTTCTGCCCTGGCGGTCGGTGTGGTACATTGGCTGTCTTTCGAACATCTTTCCGCCATGGTCATAATTTGGCGGTAATTACCGCTGGCCTGTTGGTGGTATTACCGCCACTTTATCACCGACCGCCAGGGTCGTAATGAGGGCCTCAGTGTCATCTGGCTGAGAGGAGATTTCTCTAAAGTATTTGAGAAGGTTTTTTGCTCCAAGTTGGCGGTTGTTTCAGAGAGAGAGCAAGTGATTGAGTTCAAGCTGCCACCCAAGAGGTTGTATTAGCATAATTATAACTGGAGCTGAGGTGTTTGCTGACGTACCACGTTGGTTGTCTACTGTTTTTCCTCTCTAGAGCATTCTATTCTGTGGTGCCAGCTCCTTCCAATGAGGACATGCGCATATGAAGCAGCAAATTATTGTTTAAGCAAAATCACACGAGTAATCTCGTGAGTGTTGGGTGACATTTTGAGTTGACTGAAGTACCTTTTAATGATAAGGAATACGCTACCCGGTCAAACAGAATGTGTACAGATGTTCAAATGAAACAAAACTTTTCTTTAACTGAGTCTTTTGGTGTAAAAATGGATTGTTTGGGATTGCAATAGAGTATAAGAAAGTTTATTTTAAGTATATTATTTAGGTTAATTTGTAATACAGTTATTAGATGTTATTTAGATTACAAATGTCACGCCGCGGCTCCCGCTGCGGCCACAGGCTCGGGTTGCCGCGGCACTACATTTGTTTAATACCGCGGCCTGTGTGCAAGTCGCGGGAGAAGCCGCGGCTTGCAGACAAGCCGTGGGAGAAGCCGCGAGCCTGGTCAGGGGTCGCGGCACTCGCCGCGCCCCCTTCTTTTGTTTCTGCCACAAGGCCAGACGCGGCAGGACTTGAGACCCCGAGTGGGTTTCAGACCTGCCGCGCATAGCGCATTTAGTGCGCTTTACATTCAGACTATTTTATATAAACTTCTGCTTCACCACTTACCAGTATCTTCAGGCAAAAGCCAAATACCTGCACATGGTGGTGTTTTTAAGCCTGCCTTTTCCCTTTCCCAGCATGCTGCCCACTTCCTCTTTTCCCAGCATGCATTGTTTCTCTTTGTTTGGACCCATGTGCTTTATTCACTATTATACTCTTTTCCCCAATCCAAGATGGTGGTGTTTCTACTTCCTGTTTCCTACTTCCTGTCTAGGGGTATATAAGGGGAATTCAGCTGCTTGTTCATTGCGTTGCAACACTCCTTTGGTGGTAGTCACGCTCCGGCTGGTTTTTTCTTGTGAATCCAGTATTTCCTGACCTGTTTTCGTCTCCAGTCTTCCTGTACCCTCGGATCTTCAGCTCTAACGCCTTGGTATCCTCCTTCTGTTTCAGGGAGTTCCTGTTGGAGGTTTTTTACCCTATTGGGGTTTTTCCTCTGGGACTCCTTCTGGAGGGCACGGACTGTAGTGGCTTGCTATTGTCAAACAGCACCGTGGCTACTGGAAGGGGTCGCACCTACCTCGGCCAGATCAGAACCTGCCGGAACCGGGGTCGTTCCCCAACCCTCATCAACTTCGACGGTAAGCCCAGTGAAAACCGTGACAGATTGCAACGCCCAAAAAATCCAGTTGCAGTCCAGAACCATGGATAATCCAGTGGCAAATACGGAACCCACCAGCCAGACCTTGCTCATGACAATACAACAACAGGCTCAAGAACTCCAACAGCTACGTACTGAAAATACCGTCTATCGATAAGCCTTTGCATCCAGGACCACTGATATCCCGTCAGTATCTGCCACTACACCTCGTTTCTCCGGGGAGCCTAACAAATTGAGAGAATTCCTGGATGCCTTGACGGTTTACTTTGCCTTTCGCCCCTCGCAATTTATGCAAGACAAGACCAAGGTGGGGTATTTGATTAGCGCCTTATCGGGGCCAGCCTTGGCTTGGGCCACTCCTTTAGTGACAAGAAATGATCCCTGCCTGTCTAATTATTCCACCTTTGTCACTACCTTTAAACAGATGTTTGAGCGCCCTGGACTCGAGGCTTCAGCAGAAGAAGCTCTTTGCGATATCCAACAAGGGAATCAAGATGTATTACAATACATCACCCGCTTCAGACAATTAGCAGCAGAAACATCCTGGGTGGAACGTATCTTGGTGACACATTTCCGCAGAGGTCTCAGAGAGGACATTAAGGACGAACTGGTGCACTCTGCTAGGATAGAGAACCTTAAAGGATTGATGGATCAGACTCTGACTATAGAATATCGCTTGAATGAACGAAGAATGGAGAAAAGGAAGAGTCGTTTGCCATCACACTCAGTGACATCTCAAACCTTCTCTCATCGTACTGAGGAAGTCCGTCCTGAACCCAAGGGAGCCACCGAAGAAGAGCCAATGCAAATTGATACGGCTCGAGGACCTTTATCAGCTAGTGAAAGAGAAAACAGACGAAGAAAGGGACTTTGTCTATATTGTGGTGCAGCTGGTCACCTAATTCGCACCTGTCCCATTCGTCCAACCAAGCCTTTGGGAAACGCCAACTCCCGTCCTCAGTGAGAAGGGTGAGGACGGGATATCGTGAAATACCTTCCATTTGTTCTTCCAGGGAGGAAGGAACTGCTCTTTTTCTTTTACCAGTTATCCTTCACTTGACTGATGGCCGAGAAGAAAGAACCCTGGCTTTACTAGACTGCGGAGCCAGTGGCATCTATTTAGATGAAGCATGGGCCAAAGAACGACAGATAGCACAACTACATAAGGAAGTACCAGAACAAGTACACACGGTGGATGGGTCACTCTTGGCCTCAGGACCCGTACAATATACCACCCCTACTTTCTGTCTACAGTTTGGGAAACACCAAGAAAACCTTTCGTTTGATTTAATGTAATCACCACACCACGTCATGATCCTGGGAATTCCATGGCTCACACGACACAACCCTTACATCAACTGGGAAACAATAACTATTTCTTTATCCTCTCACTTTTGCCAGCACCACTGCTACCTAGCAGGAGATTATTGGTCCCCAAAAGGTCTTCTAATCGCACCCCCTAAGGTGGGATGCTCTATTAACATTCTACAGGGAGTTCCCAGGCAATATCAGGAATATGCCGACGTATTTCAGAAGCCAGTAAAGCCTGAACTGCCACCCCATAGAGAATACGAATGCGCCATTCCTTTAGAACCAAATACAGTGGTTCCTTTCGGGCGAATGTACTCTCTCACAGAACCTGAGAAGCAGATTCTTAAGGAATACCTTGATGAGAACCTACAAAGCGGGTTGATTGTTCCCTCCTCTTCACCTGCAGGGGCCCCTCTCTTCTTTGTTCCTAAGAAGACTAAAGATTTGCGTCCTTGTATTGATTTTAGAGGATTAAACAGAATCACTATTAAGGATCGTTACCCGTTACCCCTCATTAAGGACATCCTAGAAGCAGTCAGAGGGGCAAAAAGATTCACCAAGCTGGATCTCAGAGGAGCCTACCATCTTTTAAGAATTAAAGAAGGTGATGAGTGGAAGACCGCTTTTAGAACACCTTTTGGTCACTACGAATATCGAGTAATGCCATTCGGACTCACCAATGCTCCTTACATTTTTCAAAGGTTCATGGATTCTATCTTTTCCGATCTTTTGCAACAAACAGTAGTGGTTTATCTTGACAATATTTTAATTTTTTCTGTTCACTGAGAAGAACACTCTAAGCATGTTCGCCAAGTTCTAGAGCGACTCCGACAACACCATCTATTCTGCAAACCGGAAAAGTGCGAATTTGATCAGACGGAAGTAAAACACTTGGGGTATTGCATTAACCAAACCGGAGTCGCCATGGATTCAGACACGGTGCAAGTTATATGGAATTGCCCATCTCCTTCTTCCATCAAGGAGACTCAGGGGGTCATACTGACCCCGGCGGTCATGGACCGCCGGGGCCGGGGTCGGCGGTAGCACCGCCAACAGGCTGGCGGTGCTCCGCCGGGCATTCTGACCGCGGCGGTACAGCCGCGGCCAGAAACGGAAAGTCGCCGGTGTACCGCCGACTTTCCGCTGCCCATGGGAATCCGCCATGGCGGCGCAGCTTGCTGCGCCGCCATGGGGATTCCGACCCCCTCACCGCCATCCTGTTCCTGGCGGTTCCGCCCGCCAGGAACAGGATGGCGGTGAGGGGTGTCGTGGGGCCCCTGGGGGCCCCACTTTGTATTTCAGTGTCTGCTTTGCAGACACTGAAATACGCGACGGGTGCCACTGCACCCGTCGCACATCCTCCACTCCGCCGGCTCCATTCGGAGCCGGCATCCTCATGGAGGGGTGTTTCCCACTGGGCTGGCGGGCGGCCTTTTGGCGGTCGCCCGCCAGCCCAGTGGGAAACACAGAATACCCGCGGCGGTCTTTTGACCGCGCAGTGGTATTCTGGCGGTTCCCTCCAGGCGGGCAGCTCCCGCCGACAGCCGGGGTCAGAATGACCCCCTCAGTGTTTTTTGGGATTAGCCAATTTTTATCGACAATTTATAGCAGACTTTGCACAGAGAACCAGCTATATTACTCAAACCCTCAAAAAAGACCATCTAAGAAAGGGCTTTTGTTGGACACAATATGCAGAGTTAGCCTTTCAAGACTTAAAGAAAGCCTTTATTCAAGCCCCTATTCTACGACACCCAGACACCAGCAAACAATTCATTGTGGTCGCAGACGCATCCGAAAGAGCCATTGGGGCTGCCTTACTGCAAAGACAAGACGATGATGATTTAGAGCACCCTGTATTCTACCTTTCCCTTATCCTATCCGACTCAGAACCTAACTATTCCGTGCTAGAACGTGAATTACTCGCCTTAAAGACCACATGCACAGAATGGAGACACTTTCTGATGGGCTCGAAAGAACCCTTTGAAGCCCGGACAGACCACAGAAATCTACAATGCCTAAGAAACTTTCAGTGTCAGAATAGCCGGCAGGCTCAATGGGCTTTCTTTTTTAGCCAATATGACTTTTATATCACATACATCCCTGGTTTTCAGAACATCCTGGCGGATGCCTTGTCCCGACATTACCCTGAGTGCAGTGATTCTCCTGTTCAGAACCTATTTGACAATAACAAAATCATTGGTTTAGTACAGACTTTTTTAGACCAAGTCAGGTCCGAATATGCCCGTCTAGAAGACACAGAATTGAATAAGTTGCGGACACAACTTCATGTAGAGCAAGGGTATTACTATCATGATAAGGCCCTGTTCTTACCCACTAAACGAGTACAGACTGAAGCCTTACGTATGTGCCATGATTCCCCCATCGCAGGTCATCGAGGAATGAAAGCTACTCAAGAACTTCTGCTTCGCTCCTTATGGTGGCCAACTCTCAAGACAGATACAGAAGAATATGTATCATCCTGTCCTATATGTGCTCAAGCCAAGACACCCCGTATTAAACCAGTAGGGTTACTTCGCCCACTACCAGTTCCCCCAGGTCCATGGCACACCATCTCCACACATTTCATGTGCTCATTACCCTCTTCAATGGGAAATCACGTAATAATGGTAACCGTGGACTCCTTCACTAAAATGGCTCACTTCACGGCCTTAAGAAAGTTGCCAACGGCAAAAGATTTAGGTCAAATCTTTACACAAGAAATCTTTCGACTTCATGGATTACCTCAGGTCATTATATCGGATAGGGGTCCTCAATATATCTCCCGATTCTGGAATCAATTCTGTAAGACCTTGGGAATCAAAGTGGCCTTATCATCAGGGTTCCATCCTCAAACTAACGGACAGACGAACGACTCAATCAAGGCCTCGCACAATATTTACGTAGCTTCTGCAATGCTACGCAGAGTAATTGGGCTACCTATTTACCGCTTGCAGAATTCTCCTATAACAACTCCATGCACAGCGCCTCGAAGGTCTCCCCTTTCTATGGCTCCTACGGTTTCCATCCCAAGGCCTTTCCAACTCCCCTGAAAGATACTTCCAATCTTCCTGCCATATCCTCCTATGTTCGACAGCTACGGGGTGTCCAACGTGTTATCCATTCCAACCTTGTGGCCACTAAGTCCCGCATGAAAAGGATAGCAGATAGGAGACGTTATGGGGCTCCTCAATATCAGGTCCATGATAAAGTTTGGCTCTCCTCTAGATTCCTACCTCTCCGACTCACTCAGAACAAATTCAAACCCCGTTTTTATGGTCCCTTCCTGATTCTCAAAAAGATTAACCCAGTGTCTGTGCGTCTTCGCCTGCCCCGGACTTGGAAGATTCACCCTGTATTCGATGTCTCGCAACTTAAACCTTACCTTCCTGATCCTTTTCACAGACAATTTTCCTGTCCTCCCCCTCTGTTGGTTAATAATGTGCCCGAGTACGAGCTCCAGGAAATCTGTGACTCTCGGTTTTTCCATGGGCGCCTCCAATATCTTATTCATTGGAAAGGCTACCCTATGAGTGAGTGTTCCTGGGAGGATGCCCCTTCAGTTCATGCCCCTCTTTTGGTCCATCGCTTTTTTTGACTCTTCCCTCACAAACCTGGGGCCTCGGGGGGGGACCTACTGTCACGCTGCGGCTCCTGTGGCGGCCGCGGTCGCAGGCTCGGGTCGCCGAGGTGCGGCATTTGTTTAATACCGCGGCCTGTGTGCAAGTCGCAGGAGAAGCCGCGGCTTGCAGACAGGCCGTGGGAGAAGCAGCAAGCCTGGTCAGGGGTCGCGACACTCGCCGCACCCCCTTCTTTCGTTTCTGCCGCAAGGGCAGACGCGGCAGGAGGACTTGAGACCCCGAGTGGGTTTCAGACCTGCCGCGCATAGCGCATTTAGTGTGCTTTACATTCAGACTATTTTATATAAACTTCTGCTTCACCACTTAACAGTATCTTCAGGCAAAAGCCGAATACCTGCACATGGTGGTGTTTTTATGCCTGCCTTTTCCCTTTCCCAGCATGCTGCCCACTTCCTCTCTTTCCAGCATGCATTGTTTCTCTTTGTTTGGACGCATGTGCTTTATTCACTATTATACTCTTTTCCCCAATCCAAGATGGTGGTGTTTCTACTTCCTGTTTCCTACTTCCTGTCTAGGGGTATATAAGGGGAATTCAGCTGCTTGTTCATTGCGTTGCAACACTCCTTTGGTGGTAGTCACGCTCCGGCTGGTTTCTTCTTGTGAATCCAGTATTTCCTGATCTGTTTTCGTCTCCAGTCTTTCTGTACCCTCGGATCTTCAACTCTAACGCCTTGGTATCCTCCTTCTGTTTCAGGGAGTTCCTGTTGGAGGTTTTTTACCCTATTGGGGTTTTTCCTCTGGGACTCCTTCTGGAGGGCACGGACTGTAGTGGCTTGCTATTGTCAAACAGCACCGTGGCTACTGGAAGGGGTCGCACCTACCTCGGCCAGAGCAGAACCTGCCGGAACCGGGGTCGTTCCCCAACCCTCATCAACTTCGACGGTAAGCCCAGTGAAAACCATGACAGCAAATCTTATATTTGTAAGGTTAGTTTTAGAAAGTGTGGTTGGTTTATTTTTGTATCACTTGTTATGGAGTCAGGACAAGGTAGTAGTGTGAAGGTAACTGGTGCAGTGATGTATGAGGAGGTAGAGAGAAGACTGATTGAGCACTAAATAAGGAATTAAGTGCAGGAAACAGTGGATAATATTTTAAAAAGTAAGAAGAGGAAAGACGTAATCTGGAGAGGAGTATTTTTGGTTGTCAGACGAGGAGGAGTAAAGAAATGCTAAAGGAGGTAATAAATTGAGAAAAACTTAGCAATTGGACGACATATATATGATTAAAAAAGGGAAGAGGAGAGGTGTCCTTTGAGGCACAGAGAGATCGGGTGTCCTCAGCAACACACAAAGGAAAGGTGTCCTTGGCGACACTCAGGAAGATGACTGATGGCAGGCTGACATGGGTCTAGCCTCTCTGACACTGGACGGTAAAGAGCTTGATGAATATATTTTGGACTTAAACAAGATGATGAAGTTAATGACAAATTCTGGAATTTTGAGGGAGAATGTTCAGCCGAAGTGCTGAGAGGCTCTTTAGGAGCGGAGATGCTTTCTCCCGTTAAAATTAGCCATCCGAGAAGTGGTGACTGGTGGCCCATGAAACATGTGGATAAATCCATAAAAGAATGGATGCATAAAGCCTTGGATAACGAGGTGAGGTGAGCGATGAGAGCGGAATGCTCTACACTGGCCATTGACGAAAAGGTGTGTAATACACCTAATTTAAACCCAATTAATGAATACCCTAATTTAGAGCAGCATGGTTCTAAGTCAGAGAAAGAGACAAACTCTCTGCAGACTGGTTCTGAACCAGAGGGTAAGAGCCAGGGTAATTCTCATGTGACTTGAGTAGGGCCCAGGAAACGTGAGAATGGTAATGGTGTGTCCCAGAAGGAGCATCTTGAGAAGGGAGGACTGAGAAGTTCTTCCAAGTCCAAGGTGGTGACTTGGTTAAAGTATCACAATGTGGGTAATTGTCAGGCGAAAGATCTTGACCCATCAGCATCTGTATTAGCAAGCATGAGGGTTTAGGAAGGACTAAGGCCCTCATTACAGCCCTGGCGGTCGGTGTTAAAGGAGCGGTAATACTGTCAACAGGCCGGCGGGAAACAAAAATGGAATCATGACCACGGCGGAAACCGCCAACACATACAGCCACTTTAACACTCCGACTGCCACAGCGGTAGCAACAAACACCGCAGCAGCAACTGCCAACAGCCAGGTGGAAGACAATGTAACGCCCACTCTATTACAACCCACCCATCCGCCAGCTTTTCCAGGGCGGTACCAACGCCATCAAAAGCACGGCGGAAACAGTACACAGAAGGGAAACCACTCACCTCTCGACACTCAAGGAAGAACCAGGACACCATGGAGCCCGAGCTGCAGGTCCTCCCTATGCTGGTGTATCTGCTCATATACTAGGAGCACCAACGCTGGCGACGACGACCACAGTGAGTACTGCACCTAGCACACAAGGGAGGCGGGGAGGAAAAAGAGTGACACACACAGGCGACATGCAACACCCCCACCCACAGCCCCAACACCATACACACAAACACATGCAACAACATTACATTACACCCGGTAACCCTCTGGAATAACGCAAGGACAAAAGGAATGGAGTCAAATGAGTGTAATATTAGAAATACTTAGAAATACGTACATAGATAAATGAACAGTATGTACAATATATACAAAATGAGGGACAATGCCCACACCAAAATAGTCTGTGGCCCATTGGGCCATAACACATAGGCAAAGCCGACACTTGATTCCTGCCTCAACGGAGAGAACACTGCAGGGGCAACAGGTCGAAAACATACAGGCACCTCAGGAGGACGGGGGCACCTCACCCGGAAGATGGGACAACACCACTGCTCCTGGAGGGGGCTATATGCCCTCTGCGATGTCCTGGGGAGTGCAAAGCCACAATCTCTCAAGTCGGTGGTTTGCCCACTGCTTGGTCCTGGGAAGTGCAAGGTCACAGTCTCCCTAGTGGGTGGCTCCTACACTGGTTCTGGAGGGTGTCTGGTGCCCTATGTGCTTCATCCTGGTAAGGATAGGGTGAGTGGATGCCTTCTTCCACTGGTTCTGGAGGGGGCATTGTGCCCAGTGTGCTTCATCCTGCCAAGGATAGGGTGAGTGGATGCCTCCTTCCACTGGTTCTGGAGGGGGCATTGTGCCCAGTGTGCTTCATCCTGCTTCATCCTGCTTCATCCTGCCAAAAATAGGGTGAGTGGATGACTTTTTCAACTGGTTCTGGAGGGGGCCTTGTGCCCAGTGATGCAGCACTTGGGGGGTGCCAGGTTGCAGCCCCTCACCGTTGGCCAGGATGCATGACACTCCATGGAGGCAGAACTACCGTCCATCCATCGCCGTCTACGGCTGCACAGTGGTGGTAGTGCCGGTGCTGGTGGGGGTGCTGCCAGTGGTGGGGGGGAGGCTCCAGCCCTTCCCCTGCAGCCTCGGACGGCTGCCCCCTGGGGCTGCTGCTGCTGGCAGTGGTGCTACTTTCAGTGGTGCAGGTGGCGGTACTTGCGGTGGTGCTGGTGGCGGTGCTGGCCGCGGTGCAGTTGCCGGTGCTGCCAGTGGTGGAGGGAGGCTCCAGCCCTTCCCCTGCAGCCTCAGACGGCTGCCCACTGGGGCTGCTGACAGTATTGGTGCTTGCGGCGGTCCAGGTGGCGGTGCTTGAGGCGGTACAGGTGGCGGTGCTTGCCGCGGTGCAGGTGGCTGTGCTGGCGGTTGTGCTGGTAACCACCAGGCCTTCACCTGCAGGCGCAGACGACTGAAGTGCCTTGGCTGGTGTTCTGTGCCCCTTCCTGCCCTTGGCAGATGGTGGTATCACCTTGGGTCTGCCAGCTGGAGTCTTTGAAGTGACCTTGCTGGATGGTTGTGGCTCCTTCTCATTGCTGGATGCTGTCCCCTTCTTGACCTTGCCAGGTGGCGGAATCATCTTGGCAGGGGTTTGTGGCACACTGGCTGGCCTGACGGGTGCCCCCTAAGAGCCTCTGACAGCTGCAGAAACCACAGCGGACGTGGACTTGGTGGCTGAGGTGCTGGGCTCGGTTCTGGCCACGCTGGCCCGATGTGAAGGACGGGGGGCGGGTAGGGGTAGGGAACAGGTCAATGTTGGCTAGATAAAGCTTCTTAGGGGCATTGGGGCGGGAAGAGGGTGAAAGTTTGGGAGTGGAGGAAGAGAGAGTGGTTGTAGGAGGTGTCAGTCTGCTGTATTTGGGTGCAGGTGCATGAGCTGGATGCTGTTGTGAGGTGGATGGCTGTTGGGTGGGTTTGTGCTTGCGTTTGTGTACTTTGGGAGGAGGGGTCACAGACACAGTGGGAGAGGACACAGGGGACGTGTGCATGGATGTGGGGGTGGTGACTGCCAGTGAGGGGTGTGTAGTGATAGGCGTGCTGGTGATGGAGGTTAGTGGATGAGGATGTAGTGCATGTAGGTGTGAATGGAGACGCTACTGGGAGGGAGGTGGACGAGGAGGTGGAGGGGGACACAGTGGAGGCAGTGGATGTTGGTGTGTCTGAATGGGGATGGTGCTTGTGTGAGTGCCTGTGAGAAGAAGTGTGGTGCTTGTGTTTGCCTGAGCCACTTCTGTGTGTTGATTTGGGTGAATGCTGGTCTGCAGGTGTGCTTGGGATAGGCTGGGGTTGAGGGGATTGGGACCGGGTAGAGGAAGTTGGTGGTGGGAGGCTGGAGACAGGGACAAAGGCTGCCATCAGTGCGGAGGCCAGAGCCTGAAATGCTCTCTGATGGGCCGCCACGCAAGAGTGGATGCCCTCCAGGTATGCATTTGTTTGTTGCAAGTGCCTCTCGACACCCTGGATGGCATTCAGTATGGTTGACTGCCCAACAGTGAGGGATCTCAGGAGGTCAATAGCCTCCTCACTGAGGGCAGCAGGGCTGACTGGGGCAGGGCCTGAGGTGCCTGGGACGAAGGAAATGCCCACCCTCCTGGGTGAGTGGGCACAGGAAACATGCTGAGGGGCTGCTGGGAGGGCGGTGCTGATACTGGGGGCGGCGGCTGTACCTGTTGTTGGGGTGGGCACAGAGGTGTCTGCCACCGCCAGGGAGCTTCCATCGGAGGAGGAGTCGCTGTCTGTAGTGTACCCTCCTGTCTCCGTCATGGTGCTCCCCTCGCCATCCATCCCACTGGTGCCCTCACCGTCGGTGGATTCGGCCTCCAGGCCCATGTGGGATGCAGCTCCCTCCATTGCCGGTGTCTCTGCTCCTCTGCCAGATGATGCTGATGCACACAAGGACAGGGTGACAAAACAAAAAGAGGGGGAGAGACAGAGGATACACTTGGTCAATGCCAGCAACAACACTATCGTTGGCGTACACAACACACAGGGAGCTGCACTAGGCCATGCACTACCAGTTACAGCTAGTCACCAGCCAATGGGGTATAATGCCTAACACCATTAGCTGCACACCTGAAACCCACAGGACCCTACCCAGTAGTGGATGGCCACTAACACTATTGGGGTTGGAGTGCTTCAGAGCCTGCCCAACAAGGGACCTACCCTGCCATGTTCGCACCTGACCTAGGGGCACCCACAGCCCACATGCCCCACCCAGGTAAAAACTTAACGTGCGCAAAGTCAGGAATCTGAATCTGTACTCACCCCCTTTTGGCTGCTGTGGAGCCTTCAAGTTCCCATCCAACGCTGGTTAGGCCTCCGCCAGGATGCAGAACATCAGGGGGGGTCAGGGTACACGGACACCCCTTCCTCGTTGGGAGGCCAGCCCCAGCTGGGCCTCCGCCATCGGCCTTGCCCAGCGGCGCAGGTCCTCCCACCGTCTGCCGCGGTGGGTGCTCCGCCTGTCAAAGACCCCCAGGGTCCGCACCTCCTTGGCGATGGCACGCCAAATACCCTTTTTCTGATGGGCGCTGACCTGCAGGGAAAAGACAGCAGAAAAAGGATTAGTCATACCGTTCGGACTGTCATACTCATGGCCCACAATATCCCTCCCATCCCCTTACGCACATACATTGACCATCACACATGCAGCACTCTGCCCAGGACCCCTCAGCCCCCCCCCACAGGATGCTGACATACACAGCACTCCATACATTCATGGCCCATGCATCATGCTCATAGTGTACTCACCTGTTTGTCTGGAGGACCATAGAGTAAAGTATACTGGGGTAGAACCCCATCCACCAGTCTCTCCAACTCCTCCGAAGTGAAGGCAGGGGCCCTTTCCCCAGACACTTGAGCCATTGTCTCTTCCAGACACAGGTCACAGCAGCACTTGCAGTGTAGGTCCTCTCCTGTTGAAGGTCAGGTAGCAAGTGAGTGAACAGATAGAAAATGGCAGTCACGTCTGCGGCGGTGCGTACCGTCACCGCCGGCGTACATCGCCATTGGCTCCTGGAACCCATAGGACCCAATGTTAACCAATGCGAAGTTGCATGGCGGTCATCGACCGCCGACCACTGCGGCACACAACGCCAGCGGAATTACGTCATTTCCACTTGTCTCTCCACAAAGGTCAAGCAGCCTTCATTTCAGGGGGGCACAGGGCATGACACCTAACTGCGTCACAGCAGACATTGGCACATCAACTGACTCTCGAATTCACATACTGTGTCTGTAAAGGAAGAGATGCATCATTATTTCAATAGATGTGTGAATATGACCCTCTGCTCATCGTTTTTCTCCCTAGACTTCAACCGTTGAGGATGAATATGAGAAGGAGACATCCTCCCGTGTACAGACCCCTGGTGGACCTGGCGACAATGGAGGACAGACACATTGGGGGTCATTACAACATTGCCAGTATAAGGCACTTACCGCCGTGCAGAAGACCGCCAATACACCACCGCAGCCACGGTAGACCGCCACAGCTATTATGACACACATCGCGGAATCCGCCGAAATTCAGACACCCACACAACACTGCCACACCAAAGGTCAACGATAAACTGGCGGAAACAAATCCTCCACCTCCACGCCAACAGAAACACGCCCATGCTATTACGACCCACGAATCCACCCGGCTGTCTTTCAACCGCGGTATTTCATTGGCGGTACACACCGCCGCGCTCAAAATACACACACATCTCCAAAACACTGCCACATTGGACAATTCAAAATACACACACCTGATACACATACACACACCACTCCCACACACCCAACACAATATAAAACACACACCCACATCACACACAAACCCCTACAACCAGAATTTCTGAGAGAAGTCCAGAGAGATAGCACAGCTATTGACAACCCCATCACACAGAGGCACACAACACCATCACCCACACTACATCCACGCACAAAACACCACATACCACTACACTCACCACACTCATCAACACATACACCAACCCACACATCACACACAACACCCCATGTCACGCCAAAGACACCCCCGCTTCTCCGAGGAGGAGCTCAGGGTCATGGTGGAGGAAATCGTACGGGTAGAGCCACAGCTATTTGTCTCACAGGTGCAGCACACATCAATAGCCAGGAAGATTGAGCTATGGCGCAGAATAGTGGACAGGGTCAACGCCGTGGGATAGCACCCAAGAAATAGGGAGGACATCAGGAACGACCTACGGGGGAAGGTGCGTTCAACGGTCTCCAGGCACAACATCGCGGTGCAGCGGACTGGCGGCGGACCCCCACCTCCTCCCCCACAACTTGCAACATGGGAGGAGCAAGTCCTGACCATCTTGCATCCTGAGGGCCTCGGAGGAGTCGGTGGAGGATAGGACACTGGTAAGTCAAATCTTAACTATCACATCCCCCACCCTACCTGCATGCTATCACACACCCCCACCCTCACACCCTCCCCTATCATCCCAAATCCTCACTAATCTACCCATGACACCAAGCACCCATCCCAACACCAAGCCCTGCATGACACAACTAAGCCTGGGCACCCCTCACTAAAGCATGCCCACTGCGCATACCCAGAAGACCCCCCCCAACCATCCCCACACAAGCCCCCACACAGGAATGCCTGCACTGGGGATCACGCACACCCAACCATTGCACACCATTACACACACACATGCCATAATCATGTTCTTATACCCCTGCAGGAACCCGAAGGAACGTCACCACACCAGAGGGTCCAGACAACACCACTCCACCCCCAGAAGAGGCCCACAGTGATGACAGCAGCTCTGCCCCACTGGATCCTTATGACCAGCCCGGACCATCGTGGGCCTCAGGACAGTCGGTTCCCCTTGCACAGCCACAGCCCAACACCGAGCTGCCACCCTCTGGTAACACCAGCACAGCACCCACTCAGCGGGCCCAAACCTCCCTACCCAGGACAGGTCAATCAGCGGTGTGTCCACCACTACAGGGCACTGTAAAGATGAATCTTCAACAAAGTTTAGTTCCACCTTTCTTTTATTTCATATCCAATGTACAGCATCTCCAGCACAGCCATGAGCAGCATCCCTGGCACAGCTCCCAGCTTCCTCTCCCCACCGACTCTCCCCAGCTCCCCTCTGCCATTCTAGAATCTATCTTCTCCTATAGTTCTAGTATTACCTACTACATCATCTCTACACTTCACCCCCCTTATATAATATACCACACCTAACAAATAAAGAAAAGCATAAATAAGATTATATACATAGAAATAAGACAATAACATTGACACAAGCTACAATATAAGTTCTATAAATAACTAAGAACTTTGCATTTTAACAACTTAATGATGAACTTTACACACACTTCCCATACTCCAGGAAGAGCCATCTTCTAAAACTACTACATTTCTTTTGACCTCCTTCACACGTTGAGGGGTGGAGTATTTGCTGTCCCCCTTCACAACTATTCCACTTCTCCTTGTCACTACCCAATCTCCTTTATTTATGTGGCCATATTTTACACACATTCTTTTGTTATATTGTTGGATACTTTTCCTTTGCATCTCCTCTACTCTCTTTACCATTGCTTCCCTGGACACTCTTACATTCCTTTTAATCTTTAACCACACCGGGCATTCTTTCACACCAGGCATTCTCCCTTTCAGAGACACAAACGGTGCCACCCCAGTGACTGAATGTGGAGTTGTGCGATATGTCCACATCATCTTACATAATTCACTTCTCCAAGAGAGATGATTAGCCAAGGATAATTGAATACTATCCATTATCAGTCTGTTAACCCTTTCAACCAAACCATTGGCCTGTGGCCGAAATAGAGCAACTCTTTCATGATTAATACTCATTTTCCGTAAATATTCCACCATTCTACGTGACACAAACTGTACCCCATTATCGGATACAATAGTTTTTGGAATTCCTTCTTCTAAAAAAACTTCTTCAAAGAATTCTATGACTCTTGTAGTATCCACCTGGTCAACAATTTTGATTACAAACCACTTTGAATGGTAGTCAACAAGTACAATAATGAACTTACTCCTAGCACCCAACTTAAAAACAGGACCAATGAAATCAACAGCTAGTTTTTCCCAAGGTCTTTTTGGAAAAGTCATGGGAGCTAGAGGTGCTTGCCTTAAAATCTTAGTTTTGTCACTATTACCACAAGGCACACAATGTTTCACTGTCTCTTCCACTTGTTTATCCATCCCTGGCCACCAGAACAATTGTCTTATTTTCCTTTTCATCACACCTCGTCCTAAATGTCCCTGGTGTGTTATGTCAATAATGTGCTTTCTAACTCCCTCTGGTGGTACCATTTGACTCTTCCTATACAACCTACCCTCCAATATACTCAGTTGATCCTGGATCCTAAAGTAAGAAGACACATCACCATCATGTTCATCCTCATATGTACACCCATTAATTATTTTACTTTCCACTTTATTCATAACCAAATCGCTCGCCTTAGCATTGGCCCATTCACTTTCACTCAAGGCCAGTTCACCCAAGATAGTTCCCACAAAATTCTCCACTACCTCACTTCCGATTTCATCCACTTCCACAGGCATTCTTGATAAGCAATCCGCCACCACATTCCTCTTACCTTTTACAAACTCCACTTCAAAATTATATTCCATTATAGATAATAACCATCTTGAAATTCGCGGTGTTACATTCCCCTCTAAACCTCGCCCCCCTTTGAAAATATAAATCAAGGGCTTATGGTCCGTCTTTAATTTAAAAGGCACTCCCCACAAGTAAAACTTGAAATGATTAATTCCCCAGCAACAAGCCAGGGCCTCCCTCTCTATTACAGAATACGATAATTCTGCACCCTGCAAACGTCTGGAAGCAAAACCTACAACATACTCATCACCATCCTTTACCTGCGTTAAGACCGCTCCCACTCCTACATTGCTCGCATCCGAGGTTACATACGTCTTTGCTGTTACATCAAAGACGCCTAGAGTAGGAGCACTCAAAATATATTTTTTCACATCCTGAAAAGCACATCTACAGTCCTCACACCACTCATATGTTACTCCTTTCTTCATCAATCTCCTTAAAGGTTCTACTATCTCCGTGAAGTTCCTTATAAATTTGGCACAATACTCTGCAAGACCCAAAAAAGATCTCAATTCATCCTTATTAGTTGGCTCAGGTGCTTTCTCAATTGCAGCCACAATACTTTTCTTAGGTCTAATACCATTTCCACTAATAGAGTGTCCCAGATAAGTTACTTCAGATTTCCCAATTTGGCACTTCTCTTCCTTAATGGTTAAGCCTCTCTTCTCCAATCTGGACATCACTTCCTCAAATAAGTGGTTATGCTCTCTTTCATCATTACCCACAATTAAAATGTCATCCTGAAAGCATAACACTTTTTCCAAATCCCCAAAAATCTCCTCCATCAGTCTTTGGAAAACAGCTGAGGCAGAGGCTAATCCAAAAGGCATCCTCTTATAACGAAATGCCCCCAGAGGCGTGATAAAGGAAGTCAAGTGCCTAGAGTCTTCATGTAAGTTTATCTGATGATATGCTGAAGACATATCCAACACACTAAAAATGCACCCTTTACCTTTTACAGACAACATCTGAGAAATATTTGGCAACGGTTGTCTGTCCACCCAAATATTTTTGTTCAAATCTCTAAGGTCGATGCACAGACGAATCCTCCCCCCTTCCTTGGGTGCCACTACAATTGGAGCAAGCCATTCTGAAGACTCAATAGGTTCGATGATGCCATCCTGCAACAATCTATCCAATTCACTTTTTAAAGGGTCTTTCATTAAGTTAGGTATGCCACGTACTTTATGAACAACCGGTTTTGCACCTTTCTTTAATACAATTCTATGAGAAAATCCTCTCAAGACTCCCAATCTCAGAGAAAAAACTTGTGGATGCTTTTGAATCAAAGGATGACGAGAGTTTCCATTAACTTCACAAATTTTTCCTTTTTCCATTAACATCACAGGCTCTTTGGCATTGGGATTCAGGACTATCCCCAAATCTTTCTGGTGACGCCAACCCAATAGATTGGTACCAAAGTCCGTGATATATATTCTTCCTTTCACTGCTCTTCCTTTGAAAACGATCGTCATCCAAATCATACCTATCATCACTATTCTTTTCCCTGCATATCCCATAGCTTTTATATCGGGTTCCAGCATTTCCTCCTCACCCTCATTATTCCACAATTCCTCATAAGTTTTTCTCGCAATGAGGGTAAACAGACTCCCAGAATCTACCAACAATTTAACTGGTATGTCATTCAATAACACTTGAGCATGAGGTTTCTCCAAAATACTTGTACTTTCCAGATCAACATTGTGTATAAAATGTTTTCCACTAGCAGTTATAACCATAGACGCTGCATCAATGAAATTTCCTTCCACTGTTAATATTATTTCTTCCAAATTTCCACATACGTCCTGTATTTCCTGAATTGCACGTCCGCCACCTTCGTTGTTTTTGAATTTACAGACTTTGGCAAAATGCCCTCTTTTCCCACAATTGCGACATATAGCGGTTTTTGCAGCACACATCTTGCTTGATGCAATGTGCCCAGGTGCTCCACATCTATAACATTTCACTTCCCTTGCAGCAAATCTTCCACGATTCAGGTCCTCCCAATTTCTTGTCACTTTTTTCTTCACTTCCTCAACTGGGAGTTTGTTCTTATCTCTTACTTCATTAACAATATTCTGCTTCCCATCTTTATTTGAACCATCCATTTCCAGTAGCCACACAGCCGTGTGCTCCATAGTCTTAGCAATTTGTATTGCCTCATCCAAATTAGAATCTTTCATTAGTAATTTCTCCCTTATCTTTTTGTTGTAGGCACACCTTACAATCTGGTCTCTTATCAAAGAATCAGATAACTGTTCGAAGCGGCAAGACAATGCAAGACCACGTAAGGTTGCAACATATGATGCTACATCTTCATCAGCATTCTGCATCCTTGAAAAGAATTTATAACGTTCCAAGACTAAGTTAGTTTTAGGTGTAAACTGCAAATCTAGCATTTGTAAGGACATTTCAAATAGATTGGAAGGCTGACCATCGCCCATACCTAAGGAAACCTCAGGTAGATCCTCATAGATCCTTCTTCCCTCTATGCCTAAATGATGAAGAAGAATTGCTTGTCTTCGGATTGGACTGTAACGATCACCTCCAATTGCTAGCAGGTAGGTAGAAAACATCTTTTTCCACTGTTTCCATGGAATGGATGGCTCTCCAGGGGTTGGCAAAAAGGGTGGTGGAGAAGACATATTTTGATCACCCATAATTTGTTTAGATCGATAATTATTGTAAATATTAGTCAATTATACTAATAATTTCAATCTATACACTTTTTTTTTTTAGTCTTTTCTTAAAGCAATATAGAACCTATGTAAAGTCTTTCTTCAATTTCTTTTAGTAAGTCCCTTTTCAATTTCAATTTCTAGATGAAGGTTAAGTGAAAGATAGAGACATTAGGTGTGCACGTGAGTTCTTTTCTTTTATTTGTTTAATTATCCGTATTTTATTTGTGCAGGTTTTCCACTCGCATTAATTGCGCTCGTAGTATGCTTGTATTCAAAAGCTGTGTGCGCCCGTTGCTAAGGAAACGCCGACAGCAACACGTGCAGTGCTCGCGGTGTGTTTGTTTATCAAAATGCCGACCGCGAGTACTGCCGCGAGCGCCATACCGACTGCTGTGTGCATGCGCTGGCAGAGACGCGCTGGCAGGAGCACGCGCTTGCTTCGGTTGAATATTTAAATATATATACACAACCTTATACAGGCGCGCGGGCGTAGACGGTTTAAAAGATTTGTTAATTACCCTTATAGAGCCGCTCAGCCTCCGCTTCAATTTTCTCACGAGGTCCTTTAAATATTTTCCTCCTATAAAACCATTTGGTTTTCAGGGATAAACCGTCAGGTTTTAAATAATGATTTTTTCTTGCTCATCAGTTCACCAGTTCAAAAAAATGAATGTTTGAAGTTTCCATCAGTAGTTTCTTTTTCCTTCCTTCTTGTTCCGTATCTTTCTTTTTGAATTCATAGGTTAAGACTCTGAATTTGTTTCCAGGAGTGGAGATGCTCTATTTAATTACAATCCGTCTCCTGCACGGCGTGATCCTCGTCGCCAATGTAAAGATGAATCTTCAACAAAGTTTAGTTCCACCTTTCTTTTATTTCATATCCAATGTACAGCATCTCCAGCACAGCCATGAGCAGCATCCCTGGCACAGCTCCCAGCTTCCTCTCCCCACCGACTCTCCCCAGCTCCCCTCTGCCATTCTAGAATCTATCTTCTCCTATAGTTCTAGTATTACCTACTACATCATCTCTACAGGCACCCAGGCTAACCCACCACCCCAACAACAACAGGGACCTGGGGGCAGTGGTAGTGGGCACATGGTCCAGGGGACGGAGGCACTGGAACACCGGGGAACTGGGAGGGCTGCTGTGCGACAGAGGGAGGACAGGCCAAGGGAACCAACTCTCCACGAGGCCTATCCTCCATCATGGGAGCATACCACCACTCCCAGGAGACGATGGCGACGGTCCTGGACAAGTTGCAGGAGACCCTGCGTCTGCAGGACGAACTGTATTTGGGGTTCAGGGAGGAGCTCAGGACCATCAGATTCGCCCTGGGCACCATCGTAGGGGTGCTGACGGACATTCAAAAGACCCTCAGGGACACCGTGGCACTCCAAGGGGCCCCTGACACTAGCCAGGACGACGAACTGCCCACCACCTCCGCCGGCACTAGTGGACAGGACGCCCCGCCACAGGACCAACACACCAGCACACCAGCACCCCATCCCCTGCAGATGGACAACCACCACGCAAGCGGGCCCTGAGATCCAGGAACAGGACACAGCAAGATGGCAATACCCCCGCCAGGAAATAAGACCACCCTGATTATCCCCCCACTGTCCCACATTGTCACCCTGTCCAGATTGGAACTGCCCCAGCTCCACTTCCAATGGGCAGTGCACCTGTGAGACTAATAGACTGGACTCTGCATGGACATTCCTCCACCATCACCCATCCCCATTTTACAACCTTCTTTGATTTTTTTAGCACTTAAATAAACACCCTTGAAAGCCAAATAAATCTGGAGTCAGTCTATGATTTGTAACTTTGTTTTATCAATTACAGTGTCATAATGGGTTACCCATTGTAAGGCTAACATACCAATGTCACACATCACAAGCCCTTGAAGGATGCAAGCAGTTGACATGTAGGTTACCACACTTGTGAAACTGAAATGGAAGGGTACAATTCAATTAACAAATAGTGAGTGAAATGTAGGTACAGGATAGAGGTAGACGTGTGAAAGTTAATGTAATGTTAAACCAGAAAATGTTCTCACCTGTGTGTCACTGGAAATATTGCTGTATGACTGACTCCCTGTTGTCGTTTTCTTCATCCTCAGCTTCATCCTCATCACTGTCCACTGGCTCCACAGGCTCCACAGCTGCCACAACACCGTCATCTGGATCATCCTCCTGCAGAAAAGGCACCTGGCGTTGCAATGCCAAATTATGGAGCATGGAGCAGGCGATGATGATGTCGCACACCTTCTTCGGTGAGTATAATAGGGATCCACCTGTCATATGGAGGCACCTGAACCTGGCCTTAAGAAGGCCGAAGGTGCGTTCGATCACCCTCCTAGTCCGCCCATGGGCATCATTGTACCGTTCCTCTGCCCTGGTCCTGGGATTCCTCACTGGGGTCAATAGCCAGGAAAGGTTGGGGTAACCAGAGTCCCCCAATAGTCATACACGGTGCCTCTGGAGTTGACCCATCATATCAGGGATGCTGCTATTCCGCAGGATGTAGGCGTCATGCACAGAGCCAGGGAACATTGCATTTACCTGCGAGATGTACTGGTCTGCCAAACAGACCATCTGGACATTCATCGAATGATAGTTCTTCCTGTTCCTGTACACCTGTTCACTCCTGCAGGGGGGGACCAGAGCTACATGGGTCCCATCAATGGCACCTATGACGTTCGGGATATGTCCAAGGGCATAGAAGTCACCTTTCACTGTAGGCAAATCCCCCACCTCAGGGAAAATGATGTATCTCCTTACTTGTTTCAGCAGGGCAGACAACACTCTGGACAGCACGTTGGAAAACATAGGCTGGGACATCCCTGATGCCATGGCCACTGTTGTCTGAAAAGACCCACTTGCAAGGAAATGGAGCACTGACAGCACGTCAGGGGGGATTCCAGTCGGATGGCGGATTGGTGACATCAGGTCTGGCTCCAACTGGGTACATAGTTCCTGGATTGTGGCACGGTCAAACCTGTAGGTGACGATGATATGTCTTTCTTCCATTTTCAACAGGTCCACCAGCGGTCGGTGCACCGGAGGATTCCGCCATCTTCTCATATGTCCCAGCTGACGGTGCCTAAGAAGGACAACAGCGAAGAACCAGTCACTATTCCTCCAGGTATGTACCCACAGTTACACACAAGACTATACCAGACAAAAAACCCTTCCTGTATGTGTGTTGAGTATAGGCCTAGCTATGCGTGACGCAGTAGTAAATTAAGCCATGTGGGCCCCTGAAATGGCGGCTGCCTGACCTCTAAACTGGGACAATGGGATTGTGGGGTAACTGCGCTGGCGTTGCACACCGTCGCGGTAGGCGGTCGTAGACCGCGGCGCAATGCTGCATTGGTTAACATTGGACCCTATGGGTCCCAGAAGCCAATGAACAGGTGCGCCGGCGGTGATGATGCGCACCGCCGCGGACGTCACCGCTGCGGACGTCACCGCCATTTTCTATCTGTTCACTCACTAGATACCTGACCTTCGACAGGAGAGGACCTACACTGCTAGTGCTGCTGTGAACTCGGTCTGGAAGCGACGATGGCTTCTGTGTCTGGGGAAAGGGCCCCTGCCTTCACTGCACAGGAGTTGGAGAAACTTCTGGATGGGGTCCTCCCCCAGTACACGCTACTCTACGGTCCTCCAGACCAACAGGTTAGTACACAGGGAGCACGTTGTATGGGCTGAGTGGGCATCACCTTCGCCCCAGGCACCTCAGGCCCTGGCCCAGTCACGCCTGCTGCCCTCAGTGAGGAGGCCATTGACCTCCCCAGGTCACTCACGGTTGGGCAGTCTACCATTGTGAATGCCATCCAGGGTGTAGAAAGGGAGTTGCAACACGGTAATGCATTCCTGGAGGGCATTCATTCTGGTCAGGCTGTCCTTCAGCGAACCCTGCAATCTCTGGCCTCAGCACTGGTGGCAGCCATTGTCCCTGTGTCTAGCCTCCCCCCTCCAACTTCCTCCACCCAGACCCAATCTCCTGTACCTCAGCCCATCCCAAGCACACCTACAGACCAGCATGCACACAAGTCAGCACACACAAGTAACTCAAGCAAACATAGGCACCACACACACCACAGGCACTCACGCAAGCCTCACCCACATACAGACACAGCAACATCCACTGTCTCCACTGTGTCGCCCTCCTCCTCTTCTCCCTTCTCCCTCCCAGTCTCGTCTACACACACACCTGCATGCACCACATCTACAGGCACTAGGACTCGCACCAGGACACCAAGCACCACAAGCCACTCACCTGCACTCACCACCTCCACTGCCATGTACACGTCCCCTGTGTCCTCTCCCAGTGTGTCTGTGACGCCCCCTCCCAAAGTACACAAACGCCGGCAATCACTCACCCAACATCCATCCACCTCACGACAGCCTCCAGTACCTGCACCTGCACCCAAAACACCTAAAGTGACACCTCCTACAACCACCTCCTCTTCCTCCACTCCCAGACCCCCTACAGCTACCCATCCCAGTGTCCGTCAGAAACTGTCCCTATGTCAAATTGACCTTTTTGCCCCCACCCCCTCCTCCAATTCATCAGTCCCGTCGTAGCGCCTCAGCCAAAAAGCCTCCAGTACCAGTGGTGCGTGTTCCAGGTTTTTGGAGTGCACCGGCCACCAGGGCAGGCAGTAGGACCCGGAGCCAAGGCACTGGCAGCCAAACCCCTGTAAAGGCTCAGAAATTGGAGAGTGGACGACGGGACCGTCTTAAGACTCCTGGTGGGACAACAAGTGACATGGGATCGAAGGCGATTGGTGAGTCAGCTGTAACTCCAAAAAAGGGGGGGAAGGTCCAGAGGAAGTCTGCCCAGCCTGTTGTGAGTGTCACGGCGGAGAAGTGCGCCATCATTTCCGGCGGTCCAGACACAACCGCCAGCACCGTCGTCACTGGTCCAGAGACCACCGCCAGAGTCACAGCCCTGGAGGGCCCAAGTATCATCACTGGTCCAGAAACCACCGCCAGAGTCACAGCCCAGGAGGGCCCAAGTATTGTCACTGGTCCAGAAACCACCGCCAGAGTCACTGCCCAGGAGGGCACAAGTATCGTTACTGGTCCAGAAACCACTGCCAGAGTCACAGCCCAGGAGAGCACAAGTATCGTTACTGGTCAGGAGACCACCGCCGGAGTCACAGCCCATGAGGGCACAAGTATTGTCACTGGTCCAGAAACCACCGCCAGAGTCACAGCCCAGGAGGGCCCAAGTATCGTCACTGGTCCAGAAACCACCGCCAGAGTCACAGCCCAGGAGGGCATATCGTTACTGGTCCAGAAACCACCGCCAGAGTCACAGCCCAGGAAGGCACAAGTATCGTTACTGGTCAGGAGACCACCGCCGGAGTCACAGCCCATGAGGGCACAAGTATTGTCACTGGTCCGGAAACCACCGCCAGAGTCACAGCCCAGGAGGGCACAAGTATCGTTACTGGTAAGGAGACCACCGCCGGAGTCACAGCCCATGAGGGCACAAGTATCGTCACTGGTCCAGGAGCCACCGCCAGAGTCACAGCCCAGGAGGGCACAATTATCGTTACTGGTCAGGAGACCACCGCCGGAGTCACAGCCCATGAGGGCACAAGTATCGTCACTGGTCCAGAAACCACTGCCAGAGTCACAGCCCCGGAGGACACAAGTATCGTTACTGGTCAGGAGACCACCGCCGGAGTCACAGCCCATGAGGGCACAAGTATTGTCACTGGTCCAGAGACCACCGCCGGAGTCACAGCCCATGAGGGCACAAGTATCGTCACTGGTACAGAGACCACCGCCGGAGTCACAGCCCATGAGGGCACAAGTATCATCACTGGTCCAGAAACCACCGCCAGAGTCACAGCCCAGGAGGGGCCAGGATGCCACAGCCCCACTGGGCAATGATGGAACGTCATGCCACCCACCAATGCCCATTGTAGAGATCGTATTGCCACACACCAATGCCCAGTGTAGAGATCATCATGCCACACACCAATGCCCAGTGTAGAGATCGTCATGCCACACACCAATGTCCGTATCAGAACCGCCATGGCAAAGCACCGCTGAACAGGGCAAAGACCGCCATGGCAAAGCACCGCTGAACAGGGCAAAGACCGGCATGTCAAAGCACCGCTGAACAGGGCAAAGACTGCCATGGCAAAGCACCGCTGAACAGGGCAAAGACCGCCATGGCAAAGCACCGCTGAACAGTCCAGAACCGCCATGTCAAAGCACCGCTGAACAGGGCAAAGACCGCCATGGCAAAGCACCGCTGAACAGGGCAAAGACCGGCATGTCAAAGCACCGCTGAACAGGGCAAATACCGCCATGTCAAAGCACCGCTGAACAGGGCAAAGACAGCCATGGCAAAGCAGCGCTGAACAGTCCAGAAGCACCATGTCAAAGCACCGCTGAACAGGGCAAAGACTGCCATGGCAAAGCACCGCTGAACAGGGCAAAGACCGCCATATCAAAGCACCGCTGAACAGACCATAGACCGCCATGGCACAGCACCGCTGAACAGGGCATGCACCGTGTAGGAATGAATGGACCGCCACATCAGGCATCCTTATGCCATGTGCAGCTGGGACAGTGACAGGACAGGTACTTTCACGGGGAGACTCATCCAGTCTGGGCACCAGTCCCCCTCAAGAACCAGTGGAGACCTGCATCTACTTGAGAGACTGTGGCTTGGCACTCCCCAGGATGGCACAGTGGGCAAATCACCCACTGTAGAGACTTGAGAGACTGTAGCTTTGCACTCCCCAGGATGGCACAGTGGGCAGCCCACCCACTGTAGAGACTTGAGAGACTGTGGCTTTGCACTCCCCAGGATGGCACAGTGGGCAACCCACCCACTGTAGTGACTTGAGAGACTGTGGCTTTGCATTCCCCAGGATGGCACAGTGGGCAACGCACCCACTGTAGTGACTTGAGAGACTGTGGCTTTGCACTCCCCAGGATGGCACAGTGGGCAACCCACCCACTGTAGTGACTTGAGAGACTGTGGCTTTGCACTCCCCAGGATACATCAATGGGCATGGAGCCCCGTCGTGGATCTGGCTTCGCATTCATCTGGCTGAGGTGCCCCCCCTTCCCTTCCCCCTGAGGTGCCTGTAGTGTTTCTATCTGATGCCCCGGCAGTGTTCTCTCCGATTTTGGTCAGGTATCTATTGTGGGCCTCGCCCATGCATTTTTGGACTGTTGGTGCACGGACATTGTTTTGTACATATCTGCACTACTTCTCGGATTGTATGTGTAAATAAGAGTGATTTTGAGATATATATCTGTATATTTTTGTATGACATGTATATTGGCACATTACAATGTTTGCCCGAATTTCGCATTGTCTTTGCATTCTTCCGGGGGGATTGTGGGTTGTTACTCTGATTTTTGTGACTGCATTGGTGTGTATGTTGTATAATGCGAGGGTGGGGGTGTTTGGTGGGTGTCCCCCTAACTTTTGCCTCCCCCGTCCCCCGAGTCGTAGGTGAAGTACTCACCGGTATCTTCTGCGCCTACGTAGCTGTTGGTCGTAAAGGAGCAGAAAAACAAGGGCAGGTAGGATTTGTAATTCCGGCTCCATTGTGTCCTCCTTCCTCGTGGGATGTGCTAAGGTGAGCGTTTTCCCATTGCAGAAACTGTTTCCGCTGTGTTTTTATCCACGGTGATTCCGCCCCGGAAAATGTGGCGGATTGGCGGGTTGTAATAGTGTGGGCGGTACATTGTCTCCCGCCTGTCTGCTTGTCTGTACTGCCGTGGCGGGCGGTGTGTTAAAGTGGCTGTCTTTGTTGGCGGTTTCCGCCAGGGTCATAATTCCCTTTTTTTGTCCGCCGGCCTGTTTGCGGTATTACGGTTGTAGTACGGTATGCGGTTGTAATGACCATCATTATCCTAACCTACAGATTTGATAGGGCCACAATACAAGAACTGTGTACCCAATTGGAGCCAGACCTGATTTCAGCTATCCGCCAGCCCACAGGTATCCCCCCCCCCCTCTTGTACAGGTCCTGTCAGTGCTCCATTTCCTGGCAAGTGGTTCATTCCAAGTGACAGTGGCCATGGCATCAGGGATGTCACAGCCTATGTTCTCAAACGTGTTGACCAGAGTGTTGTCTGCCCTGCTGAAACACATGCACAGATCCAATCGAGGATTTGGCCACAGTGAAAGCTGACTTCTATGCCCTGGGATATATCCCCAACATCATTGGTGCCATTGATGGTACACATGTAGCATTTGTCACCCCTCCCCCGGAGGAATGAACAAGTGTTCAGGAATAGAAAAAGCTATCACTCTCTGAATTTGCAGATGGTGTGTTTGGCGGACCAGTACATCTCCCATGTGAATGCCAAGTATCCTTGCTCTGTGCATGATGCCTTTATCTTGAGGAATAGCAGCATCCCATATGTGATGTCTTAACTCCAGAGGCACCGGGTGTGACTAATAGGTGAGCCCATGGTCCCCACCCAGTTGATGTAGGTATATGGGTCTGGGGTTGTCCCTAAGGGTGAGTGTATCCCTCGAATATTTGCAGGTGACTCTGGTTGCCCCAACCTCTCATGGCTACTGACCCCAGTGAGGAATAACAGGAAAAGGGCAGAGGAACGTTACAATGAGGCACATGGGCAAACAAGGAGGATCATTGAAAGAACCTTTTGCCTCCTGAAGGCCAGGTTCTGGTGCCTCCATCTGACAGATGTATCCCTGTACTACTCACCCAAGAAGGTGTGCCAGATCATCGTTGCATGTTGCATGTTGCACAACCTGGCCTTGAGACACCAGGTGCCTTTTCTGCAGGAGGATGAGCCTGGAGATGGTCTTGTGGCAGCGGTGGAGCCTGTGGACAGTAAGGAAGAGGAGGCAGAGGAAGAAGATGTGGACAACAGAAGCTCACTCATACAATAGTACTTCCAGTGACACACAGGTAAGACACTGTAACTTCACTTTGCATTGCAGTTTTGACATTGGACATGGCCACTGCCTACTCTGAATAAACTAAACCAAATGGTTTCGTTATTTTTTTTATTTTGCAACTCGTTTTCCTTTAAGGAAAACGGACTGCAAAATAAAATAAAAAAACTGCTTTATTTAAAAAGCAGTCACAGACATGGAGGTCTGCTGTCTTCAGCAGGCCACCATCCCTGTGAGTGCAGGGACTCGCTATGGGGTCGCAAAAAACGACCCACCTCATTAATATTAATGAGGTGGGTAGCGAATCCTGACAGTGTCTGAGGCACCGTTCTGTATCCGATTTTGCGAATCGGAACTACCTACATCTGGCCCATAGTGGTGTGGGTGTGTGGTGTGTGTATGTGTTTCAGGTGTGTGTAGTTTGAATTGTCCAATGTGGTTGTGTTTTGTAAATGTGTGTGTAGTTTGAGCGCGGCGATGTGTACCGCCAATGGCTTACCGCGGTTGAATGACCGCCGCGTTGATTCGTGGGTTGTGATAGTGTGGGCGTATTCCTGTTGGCGTAACGGTGTGGGTTTTGGTACCACCAGTTTATCACTGACCTTTGGTGTGGCGGACTTGTGTGGGTGTCTGTATTGTGGAGGATTTCTAAGTGTGGGTCATAATACCCGTAGCAGATTTCCGCCGCGGACACAGTATGTTGGCGGCAGTCAGCACGGCAGTCAGCGGACTTTACTGCCAGGGTTGTAATGAGGGCCTAAGACATTTTTACTGCCTCTACCAGTCTTAGGTGTTTCATTTGAGTGGGTAGAATAGACATAGTTAGCACATTTGACCCCCCTCACACCCATGCAGTAATTATATCTTAGGTATGGGGGATCATGCCACCAGGTACACTTAATTTCTACCTCTGAGGAGCATGACTGCATGGCTGGTAGTAAGAGCTCTCCTGGGGATCTTTTCTAGGTCAAATTTCCATGGACAGTCATTTTTGACCAGGGAACCCTGGAAGATGAACTGAACACTTACTCTGCAGGAGGAGCCCCAGAAATCCTCCAGTTGATTCAGGAGTGTGACCATAAGTGAGAGACTCTGCACCCGCGGAGTGCAGCTGCCTGGGCCGTGTGCAACTGACCCACCTGAACTTCAAGCATCCGTGGACAAGAGGCACTCAGGAACTGCAAATGCTTTAAATCTGTTGGTGCGGGTAAGAGTGGAACTTGCTGCTAATTTAGGGTCAGATGTATGAAACTTTTTTGCACTCGCAAACGGTGCAAAATGCAAAAATCGTCCGTTTGCGAGTGCAAAAAAGTGGTCTGCGATGCATGAAAGACATTCGCAGACCAAAAATAAGAAATCGGAAAAATTGCGATTTTTTTTGCATTGCGACCTGGTTTTGCGAGTCGCAATTTGCGCTTCGCAAAATCCAAATTGCTAGGAGATGCAGCAAAAAATTGCAAATTGCGATTTTTCGCAGAATGTCATTTTGCACATGCAAAATACCATTAAAAGAAACCAGGTGGTGACCAGGTGCAAAATTTAAAAATGCATTTTTAAATTGTACATGTAAAGCACACATGCCCTTTTGCATGTGTGCACCTTACATGTCACCAAAAAATGCTTGGGGGTGCAGCAGAGGGGGCCTTAGGCCCCCAGCACCCCGGGGTTTTGCATTTCCAAAATTGCAATCTCTGGTTCAGAAATCGCAATTTTGGAAATGCCAAAAATTCACAGATATGGGCCAACAGGCCCATAGCTGTGAATGGGGCCGGTATCGCAATTTGCGATTCGGTAATATCATTTGCGATTTTTAAGAAATCGCTATTACTGAATTGCAAATGTGATACATGGCACTTTGCGAGTCGGAAATAGCGATTTCTTAAAAATCGCTATTTCCGAATTGCAAAGGGCTGTGATGATACATCTGGCCCTTAGTGCGATAGTGATGCTGCACTGTTGTCTTCAATTTAAAGTTGTAGTGGAATCTTAAAACTCAGACTATTAATGGGGCAAACCCTGGATGTTACCAATAGTGAATGGGGAATAACCGTGATCACTAACACGAGGACTAAGTGGGACATGGAACCACCATAGAAACATCCCTGACCTCAGGGAAGGAGTGTGTGATTGTGAATGTCCTATTTCTCCTTTGTATTTTCAGCAAAAGAAAATAAAATACTTCACTCCTTATACCTTTTCATATTACATTACTTATAGCATGTTAAATGAAAGCATTTCTAACAAGACTCATGACATCTCAAATTACTTAATTTATGAGAACACTCTGCACGATGTTGGGCCAAGTTATGGTTGATGTAGTGTAGCTAGCTAGTTGACAACACTATGTACAGAGGTGTGTGAGTTATACTAACATTTGGGTAGGGTGCAAATTATAACTGTTAAAAATGGGATTACTGATTGGGAGTGTGCTTCTCAAGCAGCAACCATAACTCTTCTCATGATAGGGCAAAAGCCAACCCTAAATTGACGTGTGCCCAACCCTTTGGTAGCTTGGCACAGAGCGGTGAGGCTTAAGTTAGAGGCAATGTGTAAAGCATATGTGCAACACTTCCAACAGTAATAAAGTAAAAACACCACCCAAAAAGAATCCCACACCAAGTCAGAAAAATAGAAGATTCTTTAATAAATAAAACTAGAACAAAACAACAAAAATCAAATTAGTAGAACCACGGATATTCAATTGTACTGTAAAGATTTTTGTGAAACTAGCGGCAAAAAGCTTAAAGCGTTAAATGTGGCTATCTGGTTAGGCCGAACCAGAACAAGGTCACAAATTCAGGCTGACCGCAATGTAGTGCGGACCAGCACCAGGGACCAGTTAGGCCCGCTGAACAAAGTACCTTAAATCCTGGTTTGCGGAGCATTGTAAGGATCTGCGTTAAAAATGCAAGGTGCATCCGAAGCGATACATCATTCAGAGAAGCACTGAGGCTGCGATGCGAGGGTGGGCATCCTCATTGAGGATCCTGTCAATGGGGCTTGTGATGCGAAGTCAAATGTTGAGGATGAGGCGCACAGTTTGGACAATGCATCAGTACTGAAGAGCTGGGATGCTGGGAAGCTGAGTCCAGCGTTGTTGCCAAGGCTGCCGTTGATGGGGGATGCGAGAGCATGCGCTGAGTATGCATTGTACATTCGGGAGAATGCAGTAGTTCCAAATAGCTGCGATGCAGGTCTTTGCGATGGGTCTAATCCATGCAGCAGTGAAATGGGTTGGTTCTGCTCCAGTTTGCACCGAGCAGCAGAGGAGATGCATCGGTTCCGCTCAGTCTTTAGAGACAGGCAGAGCACCTTAAGCCTACTTCCAAAGATCCAGGATGGGGTGGCACCGCTTGGCAGGGTAGAATCACTGAGTGGCAGAGTACAGATGCAGATGCAAGGTTGATGGATGGCTGTTATGTCCCTGGGACGTCCGAGCAGGAGGCCAGCCAACTAGCCCTTGGAGTCACTCTAGGTTCTGGGTTCAAGAGACGCAGTCCAGACCTTCTCACCCAGGCAAGAGGACAGCAGGCAGCAGGTCAGCACAGCAGGCCAGCAGTTCCTTCAGAACAGCAGGCCAGCAGTCCAGCAGAGTGGCAGTCCTTCCTGACAGAGTATCCACAGATCCAGAGCTGCACTAAAGTGTTGGTGTCCGAGGTCCAGTATTTATACCCATTTGTGCCTTTGAAGTTGGGGAGAAGCTTCAAGAGGTTTCCCTTTGAAATTCCCTAGGCATCCTGCCTTCCTAATCCTGGTTCCAGTCTAACTACAAGGGCTATGCAGCCCTTTGTTTGGAGGCCGGACACAGCCTTTTTAGATGTACATGGGGCTGTCCCCAGCTCCTCTCTCTCTTCCTGTCAGTAATGGCCCATCCAGGCACACCTAAGCTTCCTATTGTGTGTGTCTGTGTAGGAGGAATACACAAAGCCCAGCTGTCAGCTACACCCAGACTTGTGACCATAGACAGGCTACAAGCACTAAATGGCTAAGACAGGAAAATAACAACTTCCTAAAAGTGTTGCAATTTAAAATCTGACTTCACCATAAGTTAGGATTTTAAATTGTGATTCCAGAGACACCTAACATGAACTGATTACCTATTCCCATTTGGAAATTACACTTCTCAAATATAATAAGGCAACTCCAATGCTATCCTATGGTAGAGGTAGGCCTTGTAGAAGCGAATAAACTATTTAGGAGGTTTTCACTACCAGGACAAGCAAAACTCAAAAGTACACATCCAACATTTTAACTATACTGCACCCTGCCCTCTGGGCTGTCCAGGTCCTACCCTAGGGATAAAATATGTATTAAAAAGGGAGGTTTGGGCATGGCAAAAGGTTTATTTTGCCAGGCTGAAATGGCAGTTTAGAAGTGCAAATGCAGGCTGCAATGGCAGGCCTGAGACATGTTTAAAGGGATTTTTAAGTGAGTTGCACAGTCAGTGTTACAGGTCTACTAGTAGCATTTAATTTACAGGCCCTGGGTATATGTGGTGTCACCTTGCTAAAGACTTACAAGTAAATTAAATATGGCAATTTGTTGCAAGCCACTTCTGCCATGCTTTAATGAGAGAGCACAAGCACTTTAGCACCAGTTAGCAGTAGTAAAGTGCACAAAGTCCTAAGGCCAGCAAAGACAAATTCAGCACAAAAGTGGAGGATAAAGGCAAGCAGTTTGATGGTGACCCTGCAGAGAGGGCCAGGCCCAACAATAAGTTAAAGTTACAACAATAACTTTAGAATGCTCAAGTTTTGTGTAGTTTAGAATGGTTTAATAATAACATTCTCCTAACTATACCTTAGCCTTAACCTTTGTTTTCGCATTGAATTTCAGTGTTTTTATTTGATAAAAATGTGTTTCACATGGTAGAGTAGAGACATAAAATGAAGCGTCCTCAATCTCTATTTGAATTTACACCTAACACAGGCATTCACTATATTTCTATTTTCATAATTTGCATCAGTTCAGGCTTGTCTGCATTTGCTGGAGACACCATGCTTCAGCTAATGCTGACATAAACTTTGGAGATACAGGCAGAAATACAGGATGGTAAGGCTTGTATCAGAATGCCGCAAAAATTGGAATCACTACTAGGAGTAACAGGTTATTGATTACCCAACCCGAGCTTCCAAGGGCTGAACTCTAATTCCAATTTCTACTCTTCATGCCCTCTTAATTATTCACTGTTTCCTGTATATATGCAGTTATATTGCATTCTTTGTTATGTATCCCCATTATGCACTTATCCTTTATGACAGCGCATAGTCACCCGTTCTGTGCTACAACAAAGTCAATAGCATATCTGTTTTTTCCTGAATATGTTTGCATACTTTTTAATTCCAGAGTGACAATGTTAAGGGCGGCTATATTAGAATTAAACAATATCTGTAAATTGCATCCAAAATATTCTCTGCTCTTTTCTTCTCTGGATGCAGTTTCCCCCCTACAATCAGTGTAAATGCTAAAAGATATCCAAATGTCTTCCCATTGCTATAATTATTTACCTCTAAGTCTGTTACCCCACCACAGAATTCAACAGCAAGTGCCCCCTTATACCATCTAGTATGAGGTGGGTGTCTGTGCAGGGTACACCAACTGCCAAGACCATACTCAATGCTACATCATCTGTACCACTGTAAAAGTTTGAATATGTCCCATTGGACAGGAAGAAAAATCCTGTCTCTGCATACATGGGCGATGCCCCTTAATTTACTGAAATATATGTCTTGTTTATGGTCATATTTGCCTTTGTCTTAGACTCTGCAGTATAATTAGAATGTCTTTATACTATCACTGAACAATGTGTTATCCAATCTGTGGCATTCATAGATATTATGTCACATGTCATGTGACTCCCTTCTTTCTTTGTTACCGTTATCAGTTCTATAGAGAGCACTGTCAAAGTAACAATTTCCTTGTCAAAATATATTGAATCACAATATGAGTTCCTATTACAATTAAGATATCCTATTCCTTGATGTTTTTCATTGTAAAGACAAGGACCTGAGTAAGCAAATCTAAACCAGCCTTGTATTTTTTAAGTTTGGTGGCTACTGGAAGGTAAAGTTCTGTATGGACATCGGGTAGGCAGTCCACAATGCATTTGGTGCATTGTAGGGTAGCAGGCTATCCCTTTTTTGAAGAATTTCTCATGTGCAATAACAGAAACATTAGCTTGTGTACAAGCTATAAAAGTAAATAGTATACATGACATAATAATCATTTTGTCTATTGTCAAATTGGTCCGCATCATAGGATAGCCACTCATTATTGTTGATTACCTCATTTATGCAGAAAATGTTGATACTGTACTCTCAATTCTTCACCACCACAAGGCTAAAAGAGGTTACCAGCACACCAAAGCTCAGGATCCGATAATAGAGCTGTCGGTTGGACCCAGAGGGTGGTCTTGGTCTCAAACTGTATCAAGGTGCATCAGTATACAGTGGGACGTCTGCAGTCTATGGAGGCTGAGGATTATTTGTAGAGCCAGGTGGGGACACTCTCTTCATGTGGCTAGCATGAATCACATGGGTAGTATGCCTTTGCCATTTCACAGCAGTGTCAGCAACTAGCAGTACTTGTCTAGAGTCATTCCACCTTTGTTGGAGGCAGTAGTTACGTTGAAAGTTTTTGGTGTAAACCTTGTCTCCAGGTTGGAGTCCATGCCCTTCAGTTGTAGAAGATGAGGTCAAGGCATCTTTTACCTGGTTATGCTAAACATTCAGGGCCTCATTATGAGTCTGGCAGTCTTTTGACCACCAGACTCACAGTGGTGGTCGGACCGCCGCGGTCGTGGCGGTCCGACCACCACATTATGACTGCTGGTCCCAGCGGTTGTAATCTGCTAGGGCAGCGTTGAAAGCAGCATTGCCCTGGGGATTACGAGTCTCCATCCACCATCCTTTCCATGCGGTTTGCACCGCCATGGAAAGGCTGGTGGAATTGGGGCATCAGGGGGCCCCTGGCAGCCCCTGCACTGCCTATGCGCTTGGCATAGGCAGTGCAGGGGCCCCCATGAACATCCCCGTCACGCGATAATGAAATCAGTTCATATCTGGTTAATCTGGCATTGGTCAAGTGTTGTGTGAGAGTTTTATTTAATAATACATTAACAGAATAGTGAACATGTACATTCAATGTGTTTCCTAAAACCAGGCTTTCGTTGTGTTCCACTGAAACTGCTGCTCTAACGTATTTAGGAAATGGTCATGCTATGGGTTTTAATATCGCACACAAATATGCACAACTTTTCTCCAGACCTCTGTGTTCCTGTGGACAGCAAGGGCACATCCTTCTCACTCATATGTAAAAAGATGAAACTCTTTAGCATATTCAGGAATCTCTAAAGCCGAAGACTCACAAAGAGCTTTTTTAATAGTTTGAAAACTCTTCTTATGTACCTGCATCCAGGGAAGGGGATCAGTAACATCTTTGTGTGTGAGATCTTGTAAAGGTTTGGAAATGACGGTGAAGTTAAGTATCCATGGTCTACAATATCCTGCAATGCCACAGAATGATCTTATTTCCTGCTGTGACATGGGGACAGGGTGTTGCATTATTGCGCAAATGCATGTGTGTGCCATTCTCCTCTCCCCTTTAGAAATCAGATGACCTAAATAGAACACCTGCTTTCTACAAAAACTGCAATTTCTTTGGAGATGCTTTGTGACTAAGGGATGCTAGAAAATTAAGCAGATTTATAGTAGCCCAAGTATACTGTTCTTCTGTATCAGCTGCTACGAGGAGATCGTCTACATATTGCTACCCAAGATTCTAATTGATCAAATTGTTGATCAAGATCTTCTTTCAATGCTTGGAAGTGAATTGAGGGTGAGTCTGTATGCCCTTGAGGGAGTTGTGTCCATGAGAAACTATGCTGGATGAATGAAAATTATAATAAATACTCGCTGTCAGAGTGAAATGGAGAAGAAGGTATTCGTCAGATCTGTTACTGAAATATAGGTGGGTGAAGGGGGGATAGCCGTAAGAATAGTGCTGGGGTTTGACACTACAGGATATCTGGCCTGTGGTATCTTCTTAATCTGGTGATGGTCTTGTACCAAATGCCATTAATCAGGTTTTGAGGAGTCCTTACTTAATTTGCATATGGGAAGTATCAGGTAATTACATACAGTCCCCAGTATCCCTTCCTTGATAAATGTTGATTTTATCTCCTGCAAACCAAACTCTTCTTGTTGTGAAATAGCATACTGTGGTATTTGAGGTAGTACAGCATTTACCTTTAAAAAATATGAGTAGGTTCAACATTGAGTATATTATCAACATCAAATTTGTTCAAAACCCTAACATCAACTATTACTTTGCTTTGCACAATATCAGGTATAAAGCCAAAAAAACACCACATTCCATGTCAGTATGATATACATATATTTGAGACGTCAGTGGATATTCATCACTACATTTAAAGAAAACACCATCCGGTACACATTTGATGACAGCATTCATCTTTTTTCAGTAAATCAGTTCCCCACAAGTTAAAAATACTCTGGTCAGAAACCACATAAGATTGCTTACCTGTGATGGGACCAATAATACAAGTAACAGGTTTACTGACGGGGCTTGTATTGGGAACATTGGAAATCCCCGCAGATGTATTTGTCATCCCTGAGAGGAGCAAGTGGGGAGCAGCTTTAGCTGATAATGTGGAATAAGTGTCACCAGTGTCTATGAAGAACTTAACATCACGACTTTCAACCTTTCCTTGAACATAAGGACCCAATGGATCCACTGGTAGCAAAGCTGCCACTATTCCTCGTTCCCCTAGAGGGCATCCTTATGGTTCATAACAATCTTTGCTGTAAATGTCTTGGGCCACCATTTGATGTGGGATCTATTGCTTCTTCTGATCAAAATAATTCCTGTTTATTGGACACAATGGTGGTCCAGGATGGGAGGCAGGGAAAGAATTGGGTTGGCGTTGCATGGGAATGTTTGTACCTGTTTGAGAATTATTGGGGTTATTGGGACATTCATTCTTCCAGTGACCAACAGTGCCACATATACAACATCCCCGGTCTGACTGAGGTGGTCATCCTCCTCTGCCCCGTCCCGTAAAACCTCTGCCTCTCTAGGTCTGAGCATTTCCATGAAAACTGCTACCTATTCCCGACTAGTAGGACTGAATTGTTGTAATTGTTGAACCATCAACTGTGCTCTAGTATCTTTACGCTGTTTCTCATGCTGGTCCCCCTTGTTATTGTTGGAATTCAAAGCAGTATTAAGCATTAGCCAATATTTTATCAAGTAGTTCTACCAACCAGCAAGGGAAAACTATCTACAAGTGCTGTTCAACAGCTGGCTCTAATTCATATACCAGGACATTCACCAAAGCTGAACTAGAACCAGGGTTATCTATATCCATCCCACTATGGCTTTTAAAAGCCTGCCTTATTCTTTCATAATAACAATGAACCAAATCATCTTTCTTCTGGGTTACCTGTTAAATTGTATTCCAATTCATATCCTTACGTTGTCATTAGGTTATTTTAGTGAGCTTTTATGCGCACGTTATTTTAGTAATAGGCCTACCACTTGTGCCCTTTAGCCTAATAATAATTAATTTTAATTTCTGAGAAGCTTCATTCTGCGGTGATATTTTATTTTATTTTATCTCACACACTTTTAGCCTAGGAACTGTTTTCATTCTTTTTAGTAGGTGTCAACATCAGGGCAGTGCGCGCTCTATGGGCAACTAGAATGCAAACATCCTGCACTCTCAAGATAACGTAATTTATGCATTGTGCTGATATGCTGTTGTTTAACCTTTTGCATTGCAGAGTTTAATCCTGAAGACTTATGTTCAAGATGCATATAAATACTGTTCATTTGCAATGTGCTGCTGCAGGCTTTCGGAGTGTGTCAGGGTGTGGTCCCCTTTCCAGGGCCTTCTAGAAGCTTTCCCTGCAGCATGCCTGGGTGTGGTTTGTGGGCTGGGCCAAGACTCTATATAAGGGAACCAGCCCAGCTCCACGTGCTCACTATTCAGAGGTCCCGGTGCAGAGTAGCAGCAACTTCCTGAGCTCCTGTTCCGGAGGCCTACTTTGATCTTCCAGGCCTCACCCTTTCACTTTGCTGGGTGATTCTTGATCAGGGCGGAAAGACGGAGGTCGGGGTGGGCCCCGATCCCGTTCTCGAAGGATTTAGAGTTCTTGGGCCTATTTAACATGATAAATCTATTTTGCTCTGAAGCGTGTGAAAGTGTGCTTGATGTTTAATGACATTTACATGCTGGCATTTGAATCGGCTAGACGTGCAATTCTTTATTCATGTATAAATCTTGATATTCATTGTGCGCAACCATTTAATGGCATTTACAAGGGTGCATTTGAATCGGCAAGACGCGCAATTCTTTACTCAAGTACAAATCTTGATATTCATTGTGCGCAACCATTTTATGGCATTTACAAAGTGGCATTCGAATTGGCAAGATGGGTGATTCTTTACTTGAGTACAAATCTTGATATTCATTGTGTGCAACCATTTTATGGCATTTACAAGGTTGCATTCGAATCGGCAAGATGCGCGATTCATTTCTTGTGACTAATTCATGATATTCAGTGTGCGTTACCATTTCTTGGCAATCACATGGTGGCCTACGAATCGGCAAGATGCGCGATTCATTCTTTGTGTTAAATTCATGATATTCAATGTGTGTTACTATTTCATGGCATTTACTTGGTGACCTTCGAATCGGCAAGACGCGCGATTCATTTCACATGTCTAACTCATGTTACTCATTGTGCACAATCATTTCATTACATTTATAAACCTTTGTGGAAATCTGCAATGTGAGCACTTCATGTTTCTGCATTTTAAGAAAACCTAAAGTGTTAAGAATTCTAGATGTTATATTGTGTGTGCATAATAAGTCCATCTAGTACAATTCACATAATGTTACAGAAGAACGAGTTACTTACCTTCGGTAACGACTTTTCTGGTGGATACATTAGCTACCTGTGGATTCCTCACCTCATGAATACTCCCATGGCGCCAGCATTCGACGGAAATCTTCTTACTAGTCTCTGCACGTCGACGAGGACGTCACTCTAGCCCACGCGACGCCGTCTGACGTCATACAGGCAATAAGAGGTCCTCGACGACGTGCGGACGTCAGTACCAATCATTTTTTACGTGCATGAGAACAACCAGGCAATGCAATGCAAGAGCAAGGCAACATCCCATTATATTGTAAAAATACACAACATTGTATGAATAGCTGTAAATCTTTTTATATAAATATATATATAAAACTTTCTCTTTTAAAATATATACACACACCAAGTATATACACAAAGATGTATACATATATACATATATATAAATATATATATTATATACACATCTATTGCACCCTCAAAGACCAAGAGGAGCGCACTCAAGGATTACTTGGTAAGACCAGAAAGGCAACGGGGAGGCGGGTGGGACCGTGAGGAATCCACAGGTAGCTAATGTATCCACCAGAAAAGTCGTTACCGAAGGTAAGTAACTCGTTCTTCTGATGGATACAACTACCTGTGGATTCCTCACCTCATGAATAGAGTCCCAAAGCAGTACCACGCCCGGCGGTGGGTGCCTAAATGGTCAAACCAAGAAATCCTGCAGCACTGACCGTGCAAAATGGCCGTCCCTTCTAACCTCAGAATCCAAACAGTAATGTTTTGCAAAAGTGTGAAGGGACGACCAAGTTGCGGCCTTGCAGATGTCGACCACAGGAACACCCCTGGCCAAGGCCGAAGTGGCCGACTTAGCTCTGGTGGAATGAGCTCTAATGCCCTCAGGAGGATCCTTCTTTGCCAAAGAGTAACATATTTTAATGCAAAGAACAACCCACCTGGATAGTGTTCTCTTGTGGACTGCCTTTCCTCTCATCTTGCCCACGTATCCAATAAACAGCTGATCCTCCAGCCTGAGATCCTTTGTTCTATCAATAAAGAAGCTCAACGCTCTCTTTGGATCCAGACGGTGCAGTCTTTCTTCCTCTTTGGAAGGATGAGGCAGAGGATAGAACGTGGACAAAGTAATTGCCTGAGCCAAATGGAAGGGTGAAACAACCTTCGGGAGGAAAGCAGCCTTGGTCCTCAACACCACCTTATCCCCATAAAAAGTTGTATAAGGGGGCTTTACTGATAAGGCCTGCAACTCACTCACTCTCCTTGCTGATGTTATAGCTATCAGGAAGACTGTTTTTAAAACCAAATACCTCAAGGGGCAAGAATGCATAGGTTCAAAAGGGGACCCCATAAGGAAAGTCAGGACCAAGGACAAATCCCATTGCGGCATAACGAATGGCTTTGGAGGATATTGATTTAGAAGACCTTTCAAGAATCTGATAACAATAGGGGATTTAAATAAAGATGGTTGGTCTGGAAGACATATGAAGGCTGACAAGGCCGATAAATAACCCTTAATGGTAGCCACTGCACAACCTTTCTGCGCCAGAGATAGAGCAAAAGACAAAACGTCCGATAGATGAGCATGCAAAGGATCAATCTGCCTCTCTCCACACCACGCAACAAATTTAAACCACCTATTAGCGTAGATAGATTTAGTGGAGTGTCGCCTGGCCGCTAATATAACATCCACTACCTCAGGCGGGAGAGAGAAGGAACTCAGGTTGCCCCGTTCAATCTCCAGGCATGTAGGTGCAGACTCTGGAGGTTGGGGTGTAGAACCTGCCCCTGCGACTGCGAGAGGAGGTCTGCCCTGAAAGGGAGACGGAGCGGCGGGCACATTGAGAGTTGGAGAAGGTCGGAGTACCACACCCTCCTTGGCCAATCCGGAGCTATTAAGATTACTAGAGCCCGGTCTTGGCGAATCTTCCTCAATACTCGAGGAATCAAGGGTATGGGAGGAAACGCGTAAAGCAACTGGCCGCACCAGGTTATTTGAAACGCATCCCCCAACGCTCCCTGCATCGGATACTGAAGGCTGCAGAACAACGGACAATGCGCGTTCTCTCGAGTGGCGAACAGATCTACCCGAGGAAACCCCCACCTCTGGAAGATTAAACGGACTTGATCTGGATGGAGACGCCACTCGTGGTCTGCCGAGAAGTGGCGACTGAGACTGTCCGCACGCACGTTCAAAACTCCAGCCAGATGGTTTGCTATCAAGCAAATCCGATGGTCCTTTGCCCAGGACCATAGTCGAAGAGCTTCTCTGCAGAGAAGGTACGACCCCACTCCTCCCTGCTTGTTTATGTACCACATCGTGGTAGTATTGTCCGTTAGGACCTGTACCGACTGACCACGAAGGGAAGGGAGGAAGGCCTTGAGAGCCAGACGTACAGCCCGTAACTCTAACAGATTGATGTGAAACATCTGTTCCTCTGGAGACCAAAGACCTTTGATCTCCAGATCCCCCAGATGAGCTCCCCACCCTAGAGTGGAAGCATCCGTTATGACTGTGGCCACTGGTGGCGACTGCTGGAACGGCTTTCCTTGTGAAAGATTGTTGCTTGCAATCCACCACTTCAAATCCACAGCAGCATCTCTGGAGATCTTGACAGTACCCTCTAGATCCCCTCTGTGTTGAGACCACTGCCTTCGGAGGCACCACTGAAGAGCCCTCATGTGCCAGCGAGCATGCGTGACCAACAGAATGCAGGAGGCAAAAAGACCGTGCAGACGAAGGACCTTGAGGACTGGAACTACCGCTCCATTTCGAAACATTGGAACCAAATCCTGAATATCTTGAATCCGCTGAGGCGGAGGAAAGGCCCGACCCAATGTTGTATCCAGTACTGCCCCTATGAACAGGAGGCGCTGAGAGGGCTCTAGGTGAGATTTGGGCTCGTTCACCGAAAAACCCAGGTCGAACAACAACTGGGTTGTTGACTGCAGATGATGCGACACAAGCTCCGGGGACTTGGCTTTGATCAACCAGTCGTCCAAGTAAGGGAATACTGCTATCCCCTTCCTTCTGAGTTCTGCCGCAACCACCGACATCACCTTCGTGAAGACTCGAGGTGCTGAAGTAAGACCAAACGGAAGGACCGCAAACTGATAGTGTTGCGATCCCACCACAAACCGGAGATACTTCCTGTGTGACTTGAGTATCGGGATATGAAAGTAAGCATCCTGCAAGTCGACAGACACCATCCAGTCTTCCATGTTCAACGCCAAAAGCACCTGTGCTAGGGTCAGCATCTTGAACTTTTCCTGCTTGAGGAACCAATTCAAGATCCTCAGGTCCAGAATTGGTCTCAAACGACCATCCTTCTTGGGAATCAGGAAATACCTTGAGTAAACTCCTCGACCCCTTTCCTGCTCCGGGACCAACTCCACCGCGCCCTTTGAAAGGAGGACTTGCACCTCCTGTTCTAGCAACAGGAGGTGTTCTTCTGAACAATACGAAGGGCGGGGCGGGATGAGGGGCGGGAACTCCCGAAAGGGAAGGGTGTAGCCTTTTCCCACAACACTGAGAACCCAAGTGTCCGATGTAACAGTCTTCCATTTGGTGAGAAAATGCTGTAATCTTCCCCCTACAGGAGAGGAGTGAGTGGGAAATGGTGGAAGCCTAAGGCTGCTTCCCCTGCTGCACCCCGCCAGAGGATGAGGAAGAGGCAGAGTGCTGCTGAGAGGCTCCTCTGGTGCGGACCCTACCTCTCCCCCTGAAAGATCTATAGGGATGGGAAGAAGCAGGTTGCTGATATCTCCCCCGAAAGGAAGAGGAGGAAGAGCCACGCCCAAATCCACGAAACCTCCTGAAGAATCTGGAAGAGGCCATGGAAGAAGGAGCTTGGAGCCCTAACGACTTAGCCGTGGCCCTGCTTTCCTTAAAACGTTCCAAGGCCGAATCAGCCTTAGCTCCAAACAGTTTGTCCCCATCAAACGGGAGATCCAACAATGTGGACTGTACATCTGCCGAAAAGCCCGAGTTACGGAGCCAGGCCTGTCTCCTTGCCACCACAGTTGTGCCCATTGCCCTGGCTACCGAGTCGGTGGTATCCAGTCCCGTCTGGATAATTTGGGTCGCAGCAGCCTGGGCATTTGAGACAAGATCCAAAAGACCCTGGGGAAGCTCTGTAAACGAAGAGGAAATGTCATCCATCAGAGCATGAATATACCTCCCCAGGATACAGGTTGCATTGGTGGCTTTTAACGCCAGACTGCAGGACGAAAAAATCTTCTTCGACTGCGCCTCTAGCTTCTTTGAATCTCTGTCCCCAGGCACCGTCGGAAAAGAACCAGGCGCTGACTTGGACGAACAGGAGGCCTGCACCACCAAGCTCTCCGGCGTAGGGTGCCTAGATAGGAAACCAGGGTCAGTTGGAGCCGTCTGATACCTCCTGGCCACGGCTCTGTGAACTGCTGGGGAAGATGCCGGCCTCTTCCACACCTCTAACACCGGATCCAGCAGAGCGTCATTAAATGGTAACAGAGGCTCCGCCGCGGCTGAGGCCGGATGTAACACCTCTGTCAAAAGGTTTTGTTTTGCCTCCACCACCGGCAAAGGCAGGTCCAAAAAACTAGCTGCCTTCCGTACCACTGCATGAAAGGAAGCAGCCTCCTCAGTATATTCCCCCAGGGACGAAAGGTCCCACTCAGGGGAAGTGTCCAGCCCACTGGCCGACTCCAGTCCACGCAGCCCATCACCCGAGTCCTCTAGCTCTCCTTCCTCTAGGGCTCGTTGGTACTCCTGCTCTTCTAATACCCGGAGAGCACGTCTCCTTGAATGAAGTCGTTGCTCAATACGCGGAGTCGACAATGCCTCCGCCGAAGTCGAAGATCGGCGCCGATCTTCAGAAGCCACCGACGCCGCATCCGGCGCCACAGGTAACTTCGGCGCCGACGGAAGAGCAGCTGAAGCAGATGGACCCACCGGAGTCACAGGCCGAAATCCCGACGTCGACGGGATGGAAATCCCCGGGGCCAATCCTTCTGAAGCCACCGGAGCGGCCACCGGCGCCGACACTGGCGCCGAGCCCACGTTCCCAAACGGGAGAAAGGGCATAAAGGGTGCCGGCCGAAGAGGCGCAGGATCACCCAAAGAAAAGGCCAGAGGCCCAGCCGGAGCACCCCCTGGAGCCATCTGTTGGAAGATGGCATACATCGCATTCAAGAATGCGGAACTATCGGCTCCAGGGGTGGGAAAAGCCGGATACTGGGGTGCCTGTCTCGGAGGCGACCCCGACGCCGGCCTCGGCGTCTGCGCCGGAGAAAACACTTGAGGCTCCAATACCTCAATCACCGACGCCTGTCCAGGTGAAGTTGGAGACGCCGGAGAGGGCAACGGCATCGAAGGATGCGGCGTAACCGTGCGACTGACCTCCCATGTCCTTCGGCGCCGATCCGGAGACCTGGAACGAGTCTCCTTTGAATGACGCCGAGATTCTCTACGGCGCCGGGAGTCTCGATGACGCCGATGTCTTGGGGAAGAAGACTTCTTGTGATGTTTCTCCTTTGACTTGGCCATAAACAGCTTCGCCTCACGTTCCTTGAGGGCTTTTGGATTCATGTGCTGACATGAATCACAAGTCGAGACGTCGTGGTCGGAGCTCAAACACCAAAGGCAATCGGCATGAGGATCCGTCACCGACATCTTGCCTCCACACTCACGACAAGGCTTAAATCCAGACTTTCTCTGCGACATTATTTCCACAGCGAAAGACTACGCAGCAAGATATACACTGTAACCGCAAGAGTAACAGTTGCTCCCTCGAAGATAACCGTTTCGAATGCACGGAAAAACGGGAACTGACGTCCGCACGTCGTCGAGGACCTCTTATTGCCTGTATGATGTCAGACGGCGTCGCGTGGGCTAGAGTGACGTCCTCGTCGACGTGCAGAGACTAGTAAGAAGATTTCCGTCGAATGCTGGCGCCATGGGAGTATTCATGAGGTGAGGAATCCACAGGTAGTTGTATCCATCAGAAACCTTTCAGATTATTTCCTGGTCTTCATGCAAAGACTGTTCTTGAATTAGAAAGTGTAATGCTAGAAGGTTCTGATGTTTCTAATCCATGTGTAACATTTCATTGAGTGGTTCATTAGAAAATGGTACTAATCTTTCTTGATTCCCTCACAGGTATCCAGACATCTTGAAGCCTAGTTATTTAAGTTCATGCTTAAGTTATCCATGTTTCCAATATGCCAATGCTTAGAGTCATAGCCTAGTAATGATTAATATGGTATAATCTTGATATTGTGTGTTTTAACCTTTTTGCTTCCTACAGGTCTCCTACCCAGCTGCTCCCTACCTAATCCCCTTTTCCCCACTTGGACTCTCTTAAACTCTGTGACATTCTAATCAGAGTATTGGAGCTGTCTTGTGGTGGACGTGTTGGGAACATGCGCAGACCCCGTGGATCTGGTGACTCTGACAGAATAGTGAGCCCACAAATTAATAATCCTCCTGGTTTGTGTATGTTCTCAGCATGGCCACACTGGACGAGCTAGTTAAGGTGATCACGCTGCTCCAGGCAGAAGTGGTGTCATCAAAATATTTACCAGCTAGTCTAGCTGAGAGAGTGAGTCAGTTACAGGATAAGGCAGAGAAGAAGGAACAAAATCCTACAGGTGTGTCTTTGCCAGGTTCTTCCTCTCAGACCTCTGGAGGTAATCCCACAAACATTTCCCTCAATGTTCCTTCGGCCATTCCTTTAGCTCTTCCAGAACGTTTCTCAGGCGATCCCTTGAAAGCGCAATCTTTCCTGGTTCAAGTGGAATTACATTTCACATGCCGACCACATACCTTTCCAGATGCCCAGTCCAAAGTAGCTTTCTTGTTATTATATCTGACTGGAGATGCAGCTACTTGGGCTATACCTCTTGTGTGTAAAGACAGTCCCCTACTTTACAACTGGAGAAACTTTGTTCGTGAATTTGAGCGAGTATTTGATCAAGATTTAGTATCATATCTAGCCAACTTTAACCGGCTGGTAGCCGAGACATCCTGGCCTGAAGAAAAGCAAGCGGCCTTGTTCTACAAGGGACTCAAAGAGGATCTAAAATATATTATAGCTCAAATAGATCCGCAGCCTACAGACTGTAAAGACCTGATAAACCTCGTTTTGAGACTGGATCATCGTTTAACAGAACGAAGAGGAACACGCAAAAAGACTGAAAAATATTCCTGGACACCAGAACCTATGGAAATTGGAACAATCAGGAGAACATTGACCAAAGACGAAAAGGACCTACGTAGAAAGAATGGGCAATGTCTTTATTGTGGCCGCAAGGGTAATTTTGCCAAAGAATGTCCAATCAAACCAAAGAGCAAACGAGGTCCTGTCCAGAAAGTTGCAGCCAATGCACAAGTCGAGTCGGAAAACTAAAACACCCAAGATGTAAAGAAGGGTTGCTCTTGGGTGTCACCGTGGACCCTTCACAATCTAGACATCTCAAGCTGGACATAAAAGTTCAAGTAAAGAAAAATACCTATTTCAAGAAGGCCCTAGTAGATTCTGGAGCTACTGGGAACTTTGTTGACGCCCAATTGGTTTGTGCATGGGGAATCCCATGTATTGAGAAAAAGACCCCAGAAATCATCCGGGCAGTAGATGGAAAACTCTTGACTGGAGGTCCGGTAACTCTGCAGACTGTTCCCTTGTCGGTAATCTGTGAGGATAAGAACCGAGGAAAGAAACATAAAGAGAAACTCATCCTTGACGTGATCCATGCTCCCCAGTATGGAATTATCCTTGGCTTGCCCTGGTTAACTCATCACAATCCTGAGATTAATTGGGCAGAACGAAAGGTTGTGTTCTCATCAGCGCTATGTAAAGAACAATGCCTCCAAAAGTCTCAAGTACCAAAAGTTGGCAACTCGTACATAGCCACTGCTGCAGAGAAAGAAGTTAAATTGCCCAAGAAGTATTTATCCTATGAAGATGTATTCGATGAGAAAGAAGCAGAAAACGTACTCCTCATAGATCTTATGACTGTCAAACTGATCTCGTTCCAGGTGCGATACTCCCCAACTGTTGTGTATACGCCCTGTCACAACATGAAAATCAACATTTACGAAAGTATCTGGATCAATTCTTGGAGAATGGTTTCATTCACCCTTCTAAGTCCCCTGCAGCTTCTCCTTTGTTTTTTGTTCCGAAGGCGAATGGAGAACTTCGAACTTGTATCGACTATAGGGGATTGAACAAAGCTGTGTAAATCACTTATCCCCCAGAGTTCCGGGGATCAACAGCAGGCGTAGGTGGTCCAGTACCCTGGTCTCCACATTAAGTAAGTGCTCTTTTATGAGCTTTTGGATGTTTGTATAATTACTTTCCTCTAGACGCAGTTTTAACTTTTTACCTGCGTCTTTGTAAATGGAACTACCTTGGTGTTTACAGCGTAGCGCTTCCCACGTTTATATACGGGCCTCAACAGGGACACTATGGGATTCCCTAGTTTAGCAGCGCGCTAAATGTCCAGCATGTGCACCCGTTCACATTCCGTTTTTTTGGAATGAAGATGAGACGCGTTCGGTCTTCTACGCGCTCGCTCGTCTTCTAATTTTTCCTTTAACGAACTGGGGGCGCGTGTTATTTCTCGCTGGCTCCCAGCTCGTACAACTGAAGTCTAGCATGGTTCTGGGTTTAATGTCCGGATGAGCAGGCACGCACTGTGCACTGACTCATACGGTATTGATTTGTTAAACGAGTCTAGACACGCTGGGATTTCCGCATGTTCGCTCGTTTATTATTATCTATTGTTTCAAGCTACTATGCACTATGAGTTTTACGCCCACCCCGCTTAAAGTGAAAGGGAGCAATAGGTATGGACATATGTTCTTACTTTATGCACATCTGTGGCTGTATGTAAAACCTTTTTAGTGACGGCCTTTATTTTGTTTTCCATGTATATTTTATGTCCCTATACATACTCTTGTGCCTTATACATATTTTTAAAGACAGTAGTGACACTTCCTGCCAAAATGTGATATAGTCATTGCATTTGTTTTTTTGATACTTCTCTCCTTGGAACATTGTTTCCTTCTCCGAATCAATATCCATACTTATATGCATGGAGTTTGACACAGTGATTCTCTGTTTCTTTTACTTTATGAGTGCACCAGGAGCATCCACCAGCCCCCATGCTCTTTTTCCTTTCACTGTAATCTGCTTTGAGATGTTAAGAGGCCGTGTAATAGTCTTCGGTGATAGAATTTGTTTGTTTTCGATAACTCTCCATGCCTGTTATGATCTTCAGATTGCGCTACGCGAGCAGATCCCTTATTGAACTAATGTATCATCGATGGATCTTATGTTCTCTGTGTACTAATTTAGACCATAGTGGATTTTCAAAGCCTGAAGTCTCCCCGATGAGGCCCTACCTTAATATTTGGAGGGTAAGCATTGTGATTTTTACTAAATGAGCCTTTTTTTGACTTCACTAATATTGTATTTCCGTCACATGGCACCATGTGGGATTCCTCACAAGTGTATGGGATAATTTCTCTGGATATGGTGAATATTCCAACTCTGACTACTGCGAGCTGCTTTGACTTTGGTTTCTTTCTTTCCTGTTTTTACTAGGTTTTTGGATTTCCGTACTGTGGAAGACCTGATTACTTAAAGGATTAGGTATGTACTGTGGTCCTGAAGAATCGCATTAAGATAAATTTTTTACTTAAAAAAAGGCGAAAAACATGTTGACTGATGATATTGAGTAACACAGGGGATCCTGCGTTTACTTCCCTCTTTTTACTACTCTCGATTGTGAGAATTAGTACTTTATTTATATGGGGAGTGTAGGCATTAATCTACTGTATCCCTACGTTTTGTTTTTAATCATGCCAGAGGTTCCAGCATTTGAATAAACTTGCATAACTGTTACCTCTAGTCATTTTTTATTATTCTTCCACCATTCCTTCATAGAATTTTTTTTCACTGGCTGTACATCACTACAAAAAGATCTCCGGCAAAGAGCCCCTGTGTGGGGCCCGTCAGGCATTGCAGTGCCGGCCTGACGAGGAGCTTGGCCCTATGATGAAGCATGTCACCGGAAGGTGAGTGAGGGCTCTTGCTTCGATCATTTTTTGGTTCCCATCAAATGCTGAACCATTAAGTGTGAAAGAAATCTTCTGGCGTTTTTTGGAACCGTGTGTACCTTTTTTGATTCATTATCTGTCGGGAGTTCTACACACGGGACCAGGAGTATTTTCTCCAAATCTCCCACGTTTGCCCCTCCCTTTTTTTTTATTTTTTATGATTTAGTGTAGCCTTTTGGCTACGGGGCTTCTTCTTTCCTTGAATATACCCCGATAGACTATATCTGGTGGTGAATATGTCGGACCTACAAGGTCTTAGCTTTGATGACAGCATGGTGCAGGCTATTCTACAGACTCCTTCTATCCTAGGGGATGAGAGCAGTGGCCCCTCCTGTGGTACAAAAGAAGACTGGACGAAGTTATCGGCTTTGAAGAAAGAACTCATTAAAACCGTCTTACACGGTACTATTATGACAGAATATCTTAGGGCCAATATTTCACCTAATGGTCTCATAGTTACCAATGTCCCTAGGATTTTCTTACAAGACTTGCAATTTCGACTGGATTGGTCACAAATCTCGTGGAAATGCACCCGTGATTGGTTGATCTTGATTATTAACACCTCCAAACGATTGGCGGACTCCATTACCATTCAGATCTCCATCACAGAAGCAGCCATGAAAACCACGGTCCAACTGGCTCAGTTCAAATCTCGCTTAACTGAGATCAATACGGAACTGAACGAAACAAAGGAATATCTGACGCGACAGAAAATTAACAAATTGCAAAAGGATACCAAACGCTTTAATAGAGAAAAAGTCTATCTGTATACAAAAGGTGACTTTCAATGTGAGGTACCTTCTGATACCTCAGACGACTCTGACACACCGCAACGAAGGGCACGTACACCACAGTACAGTTCCAGCTCGGATGATTGGAGTGACGATGAAGGACAGAGGACCAACCGGAATCGCTATATTCCACCCGTTCACTTTAACGCCCCCTTCCCTTTTCAGCAGATTCCACCTTGGCAATCTATGCCGATGCCTTTTTTCCAGCCACAACCTCAATACAACTTTAATCCTTTTTTAGGAAGAGGCCGGGGCAGAGGCAGAAACAGAAGGAGAGGAAGAAACGTTCACTGGGCACAGGAAGAACCACAGATGGTCACCAGAAGTCGCAGTGTGACGACCCAAAAGAAACCCTAGTGGTAAATCTTTCCAGCTCCACCCAAACCCCCCCAGAGATGGCGGTTCTAGAGAAAGGCCTAGGTTTTGTGCCAACCCCCAAAGAAGATTCTTTCAAACTGCACTGTGAGATCGCAGCTTTGTTTCGAAAGATCAGATTACAATTTTTCTTTAAAGACCGCCCGAAATTGGATACAAGTGGCGACACCAATCTAAGGAATCCATCTTCCTTTACGCCCCCCGCTACCGCGGTCCCGTTAGAGGTACTCACTTTTGAGAAGGCGGTCCGCCATGAAATCAAACACCTGGAACCTCCCAGGGCCTTTCAGAACATCTCCAAACTGGAACGTACAGCAATCCATTCTTTATCCCATAATCCAGACATTACATTAAAGCCAGCAGATAAAGGAGGTGCGATTGTGGTCCTGGATACAACCTACTATAGACAAGAATGTCTGAGGTTACTCAGTGATGAATCCTACTACCACCATATTTCTACTGATCCGACCCCACGCCTACAACGTAGGATACGTGGAATGATAATAGAAGCTGAATCAGCCGGATGGATTACTCATCAAGAAGCCGAGTTCCTGGATACAAAGAACCCCAGGATCCCATACTTTTACTGTCTTCCTAAAATCCACAAAGGTCTCCCTCCCCCGGGGCGCCCTATAGTGTCCGGGATAGGTTCTCTTTTGGAACCCTTATCAAAATTTTGTGACTTTTTTCTACAACCGATTGTCCAGAAAACATCTACTTTCTTAAAAGATACGAAAGACACATTGGTCCTACTTAATGATGTTAACGAAGCAGGCACCACAGACATATTAATATGTCTAGATGTGGAGGCCCTATACACTAACATTCCACAAGAAGCAACACTGGCTGCTGTGGAGGATATACTTCTGGCCAAGACTTGGACTCACAATACTCCTGTTAGTTTTGTCATGCAATGCGGAGGTGTGGCCCTCCAAGAAAATTTCTTCCAGTTTGAAAAACGTCTCTTTCAACAGATACAGGGAACTTCTATGGGCAGTACTTTTGCGCCAAGTCTAGCTTGCTTGTACATGTTCGCTTTTGAACAACGCCATATTCTCACTCCTGAACAACCTTTCTTTTCCAACATTAGGCTATGGCGTCGTTACATAGACGATATTCTAGTGATTTGGAAGGGCAATGAAGATCAAGCTACAGCTTTTACGCAGTGGGTTAATACATTAGATACGCATCTTCGTTTTAGCTCCACCATCTCTGATAAAGAGGTATCCTTTCTTGACCTACGTATCATACTTAGAGATGGTTATCTTCACTCTTCTGTGTTCCATAAACCCACTGATAGGAACAGTCTGCTACTCTACAATAGCCATTATCCTAAGGCATTACGAGACAACTTACCTTTTGGCCAGTTCCTGAGAATACGACGTAACTGCTCAGATAAGAATGATTTCCGCATTCAAGCCAATGCATTGTGTCGCAAACTTGGCGAACGCAACTATCCAGAGAGAAACATCCGACAAGCTAAGAAGAGGGCCAGCAATATACCTAGAGAAACTTTATTGACTACCAACACCCGAACACAACAATCTAGGCTGACTTGTGTGACCACATTCACCCCGTTAAGTAACCGGATCAAAGGTATTGTTCGTAGACTCTGGCCGATTCTTACAAGTGCAGGCGAGACACTAGAATGTCCTTTATTTGCCTTCAAGAGAACTCATAACATTAAGGACCTAGTAGTCCACACGAGACCTATGACGTACCGACCCCTTGACAACACCAGTCCCAGTCAATGGCTCAAAGTAAAAGGACACTATCCGTGTGGAGGTTGTAATGTCTGCCCAATGACTAGGAGCACACATGAGGTAGATATTGGTGAACCCAAGACCTGACAATTGAGGTCCCATACCAATTGCCGCACAAAAGACTGTATTTATATGATTACTTGTCCATGCGATCTGAAATATATTGGTATGACGACCAGGATGGTAAAAATCCGAATTAACGAACACCGCAGCACTATTAGATGTAAGAGGTCCGCCACAAAATTGACCAACCATTACATTGAGAAACAACACACTTCCGAGGATATCAGATGGATCGTTCTGGAAACTATTAGGGACAATAAAGATTGTACGACAAGACTTTTTGAGAAAGAGCAGCGATGGGTTTTCAGGCTTAAGGCCCATATATTTGGCCTCAACGACGATATTCAGTGGACTAGTTTTATCCACTAAGAACCACATCGTTTTGTATTTTTCTTTTATATAGGAATTCCTTTCCTTCACTAATATATATATATTTTTGACATAGACCTAACCTCATCATTAGGATGAGGATGGGGACTTTGACCTCTCTAATAGATGGTGTAGCAGACATCATTTGTATGGACCCCTTTAAGATGGCCGACAAAGTGTGACATTCTTTTTCTCCATCTTCCCTACGAGTCCTTTTTCTATCTCTGTTCTCTCCTCCCTCCTTTTAATGGCTGTGTAAATCACTTATCCCCCAGAGTTCCGGGGATCAACAGCAGGCGTAGGTGGTCCAGTACCCTGGTCTCCACATTAAGTAAGTGCTCTTTTATGAGCTTTTGGATGTTTGTATAATTACTTTCCTCTAGACGCAGTTTTAACTGTTTACCTGCGTCTTTGTAAATTTAACTACCTTGGTGTTTACAGCGTAACGCTTCCCGCGTTTATATACGGGCCTCAACAGGGACACTATGGGATTCCCTAGTTTAGCAGCGCACTAAATGTCCAGCATGCGCACCCGTTCACATTCAGTTTTTTTGGAATGAAGATGAGACGCGTTCGGTCTTCTACGCGTACGCTCTTCTTCTTATTTTTCTTTTAACGAACTGGGAGCGCGTGTTATTTCTCGCTGGCTCCCAGCTTGTACAACTGAACTCTAGCATGGTTCTGGGTTTAATGTCCGGATGAGCAGGCACGCACTGTGCACTGACTCATCCGGTATTGATTTGTTAAACGAGTCTAGACACGCTGGGATTTCCGCGTGTTCGCTCGTTTATTATTATCTATTGTTTCAAGCTACTATGCACTATGAGTTTTACGCCCACCCCGCTTAAAGTGAAAGGGAGCGATAGGTATGGACATATGTTCTTACTTTATGCACATCTGTGGCTGTATGTAAAACCTTTTTAGTGACAGCCTTTATTTTGTTTTCCATGTATATTTTATGTCCCTATACATACTCTTGTGCCTTATACATATTTTTAAAGACAGTAGTGACACTTCCTGCCAAAATGTGATATAGTCATTGCATTTGTTTTTTTGATACTTCTCTTCTTGGAACATTGTTTCCTTCTCCGAATCAATATCCATACTTATATGCATGGAGTTTGACACAGTGATTCTCTGTTTCTTTTACTTTATGAGTGCACCAGGAGCATCCACCAGCCCCCATGCTCTTTTTCCTTTCACTGTAATCTGCTTTGAGATGTTAAGAGGCCGTGTAATAGTCTTCGGTGATAGAATTTGTTTGTTTTCGATAACTCTCCATGCCTGTTATGATCTTCAGATTGCGCTACGCGAGCAGATCCCTTATTGAACTAATGTATCATCGATGGATCTTATGTTCTCTGTGTACTAATTTAGACCATAGTGGATTTTCAAAGCCTGAAGTCTCCCCGATGAGGCCCTACCTTAATATTTGGAGGGTAAGCATTGTGGTTTTTACTAAATGAGCCTTTTTTGACTTCACTAATATTGTATTTCCATCACATGGCACCGTGTGGGATTCCTCACAAGTGTATGGGATAATTTCTCTGGATATGGTGAATATTCCAACTCTGACTACTGCGAGCTGCTTTGACTTTGGTTTCTTTCTTTCCTGTTTTTACTAGGTTTTTGGATTTCCGTACTGTGGAAGTCCTGATTACTTAAAGGATTAGGTATGTACTGTGGTCCTGAAGAATCGCATTAAGATCATTTTTTGACTTAAAAAAAGGCGAGAAACATGTTGACCGATGATATCGAGTAACACAGGGGATCCTGTGTTTACTTCCCTCTTTTTACTACTCTCGATTGTGAGAATTAGTACTTTATTTATATGGGGAGTGTAGGCATTAATCTACCGTATCCCTACGTTTTGTTTTTAATCATGCCAGAGGTTCCAGCATTCGAATAAACTTGCATAACTGTTACCTCTAGTCATTTTTAATTATTCTTCCACCAATCCTTCATAGAATTTTTTTTGACCGGTTGTACATCACTTCAAAAAGATCTCCGGCAAAGAGCCCCTGTGTGGGGCCCGTCAGGCATTGCAGTGCCGGCCTGACGAGGAGCTTGGCCCTATGATGAAGCATGTCACCGGAAGGTGAGTGAGGGCTCTTGCTTCGATCATTTTTTGGTTCCCATCAAATGCTGAACCATTAAGTGTGAAAGAAATCTTCTGGCGTTTTTTGGAACCGTGTGTACCTTTTTTGATTCATTATCTGTCGGGAGTTCTACACACAGGACCAGGAGTATTTTCTCCGAATCTCCCACGTTTGCCCCTCCCTTTTTTTTTTTTTTTTGATGATTTAGTGTAGCCTTTTGGCTACGGTGCTTCTTCTTTCCTTGAATATACCCCGATAGACTATATCTGGTGGTGAATATGTCGGACCTACAAGGTCTTAGCTTTGATGACAGCATGGTGAAGGCTATTCTACAGATTCCTTCTATCCTAGGGGATGAGAGCAGTGGCCCCTCCTGTGGTACAAAAGAAGACTGGACGAAGTTATCGGCTTTGAAGAAAGAACTCATTAAAACCGTCTTACACGGTACTATTATGACAGAATATCTTAGGGACAATATTTCACCTAATGGTCTCATAGTTACCAATGTCCCTAGGATTTTCTTACAAGACTTGCAATTTCGACTGGATTGGTCACAAATCTCGTGAAAATGCACCCGTGATTGGTTGATCTTGATTATTAACACCTCCAAACGATTGGCGGACTCCATTACCATTCAGATCTCCATCACAGAAGCAGCCATGAAAACCACGGTCCAACTGGCTCAGTTCAAATCTCGCTTAGCTGAGATCAATACGGAACTGAACGAAACAAAGGAATATCTGACGCGACAGAAAATTAACAAATTGCAAAAGGATACCAAACGCTTTAATAGAGAAAAAGTCTATCTGTATACAAAAGGTGACTTTCAATGTGAGGTACCTTCTGATACCTCAGACGACTCTGACACACCGCAACGAAGGGCACGTACACCACAGTACAGTTCCAGCTCGGATGATTGGAGTGGCGATGAAGGACAGAGGACCAACCGGAATCGCTATATTCCACCCGTTCACTTTAACGCCCCCTTCCCTTATCAGCAGATTCCACCTTGGCAATCTATGCCGATGCCTTTTTTCCAGCCACAACCTCAATACAACTTTAATCTTTTTTTAGGAAGAGGCCGGGGCAGAGGCAGAAAAAGAAGGAGAGGAAGAAACGTTCACTGGGAACAGGAAGAACCACAGATGGTCACCAGAAGTCGCAGTGTGATGACCCAAAAGAAACCCTAGTGGTAAATCTTTCCAGCTCCACCCTAACCCCCCAAGAGAAAGGCCTAGGTTTTGTGCCAACCCCCAAAGAAGATTCTTTCAAACTGCACTGTGAGATGGCAGCTTTGTTTCGAAAGATCAGATTACACTTTTTCTTTAAAGACCGCCCGAAATTGGATACAAGTGGCGACACCAATCTAAGGAATCCATCTTCCTTTACGCCCCCCACTACCGCAGTCCCGTTAGAGGTACTCACTTTTGAGAAGGCGGTCCGCCATGAAATCAAACACCTGGAACCTCCCAGGGCCTTTCAGAACATCTCCAAACTGGAACGTACAGCGATCCATTCTTTATCCCATAATCCAGACATTACATTAAAACCAGCAGATAAAGGAGGTGCGATTGTGGTCCTGGATACAACCTACTATAGACAAGAATGTCTCAGGTTACTCAGTGATGAATCCTACTACCACCATATTTCTACTGATCCGACCCCACGCCTACAACGTAGGATACGTGGAATGATAATAGAAGCTGAATCAGCCGGATGGATTACTCATCAAGAAGCCGATTTCCTGGATACAAAGAACCCCAGGATCCCATACTTTTACTGTCTTCCTAAAATCCACAAAGGTCTCCCTCCCCCGGGGCGCCCTATAGTGTCCGGGATAGGTTCTCTTTTGGAACCCTTATCAAAATGTTGTGGCTTTTTTCTACAACCGATTGTCCAGAAAACATCTACTTTCTTAAAAGATACGAAAGACACATTGGTCCTACTTAATGATGTTAACGAAGCAGGCACCACAGACATATTAATATGTCTAGATGTGGAGGCCCTATACACTAACATTCCACAAGAAGCAACACTGGCTGCTGTGGAGGATATACTTCTGGCCAAGACTTGGACTCACAATACTCCTGTTAGTTTTGTCATGCAATGCGGAGGTGTGGCCCTCCAAGAAAATTTCTTCCAGTTTGAAAAACGTCTCTTTCACCAGATACAGGGAACTTCTATGGGCAGTACTTTTGCGCCAAGTCTAGCTTGCTTGTACATGTTCGCTTTTGAACGACGCCATATTCTCACTCCTAAACAACCTTTCTTTTCCAACATTAGGCTATGGCGTCGTTACATAGACGATATTCTAGTGATTTGGAAGGGCAATGAAGATCAAGCTACAGCTTTTACGCAGTGGGTTAATACATTAGATACGCATCTTCGTTTTAGCTCCACCATCTCTGATAAAGAGGTATCCTTTCTTGACCTACGTATCATACTTAGAGATGGTTATCTTCACTCTTCTGTGTTCCATAAACACACTGATAGGAACAGTCTGCTACTCTACAATAGCCATCATCCTAAGGCATTACGAGACAACTTACCTTTTGGCCAGTTCCTGAGAATACGACGTAACTGCTCAGATAAGAATGATTTCCGCATTCAAGACAATGCATTGTGTCGCAAACTTGGCGAACGCAACTATCCAGAGAGAAACATCCGACAAGCTAAGAAGAGGGCCAGCAATATACCTAGAGAAACTTTATTGACTACCAACACCCGAACACAACAATCTAGGCTGACTTGTGTGACCACATTCACCCCGTTAAGTAACCGGATCAAAGGTATTGTTCGTAGACTCTGGCCGATTCTTACAAGTGCAGGCGAGACACTAGAATGTCCTTTATTTGCCTTCAAGAGAACTCATAACATTAAGGACCTAGTAGTCCACACAAGACCTACGACGTACCTCCCAGTCAATGGCTCAAAGTAAAAGGACACTATCCGTGTGGAGGTTGTAATGTCTGCCCAATGACTAGGAGCACACATGAGGTAGATATTGGTGAACCCAAGACCTGGCAATTGAGGTCCCATACCAATTGCCGCACAAAAGACTGTATTTATATGATTACTTGTCCGTGCGATCTGAAATATATTGGTATGACGACCAGGATGGTAAAAATCAGAATTAACGAACACCGCAGCACTATTAGATGTAAGAGGTCCGCCACAAAATTGACCAACCATTACATTGAGAAACAACACACTTCCGAGGATATCAGATGGATCGTTCTGGAAACTATTAGGGACAATAAAGATTGTACGACAAGACTTTTTGAGAAAGAGCAGCGATGGGTCTTCAGGCTTAAGGCCCATATATTTGGCCTCAACTACGATATTCAGTGGACTAGTTTTATCCACTAAGAACCACATCGTTTTGTATTTTTCTTTTATATAGGAATTCCTTTCCTTCACTAATATATATATTTTTTTGACATAGACCTAACCTCATCATTAGGATGAGGATGGGGACTTTGACCTCTCTAATAGATGGTGTAGCAGACATCATTTGTATGGACCCCTTTAAGATGGCCGACAAAGTGTGACATTCTTTTTCTCCATCTTCCCTACGAGTCCTTTTTCTATCTCTGTTCTCTCCTCCCTCCTTTTAATGGCTGTGTAAATCACTTATCCCCCAGAGTTCCGGGGATCAACAGCAGGCGTAGGTGGTCCAGTACCCTGGTCTCCACATTAAGTAAGTGCTCTTTTATGAGCTTTTGGATGTTTGTATAATTACTTTCCTCTAGACGCAGTTTTAACTGTTTACCTGCGTCTTTGTAAATTGAACTACCTTGGTGTTTACAGCGAAACGCTTCCCGCGTTTATATACGGGCCTCAACAGGGACACTATGGGATTCCCTAGTTTAGCAGCGCGCTAAATGTCCAGCATGCGCACCCGTTCACATTCCGTTTTTTTGGAATGAAGATGAGACGCGTTCGGTCTTCTACGCGTACGCTCTTCTTCCTATTTTTCTTTTAACGAACTGGGAGCGCGTGTTATTTCTCGCTGGCTCCCAGCTTGTACAACTGAACTCTAGCATGGTTCTGGGTTTAATGTCCGGATGAGCAGGCACGCACTGTGCACTGACTCATCCGGTATTGATTTGTTAAACAAGTCTAGACACGCTGGGATTTCCGCGTGTTTGCTCGTTTATTATTATCTATTGTTTCAAGCTACTATGCACTATGAGTTTTACGCCCACCCCGCTTAAAGTGAAAGGGAGCGATAGGTATGGACATATGTTCTTACTTTATGCACATCTGTGGCTGTATGTAAAACCTTTTTAGTGACAGCCTTTATTTTGTTTTCCATGTATATTTTATGTCCCTATACATACTCTTGTGCCTTATACATATTTTTAAAGACAGTAGTGACACTTCCTGCCAAAATGTGATATAGTCATTGCATTTGTTTTTTTTATACTTCTCTCCTTGGAACATTGTTTCCTTCTCTGAATCAATATCCATACTTATATGCATGGAGTTTGACACAGTGATTCTCTGTTTCTTTTACTTTATGAGTGCACCAGGAGCATCCACCAGCCCCCATGCTCTTTTTCCTTTCACTGTAATCTGCTTTGAGATGTTAAAAGGCCGTGTAATAGTCTTCGGTGATAGAATTTGTTTGTTTTCGATAACTCTCCATGCCTGTTATGATCTTCAGATTGCGCTACGCGAGCAGATCCCTTATTGAACTAATGTATCATCGATGGATCTTATGCTCTCTGTGTACTAATTTAGACCATAGTGGATTTTCAAAGCCTGAAGTCTCCCCGATGAGGCCCTACCTTAATATTTGGAGGGTAAGCATTGTGGTTTTTACTAAATGAGCCTTTTTTTGACTTCACTAATATTGTATTTCCGTCACATGGCACCGTGTGGGATTCCTCACAAGTGTATGGGATAATTTCTCTGGATATGGTGAATATTCCAACTCTGACTACTGCGAGCTGCTTTGACTTTGGTTTCTTTCTTTCCTGTTTTTACTAGGTTTTTGGATTTCCGTACTGTGGAAGTCCTGATTACTTAAAGGATTAGGTATGTACTGTGGTCCTGAAGAATCGCATTAAGATAATTTTTTGACTTAAAAAAAGGCGAGAAACATGTTGACCGATGATATCGAGTAACACAGGGGATCCTGTGTTTACTTCCCTCTTTTTACTACTCTCGATTGTGAGAATTTGTACTTTATTTATATGGGGAGTGTAGGCATTAATCTACCGTATCCCCACGTTTTGTTTTTAATCATGCCAGAGGTTCCAGCATTCAAATAAACTTGCATAACTGTTACCTCTAGTCATTTTTAATTATTCTTCCACCAATCCTTCATAGAATTTTTTTTGACCGATTGTACATCACTTCAAAAAGATCTCCGGCAAAGAGCCCCTGTGTGGGGCCCGTCAGGCATTGCAGTGCCGGCCTGACGAGGAGCTTGGCCCTATGATGAAGCATGTCACCGGAAGGTGAGTGAGGGCTCTTGCTTCGATCATTTTTTGGTTCCCATCAAATGCTGAACCATTAAGTGTGAAAGAAATCTTCTGGCGTTTTTTGGCACCGTGTGTACCTTTTTTGATTCATTAATGATTGAACAAAGTCACCATCAAGAATAAATATCCTTTGCCCTAATTGCGGTCTTGTTGGAACAAGTAAAGAAAGGAAAAATCTACACGAAGCTTGATCTTTGAGGTGCTTATCATTTGGTCAGAATGAGAGAGGGCGACGAATGGAAAACAACGTTCAAGACAAGATATGGCCTCTTTGAATACACCGTCATGCCTTTTGGTCTGTGTAATGCTCCAGCAGCTTTTCAATTTTTCTTGAATGACGTTCTTAGAGAGTACCTCGAATATTTGCCATAGTCTACATCAATGACATTTTGATCTACTCAGACAATGAAAATGAACATGTACAACATGTCAAGAAAATTCTTGCAGCCCTTCGAAGGCACCATTTATATTGCAAACTAACCAAGTGTGAGTTTCATGTTATCCCAGTTGAGTTTTTAGGGGTTATCCTTTCCCCTCAAGGTATTGTGATGGCAGAAAAGAAAGTCAAGGCCGTATCTGATTGGCCCACCCCAAAGACTGTTTGTGATGTACAATGTTTCCTGGGGTTTGCAAATTTTTACCGGAGGTTCATAAATCATTTCTCCCAGACAGTGGCTCCAATCACGAAGCTATTAAGAAAGAAAGAAAAATGTGTATGGTCCCCAGAAGCTGCCCAAGCCTTTTCAACTTTGAAGGAAGCTTTCTCCACTGCCCCAGTCTTGACTCATCCTGATGCGGATCGTCCCTTCATAGTGGAAGCTGATGCTTCAGATGTGGCAATAGGTGCAGTCTTGTCACAACGAAACAAAGACACTGGCCAACTTCATCCCGTATCTTACATGTCTCGGAAATTGAACGAAGCCGAACAGAACTATGTCATTGCTGAAAAAGAGCTTCTGGCGATTCGTGACGCATTTAAAGAATGGAGACATCATTTGCTGGGTGCCAAATACAGTGTCAGAATATATACTGATCCTCGCAATCTTCAGTTCATGATTTCAGCCAGACTCTTGACTCCTCGGCAATTACCCTGGATGCTGTTTTTTGCCGAATTTGATTTTGTGGTAACTTTCCATCCTGGTAAGGACAATCGCAAAGCGGACGCCTTGTCCCGCCAAGAGTCTACCACGTTGCCTGCAGTTCAAACCTCCAGAGCTATCATTGCTCCAGACAAAGACCTATGTATCATAAAAACTGAAGATTTCTTTGAAGACATCCGTAATTCTTTCACTGTTTAGAAATGGCAGACATGGGCCCAAGCAGATCCCAAAAGGTCAATCAAGCAAGGATTACCTTTTCATGACGCTCGTTTGTTCGTACCCACTACCAAACTTCGCAAGATAGTATTTCATTGGTTACATGTTATACCTACAGCAGGCCATCCATGTACTCCTAAAACTCTTGAATTAATCCAAAGCTATTTTTGGTGGCCTACCCTGACAAAAGATGTTAAAACAATATTGAACAACTGCGAAGTCTGTGCCCACATTAAAACAAGTCATTCAAAACCGAAAGGGTTGTTGCATCCACTCCCAAATCCAAGTCGTTCTTGGGAGCACATTTCTTTAGACTTTATTACAGGTCTACCAGTGGTTCAACAACATTCAATAATCCTGGTGGTAGTAGATAGTCTCACGAAATATGGACATTTCATTGCCTGTAAGAAATTGCCCACCTCCAGTGAACTGGCAACTATTTTACTGAATAGGGTGGATCGTTATCATGGACTGCCGAAAGTGATCCTCTCCGATCGAGGGTCGCAATTTGCCTCCAATTTCTGGAAGACATGGTGCAAAACACTTCAAGTGATATCCACACTATCTACTAACCACCATCCTCAAACAGATGGTCAAATGGAGAGACTAAATCAGACCTTGAAGCAATACCTAGGTGCTTACACAGAAAAGGCAATTCATTCTTGGACTTCAATGCTCTGGTTAGCTGTGTTAGCTTACAATAACTCATTCCACACTTCTACTGGCGTTACACCCTTTTTTGGCTTGTTTGGCTATCATCCTGACACCTTGCCTATCACAATCCCTCAAGAAAGTTCTCTTACACCAGCTCTGTCAGAAACCATTCAACATCTTCATCAAACCCAGAAATTGATTCAACAGCATTTAGAAAAGGCCAAACAAAAATACAAAAAGCATTATGACAAGAAACATTGTGAGGGACCGCAGTATCAACCAGGTGATAAAGTATGGCTTTCTACAAAACATATAGACTTCAAGAAGAAGCACATGTTCAACCCTAAATTCATAGGTCCTTACACTGTTCTTCAGCAAATCAATCCTGTGACCTATAAACTGCAATTGCCAGGATCATTACGGATTCATCCAGTGTTCCACACTTCCCTCTTGAAAAAGGGAGTCCAGAAGGTCCGCCCTCATCCAGCTCCAGTTCTAGTACAAGGGAAAGTAGAATACAAAGTCAAGAAGGTGTTGGATTCCAAACTGAGAGGGCGTAATCTATGGTACTTAATCTCATGGAAAGGTTATGGCCCTGAAAGTAACTCATGGGTTTCCCCATCTGATATTCATGCTCCAGTACTTGTAAGGCATTTTCAGTGTCTCAATCCAGACAAACCAGGCCCTAGAGCGCGTCTGGGAGAGGGGAGTACTGTCAACATCAGGGCAGTGCGCGCTCTACGGGCGACTAGAATACAAAAATCCAGCACTCTCAAGATAATGTAATTTATGCATTGTGGTGATATGCTGTTGTTTAACCTTTTGCATTGCAGAGTTTAATCCTGAAGACTTATGTTCAAGATGCATATAAATACTGTTCATTTGTAATGTACGGTTGCAGGCTTTCAGAGTGTGTCAGGGTGTGGTCCCCTTTCCAGGGCCTTCTAGAAGCTTTCCCTGCAGCATGCCTGGGTGTGGTTTGTGGGCCGGGCCAAGACTCTATGTAAGGGAGCCAGCCCAGCTCCACGTGCTCACTATTCAGAGGTCCCAGTGCAGAGTAGCAGCAACTTCCAGAGCTCCTGTTCCGGAGGCCTACTTTGATCTTCCAGGCCTCGCCCTTTCACTTTGCTGGGTGATTCTTGATCAGGGCAGTAAGACGTAAGGCTGGCCCCCGATCCCGTTCTCGAAGGATTTTGAGTTCTTGGGCCTAATTAGCATGATAAATCTATTTTGCTTTTGTGCGTGTGAAAGTGCGCTTGATGTTTAATGACATTTACATGCTGGCATTTGAATCAGCTAGACGCGTGATTCTTTCTTCGTATACAAATCTTGCTATTCATTGTGCGCAACCATTTAATGACATTTACAAGGTTGCATTCGAATCGGCAAGACGCATGATTCTTTACTCGAGTACAAATCTTGATATTCATTGTGCGCAACCATTTTATGGCATTTACAAGGTTGCATTCGAATCAGCAAGACGCGCGATTCACTTCCTGTGCTTAATTCATGTTATTCATTGTACGCTACCATTTCTTGGTATTCATATGGTGGTATTCGAAACGGCAAGACGCGCAATTAATTTCCTGTTCTTAATTCATGTTATTCATTGTACGCTACCATTTCTTGGCATTCACATGGTGGCTTTCGAATCGGCAAGGCGCGCAATTCATTTCTTGTGTTTAGTTCATGATATTCAGTGCGAGATACCATTTCTTGGCATTCACATGGTGGCCTTCGAATCAGCAAGAAGCGAGATTCATTTCTTATGTCTAATTCATGATGTTCATTGTGCATTACCATTTCATGGCATTCACATGGTGGTATTCGAATCGGCAAGATTCGCAATTCATTTCCTCTGCTTAATTCATGATATTCAGTGTGCGCGACCATTTCTAGGCATTCACATGGTGGCCTAAGAATCGTCAAGACGCGCGATTCATTCCTTGTGTTAAATTCATGATATTCAATGTGTGTTACCGTTTTATGGCATTTACTTGGTGACCTTCGAATCGGCAAGACGCGCAATTCATTTCTCGTGCCTAACTCATGTTATTCATTGGGCACAATCATTTCATGGCATTTATAAACCTTTGTGGAAATCTGCAATGTGAGCAATTCATGTTCCTGCATTTTAAGAAAATCTAAAGTGTTAAGAATTCTAGATGTTATATTGTGTGTGCATAATAAGTCCATCTAGTACAATTCACATCATGTTATAGAAACCTTTCAGATTATTTCCTGGTCCTCATTCAAAGACTATTCTTGAATTTGAAAGTGTAATGCTAGAAGGTTCTGATGTTTCTAATCCATGTGTAACATTTCATTGAGTGGTTCATTAGAAAAAGGTACTAATCTTTCTTGATTCCCTCACAGGTATCCAGACATCTTGAGGCCTAGTTATTTAAGTTCATGCTTAAGTTATCCATGTTTCCAATATGACAATGCTTATAGTCATAGCCTAGTAATGATTAATATGGTATAATCTTGATATTGTGTGTTTTAACCTTTTGCTTCCTACAGGTCTTCTTCCCAGCTGTTCCCTACCTAATCCCTTTTTCTCCACTTGGACTCTCTTAGACTCTGTTGCATTCTAATCAGAGTATTGGAGCTGTCTTGTGGTGGACGTGTAGGGAACGTGCGCAGACCCTGAGGATCTGGTGACTCTGACAGTAGGACATTGTCGTTCTGTACCCTGCTCAATGCTGTACCCGATATTGTTGTCAGTACAAAGTAGGAACACCACAATCTTTGCTATTTCACAGGAAACATATGTGTTCTTACGTTAGGCCAGTTTTCTCAGAACGCCCAGCTGTCCTATTATACAACATCCCTCTGTCCCCTATACGTTACATGGGGAGTTCCAGCCAGGAAATTGCCACTGCATGCTGTTGCTTCACTACAACTGTCTGCTGGGACTTGATGTCTTTTCCACCTATAAGACAGAGGACTCTCAGTAGACCAACAACCCTCTTCGCTACTACCATATCCAGGTATGGGGGCTGGTGCTTTCCTAGAGATCCTGAAAGGCAGATGAGGGATAACACTGCTGTGCTCTAGTAGTACCTCAGTGGCATATATAGGAATTCTAACATGTAGCATTCTGACACTATGGTGGGACTTTCCTTATGTTTCACTTTCCTTGTCACCGCATTGCTACCATTACGTTTTATCACCCTAATTATTGCAGTACATGCTATTTTATCCAGAACACAGTTGATTTATTGAACACATTGAACCGATTTCTGATTCTGTTTGTCTTTGCATGTGTGAGACAAGTTTAATTTCCCTGAGAAATCAGAACGTCATGCGTACGGCTGCGGCAAATCACAGCCACTTTCAGGTGCTGGTGAGGTACTACTAGCTGGCTGGAAGAGTTAGGTCGAAACCTGTCACACGGTATGGAATTGGTCTCAGCTCCCCACAACCTGGTGGTGCTGCTACCCAAATCCAGCAGTCTCATTAATATAATGAGAGACAACACAATCATATGGGGCTAACTCATCAAAGCATTTTAAAATGTTTTTTGGTACTTCCAAAGTGGTGTAAATGACAGAGCCATTTTCATTCCAATCGGGCTCCTCCTTTGGCCAGTCCACCTCTTTATCCTTTTTAACCTTATCCCTCAGTTCTGAAGGTACAGTTGTTGAAAACATGGTATGCAGGGCTTTCCACATTAGATCAACTAATTTCTATACCTCTTCTACCTTTAAATACCATGCATCAGGGTTCTCTCGTAAGTTCAGAAAGTCTTTAGTAAAAGTATATAAGTCCATCTTAGTCCGGGGTTATAAATATACTGAAACTCCTCCAAGGTTGTACCTAGCACTTTTCTCATTGGGCAAGTGTAGGAAGGCGTGTTATTAGTGATATTGTCTACTGAGTGAATGTCATCCTGAGATTCTAGAAGTACCAAGTTACTAGACGTATTTGAAGGTGTCTCATCACCAGACAGTGAACTGTCTGAGGATGTCTGATTGGTAACATGAGTCTGAGTTTGCTTCCTCAATCTAACTTCCCCCTGTTTCCTTTTATCTACCTCTCTCTCCCATCTCCACATGTCTGACTGTTTCTGCCATTCCTCTATCTACGGGTACAACTTCTCTATCCATGTTCTAGCTTCCTCTTCATCCCATTCTCCTTTGCCCAATTCCTCATGATTTCTGTTCCAGTCACATTCCCGGTGCGCTAACAAGAGTTCCTTGTAATTAGGGTGTCACTGGGCAAAATTAACAGTATTGCGATATGCTTGATACCCCAAGTCCCCTATCTCACGTGCCAGCCCATTCATGGCCTTTTCAACTAGGCCAACAAGCGCAGTTTCATCTCCACTTAGTATCAAATGCTGGGCTGAATTCCTCAATGATGCCTTTTTCTGGGGTATCTTTCTTTGACCTGGTTTCTTTGCCTTCTTTCTGACCCTACGCTTACCTTTGTTTTCTTGTACTATATTCTCTGACTTTGATCACTTTTCTGTATCTCACTATAAGAAGGAGGGTTTCTGTAAGGTGGCACCAGAAGGCCCTCTAATTTTGGGGTGGTACTGAAGATTGTGCCACAAAAGCCTTGCTTTCTGCCAAAGGCATCTTCCCGCCAATATTCCTTATGGTTATGTGTGCTCTTAGTCTATTTAAATTGCTGGAGTTCCTGTTTCAACGTACTACCTACTATACCCTTCAGTTGTTTTGCACACTTCAGCTGTCGGGCATTCAACTCCCATTCATTCAAACAGTCCCATTCTGCCAGTCTGATCTTCTTTTTCCTGTCCTTTCAATCACAGAGTGTCTTAAATACTGCAATTTTGTGAAGTCAAAAGTTCCTGCCATTGGAAACTGCAAATAATTATTCTTTTTAGTATACCCATGCCATTGATTAAAACATAAACCTGTTGTTGATACTTTTGTCATTATTTTATGAGCTGGAGACCCTCTGGAAGGTGGAAGCTGACTCTGGTCTAACCAATTACATTTGGTAAGGGCCAACCCATTTTAAAGCTATCCTTAAGCACTCCAAAAATTCTGACAGACCCTGGGAACTTCACATATCCTATTTTGGAGGAACCAACCTACTGAGATGAGGAAGAACCAGCTCCCTTTGAGGAGCTCAATCCCCTTTGTTCTCTGTATTAGTGCCTCCTTTTCTCCCTTCCCCGACCTGCCACCCTTACTAACTAACTGACTTCTCAATAGTTCTTTAGGATGGAGCATGGATCACTCACCGTGTGTTGCAGCTACTGCAGGTCCCTCACAGATTCTGTTTCAGGAAACAAGTCCCTCTAGAGGTGGTACTTCAGGATATGTAGGGGTTCACGCTGCTCCTTTCCCCACGCTGCTAAGAACCGAGGAGGGCATTCCATGTCCATCCTGGGTTTCGGCATCAGTTGACAACACAGATTCAAAATCACATAGGAGGAGTCAGTCACTGGAGGTCTTACAATTTTAATAATAACCTGCTGCAAGAAAGCTTCCCTGTATCAACCCAACAAAAGTATATATACTTTCGTAACCACACAGGATATAATGGAAAGTAATGACCGCAACACAAAATTATCAAAGATCAAAGTTTACAGCTACAACAGGAATGTTCTCAGTTTTTCCACTCACTGTCGCCAATAATAATGAGTTTTCCATTTCACTCATGTCCTTGGAAACTTTTCATACATTGATTTTATCACCAACCTTGAGAACAGAAACTTGGGATAACAACATCTATTTTTGTGTGAGCAGCTGCATAACTTAGACCCTGTCAAAGCTTCTCTTTGGACCCAGATAATAGCATACAGAGTTAAGCAATAAATAAGCAGTCTTTTCATTTTAATGATCTTTGAGCCAAGGAAAGGACATTCTGCACTGATAGTACTTATTTTCTACATGTACTGTAATTTAACAATTTACACGAGCCTAGGCATGGCTGAATCAGCTAATAAACAGGTTTTTTTTAGCAGAGGGGGAAAGGGACTGAAGCTAAGATCGATCAATCAATCAATCAGACATTTGTTAAGCATGTCACCTTCACACCTAAGGGTCGTTGGGCCCTGGGGTTGCTGTGTCTCTGTTGAAAAGCCATATCTTGAGCCTTTTTTTAACACCACTCGGGAGGAGGCTGTTCGGAGGTGCTGGGGTAGGTTGTTCCAAGACTTGGCTGTGATGTAGGAAAAAGATCAGCCACCGCTGTGGGTGCGCTTGATGCGTGGCATGTGTGTGAGGTTGAGTGCGGCGAAGCGCAGGTTTTTCTGAGGGGTGGGGAGGTTAAGTCTGTGGTTGATCTACGCTGGTCCTTGATTGTGCAGAGCTCTGAAGCCAGAGTAAGGATTTTGAACTGGCACCTCTTCTGGACCGAAAGCCAGTGTAGGTCTCTGAGGTGGGGAGTGATGCTGTGGCATTTGGGCAGGTTCAGGATGAGTCTGGCCACTGCGTTTTGAAGGCTCTGTAGTCTTTTGAGTAGCTGTGAGGGAATGCTGATGTAGAGAACGTTGCAGTAGTCGAGGTGGCTGGTGATTAGGGTGTGCCTGACCGTTTTCCTAGTGTCGATGGGCTTCCATTCGAACATTTTTTGGAGCATCAAGAGTATGAGGAAGCAGGAGGAGGCTAGTTCACTTGATGCCTTATGAACAGTTTCTTGTCTAGAATGGTGCCGATGTTACAGGCGTGATTGGCTGGGGTGGGAGTAGTTCCAAGGTCTGCCGGGCACAAGCCACCAGCTATGGTCCCAAATGCTAGAGTTGCTCCCAATGCTTAGGACCTAGGTCTTGTTGGTGTTGAGCTTGATGCAGCTGTGCTTCATCGATGCAGCTACATCGTTCATGGCGTTGTGGGAGTTGGTCTGGGCATTGTGAGGGTCCTTGGTAAGTAATAGGATCAGTTGTGTGTCGTTGGTGTAGGAGAGTATGGTGATGCCGTGCGATCTGATGATGTCTGCGCAGCGGGTCATGTATATGTTGAAAAGGGTGGGGCTGAGGGAGGATCCTTGGGGTACACTGCAGTTAATGGATTTGGAAGCAGAGGTAAAGGGAGGCAGGCAGATGCTCTGTGTGCAGCCTTAGAGAAAAGAGGTGATCCACTTGAGGGCGTCTTGCTTGATTCTGATATTGTGGAGTCTCCTAAGGAGCGTGCAGTGGGAGACTGTGTTGATTGCTGCAGAGAGGTCCAGTAAGATTAGTGCTGCTGTTTCTCCTCGGTCTAGGAGGGCTCAGATGTCATCCGTGGCTGCAATCATTGGGGTCTCTGTGCTGTGGTTGGTTCAGAATCATGATTGCGAATGGTCAAGCAGGTGGTTTTGTTCCCGGTGTTTGATGAGCTGTTTGTTGATGTGTTTTTCTATGACTTTGGTGGGGTAAAGTAGCAGGGAGATGGGTCTGTAGTTGTTGAAGTCATTGGGGCCAGCTGTGGGCTTCTTGAGTAGCGGTCTGACTTCTGCTTGTTTCCATTTGTCTGGGATGGATGGAGGTGTTGAGGATTCTGGTTAGTACTGAGCTGATAGTGCTGGATCCAAGGTTGAGGAGAAAGTGTGGCCAGGGATTGGAGGGTGCCCCTGAATGTATGGAGGCCATGATGTTGTCTGTGGCATGTGCGTTGATTGGGGTCCAAGTGGTCAGGACGTGCCCTGCGGATGTTGCTTATGGTAGGTTGACCAGGTCGGCATAGGCGGGTTGTGGGTCAAAATTGTTGTAAATGGTAGTCACTTTGCTGTGAAAGTAGTTTGAGAGAGAGCCACATAGTTCTTGGGAGGGGTGTATGTTGGTTTCTGTGGCTGTAGGATTGGCGAACTTGTTGATGATTTTAAAGAGTTCTTTGTAGTGGTTTGCTGTGGTGTTGATGTGGGTGAATATGGCTGCTCTCTTGGTTCTCTTGATGAGTTTGTGGTAGTTGCTGAGGGCTTTCTTAAAAGCTGCTGTGTCCGACGGGTGTTTGGTTAATAATAAGATAGACTGCAACAAAAAATAAAGCATCCTCAGTGTAGAGTGAAGGGGCAAACAGTTCAGTAGAGTGTTCTACAGTGGAGTGGCGTAGAGTGGAGTGGGCACTGTAGAGTGCAGTGGATTACAGTGTCGGAGTGGAGTATCATAGAGTGGCATGTCGAACAGTGGAGTGTCGTTGACTGGAGTGTCGCAAAGTGCAATAACTTGGAGTGTCATCGAGTAGAATGTCGTAGAGTGGCACAGAGTAGAGTAGAGTGCTGTAGAGTGGAGTACAGTTGAGTAGAGTGTCATAGAGTTGAGGGGAGTGTAATACAGTAGTGTCATAGACTGGAGTGTGGTAGAGCGGTGTATTGTACTGTGGCACGTAGCAGAATTTTGTTGAGTGGCATAAAGTGAAGGGGCACACAGTGAAGTGAGTGGCTAGAGTGAAGTGGTGTGTTGTAGAGTACAGTGGAGGATCATACAGGCAAGTGGAGTTGAGTGTCATAGAGTGGAGAGGCAGTCAGTGGAATAGAGTCTTCTAGAGTGGATTGGCGTAGAGTGAAGTGGTGTGTTGTAGAGTACAGTGGAGTGGCATTGAGTGGAGTAGTGTGTCACAGAATAGAGTGGAATAAAATGGGATGGAGTGGCAGTGAGGGGGCTGTGTAGAGTGTAGCAGAGTGTTTTACAGTGGAACAGAGTGAAGTAGAGCATTCTAGAGTGGAGTATCAGATGGTGGAGTGGAGTGTTGTGGAGTGGAGGGGCACAGGGAGTCGTAGAGTGGGATAGGGTGGAGTGGCATAGAGTGGAGTGTCGTACATTGTCATGTTGTAGACTGTCGTATCATAGAGTATAATGGCACAGAGCATCATGGCACACATTGTCATGGCGTAAAGTGGGGTGGCATAGAGTGGAATAGCGTAGAGTGGAGTGGCATAGAGTGAAGTGGCCTGTCATACAGTAAACTGGAGTTGCATATAGTGGAATGGCATGTTGTACAGTGGGATGTCACAGACTGCCATGTTGTACTGGGTCCTATAGTGGAGGAGCATAGAGTGGAGTTATGTAAAGTGCAGGTATGTAGAGTGGAATAGCATAGAGTAGAGAGGCATAGAGTGGAGTAGAGTGTTGTGCGCCGAAGGCGCGCCAAAGGCAATCTCGTCTGCGCCCATCCGCGCCTGGACCGCGCCCAGCGCCACGACCCCTGGCCCCCAGCACTCCCAAACCCCGCTGCAGCGCTACGACCCCATCACCCTTCACGCCCTCAACCCGGGGCGCTCCAGCACCTGCTTCCAAGCCAACCCGAAACGTACCCACGGACCCTTCGCATGTCACACCTGCAAACTCACCTTCCACCGCGAAACCACTACGCCCGCCAGCCCACGTGCCATCAACCACCTCAAATGCATCCTGATCGACGCACGATCTGTCCACAAGCACGCCGTTGAACTATGGGTCCTCCTGGACTCCACTGCACCGGACGTCGCCTTCATCACTGAGACCTGGATGAACGCCTCCTCGGCCACCGACATCGCCATAGCCATCCCCGACGGCTACAAGATTTCAAGGAGAGACCGCACCAACCAAGTAGGTGGAGGAATCGCCATCGTCTTCAAGGACTCCATCAACGTCACCACCTCCACCGAAGACACCCCCCTCGCCGCCGAACACCTGCACTTCCAGATCCACACTGACCCCAGGACCACACTCAGAGGAACTCCCATCTACCGACCCCCTGGACCACGCGCCCTCTTCAGCGACTCCATCGCTGACTTCATCGGTCACTGCACCGACCCCCTCAGACCACGCACGCAACCTCGGTTTCATCTTGGACCCACTTCTCACCATGACCAAACAAGTCAACGCCGTATCATCCTCCTGCTTCCTCACCCTCCGCATGCTCCGAAAGATCTTCCGTTGGATCCCCACCGACACCAGAAAGACCGTGACCAACGCCCTCATCACGAGCCGCCTGGACTACGGCAACACCCTATACGCAGGAACCACAGCTAAACTCCAGAAACGTCTGCAACGAATTCAAAACGCCTCCGCCCGCCTCATCCTCAACATACCCCGCAACAGCCACATCTCCGCCCACCTGAGACACCTGCACTGGCTTCCCATCAACAAAAGGATCACCTTCCGACTCCACACCCACGCACACAAAGCCCTCCACAACAAGGGACCCGAATACCTCAACCGCCGCCTCAGCTTCTACACACCCACCCGTCCTCTTCGCTCCGCCAACCTCGCTCTCGCCGCCGTCCCTCGCATCCGCCGCACCACGGCGGGTGGGAGGTCCTTCTCCTACCTGGCGGCCAAGACATGGAACTCCCTACCCACCATCCTCAGGACCAGCCAGGACCACTCCGCTTTCCGGAGACTACTCTAGACCTGGCTCTTCGAGCAGCAGTAACCCCTTCCCCCTAGCGCCTTGAGACCCGCACGGGTGAGTAGCGCGCTTTATAAATATTTATGATTTGATTTGGAGTGGAGAGGCACATAGTAGACTGTAGCAGAGTGTGATGGAGTGAAGTGGCACAGAGTGACGTAGAGTTGAGTGGCACAGAGTGGAATGGTGGTGTAGTGTGGAGTAGAGTGGAGTTGCGTACAATGGAATAGTTTAGAGTGGCGTGACATAGACTATTGTAGAGTGTGGCAGAGTGGGGCAGCATAGAGTATTTCAGTGTCAAGTGGCACAGAATGGCGTGGGGTGGTGTACAGTGAAGTAGTAGAGTAGTGGGTCATAGAGTAGAGTGGAGTAAAGTGGGGGTGAATGTGATGAAGGACGTTAGGGCCCGCACAGAGTCTCCATTTTAGATTGCACATTTTAGCTTGCCATCTTTTCTGATGGTGACTTTTTACATGGTTTTACACTTATGCAATAATGTACTTAGAAGACATAAGCATTGCTGCCATGAAGTCTCTACACGCCATCCAAGGCTAGGCACATAGAACGCAATGCCCGTCAATGCCTTTGTATCAAGATTGTCAGTTGGAGACAGCTCCATAGCCAGGAACAAATCATCGCATCAGATCTGCACCTCTGACACAGTGCTTTCATTACATAACCTGTCTCTGTGCCACATTCAGCAGAGGAGCATGTCTGCTGAGATTATCCTGTAACATGGTGCACTGTGACTGAGATGCAGCCCTGCTGACTTTGACCTTCATGCTGCAAAGGACAATAGCCTGCACTACATCAGACCGGCTTTCAGGCTTCCCGGTACATCTTACCCAGGAGTGGGGGGTTAGGCTATCCAAATCGATACGGCAAAAAGTACTCACATTATGCTCTCAATAGTGTAGTGTAAGAGATAGGAGTGTTACAACACAGTAACATAATCATAGTTGACTTTGGTCTTTTTTTACTATTCTTATAATACTGGGTACCATGCTTTGTTTCATCTGCCTAATAATCGTTTTTCATGCTTTCCAAACAAGAATACAATTCTTTTAATAAATGTTTGAAAATACATTTTCGGATCTTTCTTGTGTCTTACATTGAGCATGCAAAGAGACAGCAAAGGGTAAACCTCTTTCCATGTTTTCTTGGGAATCCGAGTAGCCATGTTTGAGGTTGCTGATACCATTTGATACTCTGGTAAGTTTAGGGTTTCAGATGGGGCAATATGAGCTAGCTAGGGATTGTGTCAACATTTTCTGATAGTATAGATGAACTGAGTCCCTATATCCTGAAATTTATGTTGACCCGATACACAGTCCTACCTTATTTGTGGGAACCGTATAACAGGAATGGCGTAGAGGGATTTGAGTGGAGTGTGGTTAAATGGAGTAGCGCGTTGTACAGGGTCATACAGTGGAGTAGAGTGTTGTAAAGTGAAGTGTCTTAGAGTAGAGTAGAGTGTGGTAGAGTGGAGGGACATAGAGTGCCCTTGAAGGAAGTAGAGTATCATAGATCAGAGTAAAGAGGAGTAGCACAGATTGGAGTGGCATATAGTGTTGTGTCATAGAGTGCTCTATTGTGTCGTACAGTGTCATGATGTAGAATCTTGTGGAGTAGAGTGCTATGGCATACAGTGTTTTGGCATAGAATAGAGGGGCATAGATTGGAGTGGAATAGAGTACAGTTGAATTCTGTAGAGTAAAGTGGAATGTTGTACAGTACAGCATAGTGGAGTGGCGTAGAATGGAGTGGTGTGTCATAATGTAGAATGGAGTGCTGTGTCATAGAGTGGCCTGTCATATATTACCTTACAATGGAGGGGTGTAGTGTGTACTGGTGTAGAGAGGAGGGGCATAGAGTGTACTGGCATAGATTGTAGTAGCATACAGCAGAATAGCTTAGAGTGGAGCGGCGTGTCATAAAGTAGAGTGGAGTGGCATACAGTGAATTAGCATAGAATGAAGTTGAATAGAGTGGAATAAAGTAGAGTGGAGTGGTGTTGTAGAGTGGAGGGGTGTTTTGTAGAGTTGAGTGGCATGTCGTAGAGTAGAGTGGTATTGTGTCATAGAGTGGTGTGTTTTACAGTGTCTTACAATGAAGGGGCATAGAGTGGAGTGTTGTAGAGTGTATTGGAAAAGAGTGGAGTGGCATAGAGTGGATTGGCGTAGATTGGAGTAGCATAGAGTCAAGTGGTGTGTCATAGAGTAGAGTCAAGTGTCATGTCATATAGTGGAGTGTCATACAGTGTCTTACAGAGGAGGGGCATAGAGTGGAGTGGCGTAGAGTGTTTGACGTGTCATAGAGTGAAGTGTTGTGTTACAGAGTGGCGCATACAGTATCTTACAGTGGAGGGGCATAATTGTAGTGGCATAGAGTGTAGTGGCATAGAGTGGAAACTTGGAGTGGCATAAAGTGAAGTGGCGTGTCTTAAAGCAGGGTTGAGTGTCATGTCATAGAGTGACGTATCGTACAGTGTCTTACAAAGGAGGGGCGTGGAGTGGTGCTGACTGTAGTGTAGTGGCGTGGCGTGGGGTGGAATGGAGTGGCGTGTTGTAGAGTGAAGTGTCATGTCATTGAGTGGCATGTTGTGGAGTGTCTTTGGCATTCTCCATCAACTTTGTAGATAGAGGTAACAGTAAATTAGAGTTCTTGGTTTCTACGCTGCATATAGGTTATTACTATGTTTTTTTCACCCAAAGAAGGCATAAAGCACTTCACAAAAGTATGAATAGTTAGGAAAATGTACTTTTATTTTTCTATATACTTTATAAAAAAGGGTAACCCAGTACTGCAGTACTATCTATGAAGTACTGCAGTACCTATTGAAATAAAAGAAAAAGGATTTATGACAAACAAAAACACAATAATGTTTTATTGCTGTTTATTATTGTTTTTATTGTTTATCATAAATGCCTTTTTTTTACATTTCAAAAGATACTGTGGTACTTCCTACATAGTACTTCAGCACTCTGTTACCTTTTTTAAAAGTTTATACAAAAATACAGATGTTTCTCTAATATTCACAATTTTATAAAGTGGCTCATGTTTTCATATAGGTGAAAAAAAACAAAGTAAAAACCTATATCTAACGTACAAACCCAGAACACAGCCAAACTGTGCTCTAAACAACACGTGTGGTTTTTACTTTTATAAGGGTTTTCCTTAACCAATCAAAAAACTGCTTCGTCCTTGCCTTGAGCTGTGTATATCATGAAATTACTGCGGTATAACACGGCCCAATATAGCACCAAGATTTTGCGCCTTATAACTAAAAAACTACTGAACCACTTCAAATTTACTTAAGAAGGGACCCTTTCCTCACTATGATCTATATTCCTGCCAAAAGTCATCAAAATCTGTTCAGCCATTTTGCTGCTACATCTGTTTTAAAAGTCTATGGAAAATGCATTGGGGGGGGAAACATGTATTTATTACTCCCTTTTTTCTCTGCACCCCTTAACAAATCACATAAATATGTATCATCTGCCTGTGTAGAAAAAAAGAATAGGTCTGCAAGGTCAAAGTTCCATGGAGATTCATCACAGGGGAAAAGTTGTTAACAATAAAAAATGAGAAGAATTCCTATCACACAGCATTGCCCCACTTGTGCCAATAAAAATGCTGCACCACTTGTGTGGCTGGGCCTATTGCCATTGACAAGAAGTTATCAAACCACGCCAATGGGAGCCCTTGCATTGGGACTCCTAATGACATCAGTTGGATATGTTCCTGTTTCCTGTGGATTCCAGAAGTTTCCATCACAGTCAACATTTGAGGTTTGCAGGGCATTGTGGGTAAGAAAATGGTGTCGGATGGATGCAAAGCACACCACACTGGACTCCCCCAGATGTCTAGTTTTCAGAACTCTCTGGGTCTGATAGGGTTTTCCAGGTGGCAGCCTACCCATGCCCAAAAAGTGCAGCTGTTCACCATTGCAAGTGGGATGATATTGGGAGTTGGTCAAACACTCCTGGCCCATTTGTAAAAACAACACCCAAATGAATCAAATATCCTCTTGCGTGCCATTGGGATGAGATGCTTCAGTCCGCAGAGCAGAAAGCTGTTTCCCCATTTTGAAAGACCCCATCCCTACAAAAAAAGGACATCCCTGGTGTCTAGTGGGCATCTTGCCCCCCCCTAGAGGGGCATATGGGTACAAATAAAAAAAATAAAAAAAGTAATCCATGGTGTCTAGTAGGGTTCTGCCCCATACAAAAACCAGAAGCAAAAGGACCTCTGTTGGATTTAGTCACCAACCAGTTCATTCTCTCAACATGACTATTACTATAAGGATGATACCAACTGCAGCTCTTATGCTGAATACCAGCATCTTCAAGAAATTCTCACATCTGACTTGACATGAATTGTGCCCCATCATTAGTCAAACGTTTAGGTGCAAAACCTTCTCTAGAAAAAAACATCTGTAAGAAACTGTATCACAGTTTTGGGCCTCATTACCACCCTGGCGGTCAAATGACCGCCAACACCACCACTTTTCGTCAACACGATGGTGTGGCGGTGCTGGTGGTCCTAATGAACGAGTTACTTACCTTCGGTAACGACTTTTCTGGTGGATACATTAGCTACCTGTGGATTCCTCACCTAATGAATACTCCCATGGCGCCAGCATTCGACGGAAATCTTCTTCCTAGTCTCTGCACGTCGACGAGGACGTCACTCTAGCCCACGCGACGCCGTCTGACGTCATACAGGCAATAAGAGGTCCTCGACGACGTGCCGACGTCAGTACCAACATTTTTTACATGCATGAGAACAACAACCCAATGCAATGAAAGAGCAAGGCAACATCCCATAACCTTGTAAAATACACAATATTGCAATGAATAGCTGTAAATTTAATATAACGAACAAATATATGCAAATCATGTATGTACACAAAGATATATACAGATAAATATACACAAGTATCCATATATACAACATCTATTGCAACCTTGAAGACCAAGAGGAGCGCACTCAAGGATTACTTGGTAAGACCAGAAAGGCAACGGGGAGGCGGGTGGGACAGTGAGGAATCCACAGGTAGCTAATGTATCCACCAGAAAAGTCGTTACCGAAGGTAAGTAACTCGTTCTTCTGATGGATACAACTACCTGTGGATTCCTCACCTAATGAATAGAGTCCCAAAGCAGTACCATGCCCGGTGGCGGGTGCCTAAATGGTCAAACCAAGAAATCCTGCAGCACTGACAGTGCAAAATGGCCGTCCCTTCTGACCTCAGAGTCCAAACAGTAATGTTTCGCAAAAGTGTGAAGGGACGACCAAGTTGTGGCCTTGCAGATGTCGACCACAGGAACACCTCTGGCCAAGGCCGAAGTGGCCGACTTAGCTCTGGTGGAATGAGCTCTAATGCCCTCAGGAGGATCCTTCTTTGCCAAAGAATAACAGATTTTAATGCAAAGAACAACCCACCTGGAGAGTGTTCTCTTGTGGACTGCCTTTCCTCTCCTCTTGCCCACGTACCCGATGAACAGCTGATCCTCCAGCCTGAAATCCTTTGATCTATCAATAAAGAAGCTCAACGCCCTCTTTGGGTCCAGACGGTGCAGTCTTTCTTCCTCTTTAGAAGGATGAGGCGGAGGATAGAACGTGGACAAAGTAATTGTCTGAGCCAAATGGAACGGTGAAACAACCTTCGGGAGGAAAGCAGCCTTGGTCCTCAACACCACCTTATCCCCATAAAAAGTTGTATAAGGGGGCTTTACCGATAAGGCCTGCAACTCACTCACTCTCCTTGCAGATGTTATAGCTACCAGAAAAACTGTTTTTATAACCAAATACCTTAAGGGGCAAGAATGCACAGGCTCAAAAGGGGACCCCATAAGGAAAGTCAGGACCAAGGACAAATCCCATTGCGGCATAACAAATGGTTTTGGAGGATATTTATTTAGAAGACCTTTCAAGAATCTGATAACAATAGGGGATTTAAATAACGATGGTTGGTCTGGAAGACAAATGAAGGCTGACAAGGCCGACAAATAACCCTTAATGGTAGCCACTGCACAACCTTTCTGCACTAGAGACAGAGCAAAAGACAAAACGTCCGATAGATGAGCATGTAAGGGATCAATCTGCCTCTCTCCACACCACGCAACAAATTTAGACCACCTATTAGCGTAGATAGATTTAGTGGAGTGTCGCCTGGCCGCTAATATAACATCCACTACATCAGGCGGAAGAGAGAAGGAACTCAGGTTGCCCCGTTCAATCTCCAGGCATGTAGGTGCAGACTCTGGATGTTGGGGTATAAAACCTGCCCCTGCGACTGCGAGAGGAGGTCTGCCCTGAAAGGGAGACGGAGCGGAGGGCACATTGAGAGTTGGAGAAGGTCGGAGTACCACACCCTCCTTGGCCAATCCGGAGCTATTAAGATGACTAGCGCCCGGTCTTGGCGAATCTTCCTCAATACTCGAGGAATCAAGGGTATGGGAGGAAACGCGTAAAGCAACTGGCCGCACCAGGTTATTTGAAACGCGTCCCCCAACGCTCCCTGCATCGGATACTGGAGGCTGCAGAATAACGGACAATGCGCGTTCTCCAGAGTGGCAAACAGATCTACCCGAGGAAACCCCCACCTTTGGAAGATCAAACGGGCTTGATCTGGATGGAGACGCCACTGGTGGTCTGCCGAGAATTGGCGACTGAGACCATCCGCACGTACATTCAAGACCCCGGCCTGATGATTTGCTACCAAGCAAATCTGATGGTCCTTTGCCCAGGACCATAGTCGAAGAGCTTCTCTGCAGAGAAGGTACGACCCTACTCCTCCCTGTTTGTTTATGTACCACATCGTGGTAGTATTGTCCGTCAGGACCTGTACCGACTGACCACGAAGGGAAGGGAGGAAGGCCTTGAGAGCCAGACGTACAGCCCGTAACTCTAACAGACTGATATGAAACATCTGTTCCTCTGGAGACCAAAGGCCTTTGATCTCCAGATTCCCCCAGATGAGCTCCCCACCCTAGAGTGGAAGCATCCGTTATGACCGTGGCCACTGGTGGCGACTGCGCGAACTGCTTTCCTTGTGAAAGATTGTTGCTCGCAATCCACTACTTCAAGTCCACAGCAGCATTTCTGGAGATCTTGACAGCACCTTCTAGATCTCCTTTGTGTTGAGACCACTGCCTTCGGAGGCACCACTGAAGAGCCCTCATGTGCCAGCGAGCATGCGTGACCAACAGAATGCAGGAGGCCAACAGACCGAGCAGACGAAGGACCTTGAGGACTGGAACTACCGCTCCACTTCGAAACATTGGAACCAATTCCTGAATATCTTGAATCCGCTGAGGCGGAGGAAAGGCTCGACTCAATGTTGTATCCAGTACTGCCCCTATGAACAGGAGGCGCTGAGAGGGCTCCAGGTGACATTTGGGCTCGTTCACCGAAAAGCCCAGGTCGAACAACAACTGAGTCGTTGACTGCAGATGATGCAACACAAGCTCCGGAGACTTGGCTTTGATCAACCAGTCGTCCAAGTAAGGGAATACTGCTATCCCCTTCCTTCTGAGCTCTGCTGCAACCACCGACATCACCTTCGTGAAGACTCGAGGTGCTGAAGTAAGACCAAACGGAAGGACCGCAAACTGATAGTGCTGCGATCCTACCACAAACCGGAGATACTTCCTGTGTGACTTGAGTATCGGGATATGAAAGTAAGCATCCTGCAAGTCGACAGACGCCATCCAATCTTCCTTGTTCAACGCCAAAAGCACCTGAGCTAGGGTCAGCATCTTGAACTTTTCCTGTTTGAGGAACCAATTCAAGATCCTCAGATCCAGGATTGGTCTCAACCGACCATCCTTCTTAGGAATCAGGAAATACCTTGAGTAACAACCTCGACCCCTTTCCTGCTCTGGGACCAACTCCACCGCGCCCTTTGAAAGGAGGACTTGTACCTCTTGTTCTAGCAACAAGAGGTGTTCTTCTGAACAATAAGATGGGCGAGGCGGGATGGGGGGCGGGAACTCCCGAAAGGGAAGGGTGTAGCCTTTTCCCACAATACTGAGAACCCAAGTGTCCGTTGTAATAGTCTTCCACTTGCGGAGAAAATGCCGTAATCTTCCCCCTACAGGAGAGGAGTGAGTGGGAAATGGTGGAAGCCTAAGGCTGCTTTCTCTGCTGCACCCCTCCAGAGGACGAGGAAGAGGCAGGGTGCTGCTGAAAGGCTCCTCTGGTGCGGCCCTACCTCTCCCTCTAAAAGATCTATAGGGATGGGAAGAGGCAGGTTGCTGGAATCTCCCCCGAAAGGAAGAGGAGGAAGAGCCACGCCCAAATCCACGAAACCTCCTGAAAAATCTGGAAGAGGCAGAGGAAGAAGGAGCTTGGAGCCCTAACGATTTGGCTGTGGCCCTGCTCTCCTTAAATCGCTCCAAGGCCGAATCTGCCTTGGCCCCAAACTGTTTGTCCCCATCAAACGGGAGGTCCAATAGGGTTGACTGCACATCCGCAGAAAACCCCGAATTACGGAGCCAGGCCTGTCTCCTTGCCACCACAGCCGTGCCCATTGCCCTAGCCACTGAGTCGGTCGTGTCCAGCCCCGACTGAATAATCTGGGTCGCGGCAGCCTGGGCGTCCGAAACAACATCCAAAAGACCCTGGGGAAGCTCCGTAAATGATGACGAAATGTCATCCATAAGAGCATGGATGTATCTCCCCAGAATGCAAGTTGCGTTGGTGGCCTTCAACGCCAGACTGCAGGATGAAAAAAAATTCTTGGACTGCGCATCCAGCTTTTTCGAGTCCCTGTCTCCAGGCACCGTCGGGAAAGATCCAGGCGCTGATTTTGATGAACAGGAGGCTTGCACCACCAAGCTCTCCGGTGTAGGGTGTCTAGAAAGAAAGCCAGGGTCAGATGGCGCAGCTCGATACCTCCTGGCCACAGCCCTATGAACCGCTGAGGAAGATACTGGCCTCTTCCACACCTCTAGCACCGGATCAAGCAAAGCCTCATTAAACGGCAAGAGAGGCTCCGCTGCAGCAGAGGCCGGATGTAGCACCTCCGTTAGAAGATTCTGCTTCGCCTCTGCCACCGGCAAAGGCAGGTCCAGAAAGTTAGCTGCCTTCCGTACTACAGCGTGAAAGGAAGCAGCCTCCTCTGTATATTCCCCTGGAGACGAAAGATCCCACTCAGGGGAAGTGTCCAGCCCACTGGCTGTATCCAGACCATGCAGCCCATCACCAGAGTCCTCCAGTTCTCCTTCCTCCAGGACTCGTTGGTACTCCTGCTCTTCCAATAGACGAAGAGCCCGTCTCCTCGAATGTAGCCTCTGCTCGATACGCGGAGTCGACATGGCCTCCGCCAAAGTTGAAGATCGGCGCCGATCCCCAGAAGCAACCAACGCCGCGTCCGGCACCACAGGCAACTTCGACGCCGATGAAAGAGCAGGACGAAGAGAACTTGGAGCAGATGGACCCACCGGAGTCACAGGACGAAATCCCGACGTCTACGGGATGGAAATCTCCGGGGCCAATCCCTCTGAAGCCACCGGAGTGGCCACCGGCACCGACACCGGCGCCGAGCCCACGTTCCCAAAAGGGAGAAAGGGCATAAAGGGTGCCGGCCGTAGAGGCGCAGGATCACCCAATGAAAAGGCCAAAGGACCAGCCGGAGCACCCCCTGGAGCCATCTGTTGGAAGATGGTATACATCGCATTTAGGAATGCGGTACTATCGGCTCCAGGGGTGGGAAAAGCCGGATACTGGGGTACCTGTATCGAAGGCGACCCCGACGCCGGAGACAACACAAGAGGCTGCATCACCTCAATCACCGACGCCTGCCCAGGTGAAGTCGGTGACGCCGGAGAGGGCAACGGCGTCGACGGATGCGGCGTGACCGTGGGACTGACCTCCCAAGTCCTCCGGCGCCGATCCGAAGGCGACCTGGAACGAGTCTCCTTGCTTGAATGGCGTTGTGAATCTCTACGGCGCCGGGAGTCTCGATGACGCCGATGCCTTGGCGAAGAAGACTTCTTGTGATGCTTTTCTTTCTTCGACTTCGCCATAAACAACTTAGCCTCACGTTCCTTGAGGGCCTTCGGATTCAGGTGCTGGCATGAATCGCAAGTTGAGACGTCGTGGTCGGAGCTCAAACACCAAAGGCAGTCGGAATGAGGATCTGTAACTGACATCTTGCCCCCACACTCTCGACAAGGCTTGAAACCCGACTTTCTCTGCGACATTATTACTGCAGAGAAGGACTACGCAGCAAAAAATACACTGTAACCACAAAAGTAACAGTTGCTCCCTCGAAGATAACCGTTTCGAATGCACGGAAAAAAGGGAACTGACGTCGGCACATCGTCGAGGACCTCTTATTGCCTGTATGACGTCAGACGGCGTCGCGTGGGCTAGAGTGACGTCCTCGTCGACGTGCAGAGACTAGGAAGAAGATTTCCGTTGAATGCTGGCGCCATGGGAGTATTCATTAGGTGAGGAATCCACAGGTAGTTGTATCCATCAGAACCACCAGGGCAATGCTGCAAGCAGCGCTGCCCTGGGGATTACGACCCCCTTTTCCACCAGTGGATTCATGCCGATAACCCGCCATGAAAATGCTGGCAGAGGCATGGTGCAGGGAGCCCCAGGGGGCCCCCTGCATTGCCCATGCACTTGGCATGGGCTCTGCAGGGCCCCCCTGGCCAGCCCCGTAGCAAAGTTCACTGTCTGCACATTGCCATAGGTGCTGCTGCACCCTACGCACTACAGAATTGCCGCCAGTTCTATTATGAGCTTGAGACAGTGCTGTAGGCCGTTTCCAGCTCGGTCATCAGGCGGAAACTGACCCAGCGGGAAACTCATAATGACCCCGAGGGAAGGCTGCCACACTTCGGCGGATAGGCTTTTCTGTCCGTCAAAGTCATAATAAGCGCCTTAGTGTTGGGTTCTCTCACAAACTTCACCTCAAACCACTGAGAAACATAATCTGACAAAGCAATTAAATATTTCTGCTGAATCAGTAAAATATGAAAGGAACTGAGAAAATACACACTAAACTGATCCCAAACATCGATCCCGTAGGAGGTTTCCTGCACTGCAAAACCCTTGCATAAGTGTGACAAACAATACACTTTTCATCCCAGCTCTCCACATTTCTGACTATTGTTGGCCACAAATACCTTAATCTCAATCTCTTTTAGTTGGATGTCATACCCAGGTAACTTTCATGACTCGTCTCAAGCAACTTTCTTCTAACCTTGCACAGTGAAACCATTTTGTTGTCTATCAAAAGGATCCCATCCTGTATAGAAAGTTCATTTTGAATTGTGCTGTATAGTCAAATATTAGTCAACAAAGCATGTTCACAGGACAATCCTCTAAAAACAAATTCCATAACTTTAGACAGCTCAGTACCCCTGGCAAGTTCATCTCTCCATTCTGTCTCGCCAACTTGCCTGCTTTCAGACCAACACACACACACTAGTGACCAAACATTCATTATCCTCAACATTATCCATATCAGCATGTGAGTCATCTTCCAAAACAGGTAAACAATAAAGACAAGCTGCCTTTTTATTCTTCCAGCCTTCTATATGTTCAATTTCAAAATGGTGCTCCAAAGGTTTTGAACCAAGACGCACCAGTCTGGTATGTTGCCTTAGTATAATTAACATTAATGCCACTCAGAATAGATACTAATGGTGTATGATCGATACATAACAAGAAATTTGTACCCCAAACTTAAGACTCAAATTTCTTAACATCCCACGTGCAAGCGAGCATCTCCTTCTCAATGACCAAATATTGGTGTTCATGAACCTTCAATGTGCAGGAAGCAAAAGCAATGGAGTGATCATAGCTAGCCCTTCCTTGTGTCACAACCGCACCCAAGCCCATGCCACTGGCATCCACAGTAATGCACAATTTATTTCCAGGAACATAAGGACTTAACAAAGGAGCTTGCATAAGTTTGGCCTTGCTAGATGAAAATGCAAGTTCTTGCTACCATCCCCAAATAAACAAGGTATTTTTCTTTAACAATCTATACATTGGTTCAGCTATGGTAGCCAAGTTGTCTATAAATTTAATGTAAAACTCACACATTGCCATGAACACCAATTACTGGTCATGACTCACTGGTGTCAGAGCCTTTTCTATTGCTTCTAACAATCCAGGTCTAGGCTTAGTACCACAACCAGTGATTACATGCCCCGAATTCTCCTCATTTCTGATTCTGAAAATAAATGTATCTTTCCTTAGTTTTGTTCCGTTCACCTTAAAATTCTCCAGCACACTTCATGATCATTCAAAATGTTCTTCCTCACTCTTCTGTAGACTTGGAACGGTGGCAGATGCCAGACCAAATGGCATTCTTTGGAATTGAAATATGCCATCTAGTGTAACAAAGGCTGTGAAATGCCATGATTTCTTGGCTAGTACCACTTGGTGATACACTGATCTAATATCAAGTTTTAAACAAGTCTTTGCTACTTTCAAGGTAGAAAGTCATTTTTTCTGGGTAAAGGATATCCATCTAGCTAGATGGCGTTATTGAGAAAGCGTACATTTTTGCACATTTTCAACTCTTTATAATTCTTAGGTGCAACAATAGGCGGCAACCACAACAAAGACTTAATTGGTTCAATCACCCCATCCTCACACATCTTCCTCAACAACTTAGACAACTCATCCCATGCATTCAGAGGTACAGACCTCATCTCAGGTTTAACAGGTACAACAACATCTCTAACTTTGGTAACATGTTCAAACTCTTTCATCTTGCCTAACTCTTAACTATAAATGTCTGAATATTGATCCAGCAACTGAGCAACACCTCAACCATTCAACATTTATTCTACTTCTCCCAATACAAAACATGTTGAGCAACTCCAGGTTTCAACACAATGCCCAAACACCATTAATAATGCCACCCAAGAATGCCAGGACAATCCACAGAGACATACACTTTTCCCTTGCATATATCTTCCTTTAAATCCACTGACGTTCTCAAAATACCACTCAAGATCAATTGTAGAACCACTGTGCCCACCAGGGCTATTGTCAGGTGGGAAAATATTATGAATTATGTTCTTCTAGTCCACAGAAGCATGCAAAATCATAGTAATTTTGGAACCTGAATCAGTCATGAAAGGAATTTTTACATCATCCATGTGAAAATCTTCAATGGTATCTTTAGACCTGGACACATCGTTTTCTCTAACATTTACACCAAATTACTAACTTTGTCACTTAAATGTTGGTCATCTGAAACAACATTGACCCTCCCGCTTACTTTGTCACATAAATTGTGGCACACTATGGCAAAATGCTCAATCACACAATATTTCATGCATTGTTCTTTCTTTGCTGGATGCATTTTAAAGGTTTTTAAACCACAACAAAAACATGTTCATTTGAGACTGTAAGCATTTTTCTTCCTTGACATGAGATCCTTATCACTTTTACTATTCTTAACAACAGAGAGCCTCATTCTGAGAATTATTCAACACTTTTGCTGAAGCCTAGATTCTTTAGTACTATTAATAATTTCTAAAGCTTCTAGGAGTTTTGCAAGTCAGTCACCTCTCTTAGATCCTTTGGTAAAAAACCTGGTAACCAATTGGTCCTTACTATGTTGTTCCGTAAAATTGGCAAATTCACACATGGTAGCTAATACTCTCAATGAGGACACATACATGTCAATGGACTCATAAGCCAGCTGTTTGTGTGAAACAAATGATGTCTTCTAACCAGGTTGTTTGGTAGTTTGGAAAATATTTTTCTAGTCTTTTAACAGCTTCATCATATTTGTCAAGCTCATCTTCATCATCATTAGGTGTAAAGACAGGTAAGTGTTCAAATATTTATTTGCCTTCTAATCCAAGAGAATGTTTTAAAAGCCAGAGTTTCCTGTCTGCCTTGATTTAAAACCAGGTAGGCACTGAAAGGCTGAAACCATTCCTTCCATCTAATAGGAGGTTCACCTGGAGATTGTAGGAATGGAGGTGGAGAATTTATGGACTGCATGTGATGTAAAAAGTTGAATTCCCTCAAAAGAGAGAATGCAGTAAATAAGATCCACTACAATTCATGTGCCATCATTAGTGCTGTAAAAATAATACTTTGTCGTACAGTAATTTCACTCACAATCCACTGAAAAACAGTTGACCATTACAAGATGTTCGCTGCACTGACTCCACAAACGTGACAACATGATAATTTCCTTTGGGAATATCAACTGATAGAAGCCAAACATGTGACCAATCCAACCTGATTCCAGAAGCGTGATGACATGCAGAACAGAGTCAGGAAAACACTTGACCAATTAAAGATGGCCGCCATGCAAACGCCACTAGCATGATGACATGCAATGCAGTTATAGCAGTTAAGACTTAAACAGCTATGCGGAGTGGTAACTTGACTGTAAACTGACAATCAGCAGACCGGGCATGCAAAAAACAAATGACTGCTGGTGCTCCCCAGTAATGATTGCACTCACCGACCACAGCACAGAAAGTCTGTTGGCAACACGGCCTGTAAAGTACACAGCAGTATGCATGAGGGAAGTTAAAGCTCATTGCCTATCTGACATCCTAAAAAGTATTGAAACTCAAGACTGCTTAGTGCTGAGAAAATAGATGCCTTCATTCCAGGTATGAGACATAGATAACTATATATATATATATATATATATATATATATATATATATATATATATATATATATATATAATCACTTAACCGGTTCAGTGCCCTGGACGAGGTGACCTCGTCCAGGGCTACAGTTCCCGTGTGCCTTGGACGAGGTCACATCGTCCAAGGCACACGGGAACTTGGGGGAGCGCTAGCGCGCCCCCCCCTGTGCCCCCCCCTCCCCCCCAAGGAGGGGATGGAAGGGGAAGACCTTCCCCTTCCACCCCCGACCCCCCCACCCCCACTGTGACGTCAGCGCGCGAGTGCGCGCTTATTTGTCGCAGGGCCTCCCCCATCGCGCTGGAAGCTCTGCTTCCAGTGCGATTGAAAGAGAAATGCAAAGCATTTCTCTTTCAATCACTGGGGGAGGCCCGGAGGGGCTTCAAAGGGAAGGAAATGTATTTCCTTCCCTTTGAAGTCTCTCCCAGGGTTTCAAAAGCCGGATTGCTTGGAATCTGGCTTTTGAAACCCCACTAGACACCAGGGATTTTTTTTTTCTTTTAGAAAGTGACATAAGGGAGCGACCCCTTGGGCAAGGGTCGCTCCCAGGGGGGGGGCATTTTTCAGGAAGGCTCCCAGGGGGGGCAGAAACCTCTAGGCACCAGGGATCATTTTTTTTTTTTTTTGTTAATGTTTTTTTTTTTTTTTTTTAGGTGGGGAGCGACCCTAGGGGGCAAATTATAATTAGGCCATTTCTCCCCCCCTTGGGGGCAGATTGGATTATTTTGATGAGGCCAATCTGCCCCCAAGGGGGGCAGAAACCACTAGACACCAGGGAGTTTTTTCTTTGCGTGAATTTCACGCAAGGGGAGCGACCCCTTAGGCAGGGGTCGCTCCCTGGGGGGGGGGGATTATTTCAGGCCATTTCTGCCTATTATTAGGCCGATCTGCCCCCAGGGGGGGCAGAAACCTCTAGGCGCAAGGGCAATTTTTTGGGGGTGTTTTTTTTTTGTTTGTTTGGTTTTTTAGAGATGGGGCGCGACCCATCAGGCAAGGGTCGCTCCCCTGGGGGGCAAATTGTATTTAGACAATTTCTGCCCCCCTTGGGGGCAGATTGGTCGATTTTAGGTCAATCTGCCCCCAAGGGGGCAGAAACCACTAGGCACCGGGGATTTGTTTTTTGGTGCCAATGTCACGCAGGGGGAGTGACCCCGTAGGCAAGGGTTGCTCCTTGGCAGGGGGTCAAATTTATTTTAGGGCATTTCTGCCCCCCCCCTAGGGCCTGCTGAGCTAGAGGCCAAAATCCACAGGTAGGCACTTTGCAAAAAACACCTCTGTTTTCTGTGAAAAAATATGTTGTGTCCACGTTGTGTTTTGGGCCATTTCCTTTTGTGGGCGCTAGGCCTACCCACAGAAGTGAGGTACTATTTTTATCGAGAGACTTAGGGGAATGCTGGGTGGAAGGAAATTTGTGGCTCCTCTCAGATTCCAGAACTTTCTGTCACCGAAATGAGAGGAAAAAGTGTTTTTTTGGCCACATTTTGATGTTTGCAAAGGATTCTGGGTTACATAACCTGGTCAGAGCCCCGCAAGTCACCCCATCTTGGATTCCCCTGGGTTTCTAGTTTTCAAAAATGCACTGGTTTGCTAGGTTTTCCCAGGTGCCGGCTGAGCTACAGGCCAAAATCCACAGGTAGGCACTGTTTTCGATGAAAAAATGTGAGGTGTCCATGTTGTGTTTTGGGCCATTTCCTTTCGTGGGCGCTAGTCCTACCCACACAAGTGAGGTATCATTTTTATCGGGAGACTTGGGGGAATGCTGGGTGGAAGGAAATATGTGGCTCCTCTCAGATTCCAGAACTTTCTGCCACAGAAATGTGAGGAACATGTGTTTTTTTAGACAAATTTTGAGGTTTGTAAAGGATTCTGGGTAACAGAACCTGGTCAGAGCCCCACAAGTCACCCCATCTTGGATTCCCCTAGGTCTCTAGTTTTCAAAAATGCACAGGTTTGGTAGATTTCCCTATGTGCCGGCTGAGCTATAGGCCAAAATCTACAGGTAGGCACTTTGAAAAAAACACCTCTGTTTTCTTTAAAAAAATTGGATGTGTCCACGTTGCGCTTTGGGGCATTTCCTGTCGCGGGCGCTAGGCCTACCCACACAAGTGAGGTATCATTTTTATCGGGAGACTTGGGGGAACACTGGGTGGAAGGAAATTTGTGGCTCCTCTCAGATTCCAGAACTTTCTACCACAGAAATGTGAGGAACATGTGTTTTTTTAGCCAAATTTTGAGGTTTGCAAAGGATTCTGGGTAACAGAACCTGGTCAGAGCCCCACAAGTCACCCCCACCTTGGATTCCCCTAGGTCTCTAGTTTTCAGAAATGCACAGGTTTGGTAGGTTTCCCTAGGTGCCGGCTGAGCTAGAGGCCAAAATCTACAGGTAGGCACTTTGCAAAAAACACCTCTGTTTTCTTTCAAAAAATTGGATGTGTCCACGTTGCGCTTTGGGGTATTTCCTGTCGCGGGCGCTAGGCCTACCCACAAAAGTGAGGTATCATTTTTATCTGGAGACTTGGGGGAACGCTGGGTGGAAGGAAATTTGTGGCTCCTCTCAGATTTCAGAACTTTCTATCACAGAAATGTGAGGAACATGTGTTTTTTTAGCCAAATTTTGAGGTTTGCAAAGGATTCTGGGTAACAGAACCTGGTCAGAGCCCCATAAGTCACCCCATCTTGGATTCCCCTAGGTCTCTAGTTTTCAGAAATGCACAGGTTTGGTAGGTTTCCCTAGGTGCCGGCTGAGCTAGAGGCCAAAATCTACAGGTAGGCACTGTTGCAAAAAACACCTCTGTTTTCTTTCAAAAAATTGGATTTGTCCACGTTGCGCTTTGGGGCATTTCCTGTCGCGGGCGCTAGGCCTATCCACACAAGTGAGGTATCATTTTTATCGGGAGACTTGGGGGAACGCTGGGTGGAAGGAAATATGTGGCTCCTCTGAGATTCCAGAACTTTCTGCCACAGAAATGTGAGGAACATGTGTTTTTTTAGGCAAATTTTGAGGTTTGCAAAGGATTCTAGGTAACAGAACCTGGTCAGAGCCCCACAAGTCACCCCATCTTGGATTCCCCTAGGTCTCTAGTTTTCAGAAATGCACAGGTTTGGTAGGTTTCCCTAGGTGCCAGCTGAGCTAGAGGCCAAAATCTACAGGTAGGCACTTTGCAAAAAACACCTCTGTTTTCTTTAAAAAAATTGGATGTGTCCACGTTGCGCTTTGGGGCATTTCCTGTAGCGGGTGCTATGCCTACCCACACAAGTGAGGTATCATTTTTATCGGGAGACTTGGGGGAACACTGGGTGGAAGGAAATTTGTGGCTCCTCTCAGATTCCAGAACTTTCTGCCACAGAAATGTGAGAAACATGTGTTTTTTTAGACAAATTTTGAGGTTTGCAAAGGATTCTAGGTGACAGAACCTGGTCAGAGCCCCACAAGTCACCCCATCTTGGATTCCCCTAGGTCTCTAGTTTTCAGTAATGCACAGGTTTGGTAGGTTTCCCTAGGTGCCGGCTGAGCTAGAGGCCAAAATCTACAGGTAGGCACTTTGCAAAAAACACCTCTGTTTTCTTTCAAAAAATTGGATGTGTCCACGTTGCGCTTTGGGGCATTTCCTGTCGCGGGCGCTAGGCCTACCCACACAAGTGAGGTATCATTTTTATCGGGAGACTTGGGGGAACGCTGGGTGGAAGGAAATATGTGGCTCCTCTGAGATTCCAGAACTTTCTGCCACAGAAATGTGAGGAACATGTGTTTTTTAAGGCAAATTTTTAGGTTTGCAAAGGATTCTAGGTAACAGAACCTGGTCAGAGCCCCACAAGTCACCCCATCTTGGATTCCCCTAGGTCTCTAGTTTTCAGAAATGCACAGGTTTGGTAGGTTTCCCTAGGTGCCGGCTGAGCTAGAGGCCAAAATCTACAGGTAGGCACTGTTGCAAAAAACACCTCTGTTTTCTTTCAAAAAATTGGATTTGTCCACGTTGCGCTTTGGGGCATTTCCTGTCGCGGGCGCTAGGCCTATCCACACAAGTGAGGTATCATTTTTATCGGGAGACTTGGGGGAACGCTGGGTGGAAGGAAATATGTGGCTCCTCTGAGATTCCAGAACTTTCTGCCACAGAAATGTGAGGAACATGTGTTTTTTTAGGCAAATTGTGAGGTTTGCAAAGGATTCTAGGTAACAGAACCTGGTCAGAGCCCCACAAGTCACCCCATCTTGGATTCCCCTAGGTCTCTAGTGTTCAGAAATGCACAGGTTTGGTAGGTTTCCCTAGGTGCCAGCTGAGCTAGAGGCCAAAATCTACAGGTAGGCACTTTGCAAAAAACACCTCTGTTTTCTTTAAAAAAATTGGATGTGTCCACGTTGCGCTTTGGGGCATTTCCTGTAGCGGGTGCTATGCCTACCCACACAAGTGAGGTATCTTTTTTATCGGGAGACTTGGGGGAACACTGGGTGGAAGGAAATTTGTGGCTCCTCTCAGATTCCAGAATTTTCTGCCACAGAAATGTGAGAAACATGTGTTTTTTTAGACACATTTTGAGGTTTGCAAAGGATTCTAGGTGACAGAACCTGGTCAGAGCCCCACAAGTCACCCCATCTTGGATTCCCCTAGGTCTCTAGTTTTCAGAAATGCACAGGTTTGGTAGGTTTCCCTAGGTGCCGGCTGAGCTAGAGGCCAAAATCTACAGGTAGGCACTTTGCAAAAAACACCTCTGTTTTCTTTCAAAAAATTGGATGTGTCCACGTTGCGCTTTGGGGCATTTCCTGTCGCGGGCGCTAGGCCTACCCACACAAGTGAGGTATCATTTTTATCGGGAGACTTGGGGGAACGCTGGGTGGAAGGAAATATGTGGCTCCTCTGAGATTCCAGAACTTTCTGCCACATAAATGTGAGGAACATGTGTTTTTTAAGGCAAATTTTGAGGTTTGCAAAGGATTCTAGGTAACAGAACCTGGTCAGAGCCCCACAAGTCACCCCATCTTGGATTCCCCTAGGTCTCTAGTTTTCAGAAATGCACAGGTTTGGTAGGTTTCCCTAGGTGCCGGCTGAGCTAGAGGCCAAAATCTACAGGTAGGCACTGTTGCAAAAAACACCTCTGTTTTCTTTCAAAAAATTGGATTTGTCCACGTTGCGCTTTGGGGCATTTCCTGTCGCGGGCGCTAGGCCTATCCACACAAGTGAGGTATCATTTTTATCGGGAGACTTGGGGGAACGCTGGGTGGAAGGAAATATGTGGCTCCTCTGAGATTCCAGAACTTTCTGCCACAGAAATGTGAGGAACATGTGTTTTTTAGGCAAATTGTGAGGTTTGCAAAGGATTCTAGGTAACAGAACCTGGTCAGAGCCCCACAAGTCACCCCATCTTGGATTCCCCTAGGTCTCTAGTTTTCAGAAATGCACAGGTTTGGTAGGTTTCCCTAGGTGCCAGCTGAGCTAGAGGCCAAAATCTACAGGTAGGCACTTTGCAAAAAACACCTCTGTTTTCTTTAAAAAAATTGGATGTGTCCACGTTGCGCTTTGGGGCATTTCCTGTAGCGGGTGCTATGCCTACCCACACAAGTGAGGTATCTTTTTTATCGGGAGACTTGGGGGAACACTGGGTGGAAGGAAATTTGTGGCTCCTCTCAGATTCCAGAATTTTCTGCCACAGAAATGTGAGAAACATGTGTTTTTTTAGACACATTTTGAGGTTTGCAAAGGATTCTAGGTGACAGAACCTGGTCAGAGCCCCACAAGTCACCCCATCTTGGATTCCCCTAGGTCTCTAGTTTTCAGAAATGCACAGGTTTGGTAGGTTTCCCTAGGTGCCGGCTGAGCTAGAGGCCAAAATCTACAGGTAGGCACTTTGCAAAAAACACCTCTGTTTTCTTTCAAAAAATTGGATGTGTCCACGTTGCGCTTTGGGGCATTTCCTGTCGCGGGCGCTAGGCCTACCCACACAAGTGAGGTATCATTTTTATCGGGAGACTTGGGGGAACGCTGGGTGGAAGGAAATATGTGGCTCCTCTGAGATTCCAGAACTTTCTGCCACAGAAATGTGAGGAACATGTGTTTTTTAAGGCAAATTTTGAGGTTTGCAAAGGATTCTAGGTAACAGAACCTGGTCAGAGCCCCACAAGTCACCCCATCCTGGATTCCCCTAGGTCTCTAGTTTTCAGAAATGCACAGGTTTGGTAGGTTTCCCTAGGTGCCGGCTGAGCTAGAGGCCAAAATCTACAGGTAGGCACTGTTGCAAAAAACACCTCTGTTTTCTTTCAAAAAATTGGATTTGTCCAAGTTGCGCTTTGGGGCATTTCCTGTCGCGGGCGCTAGGCCTATCCACACAAGTGAGGTATCATTTTTATCAGGAGACTTGGGGGAACGCTGGGTGGAAGGAAATATGTGGCTGCTCTGAGATTCCAGAACTTTCTGCCACAGAAATGTGAGGAACATGTGTTTTTTTAGGCAAATTTTGAGGTTTGCAAAGGATTCTAGGTAACAGAACCTGGTCAGAGCCCCACAAGTCACCCCATCTTGGATTCCCCTAGGTCTCTAGTTTTCAGAAATGCACAGGTTTGGTAGGTTTCCCTAGGTGCCAGCTGAGCTAGAGGCCAAAATCTACAGGTAGGCACTTTGCAAAAAACACCTCTGTTTTCTTTAAAAAAATTGGATGTGTCCACGTTGCGCTTTGGGGCATTTCCTGTAGCGGGTGCTATGCCTACCCACACAAGTGAGGTATCATTTTTATCGGGAGACTTGGGGGAACACTGGGTGGAAGGAAATTTGAGGCTCCTCTCAGATTCCAGAACTTTTTGCCACAGAAATGTGAGAAACATGTGTTTTTTTAGACAAATTTTGAGGTTTGCAAAGGATTCTAGGTGACAGAACCTGGTCAGAGCCCCACAAGTCACCCCATCTTGGATTCCCCTAGGTCTCTAGTTTTCAGAAATGCACAGGTTTGGTAGGTTTCCCTAGGTGCCGGCTGAGCTAGAGGCCAAAATCTACAGGTAGGCACTTTGCAAAAAACACCTCTGTTTTCTTTCAAAAAATTGGATGTGTCCACGTTGCGCTTTGGGGCATTTCCTGTCGCGGGCGCTAGGCCTACCCACACAAGTGAGGTATCATTTTTATCGGGAGACTTGGGGGAACGCTGGGTGGAAGGAAATATGTGGCTCCTCTGAGATTCCAGAACTTTCTGCCACAGAAATGTGAGGAACATGTGTTTTTTAAGGCAAATTTTGAGGTTTGCAAAGGATTCTAGGTGACAGAACCTGGTCAGAGCCCCACAAGTCACCCCATCTTGGATTCCCCTAGGTCTCTAGTTTTCAGAAATGCACAGGTTTGGTAGGTTTCCCTAGGTGCCGGCTGAGCTAGAGGCCAAAATCTACAGGTAGGCACTTTGCAAAAAACACCTCTGTTTTCTTTCAAAAAATTGGATGTGTCCACGTTGCGCTTTGGGGCATTTCCTGTCGCGGGCGCTAGGCCTACCCACACAAGTGAGGTATCATTTTTATCGGGAGACTTGGGGGAACGCTGGGTGGAAGGAAATATGTGGCTCCTCTGAGATTCCAGAACTTTCTGCCACAGAAATGTGAGGAACATGTGTTTTTTAAGGCAAATTTTTAGGTTTGCAAAGGATTCTAGGTAACAGAACCTGGTCAGAGCCCCACAAGTCACCCCATCTTGGATTCCCCTAGGTCTCTAGTTTTCAGAAATGCACAGGTTTGGTAGGTTTCCCTAGGTGCCGGCTGAGCTAGAGGCCAAAATCTACAGGTAGGCACTGTTGCAAAAAACACCTCTGTTTTCTTTCAAAAAATTGGATTTGTCCACGTTGCGCTTTGGGGCATTTCCTGTCGCGGGCGCTAGGCCTATCCACACAAGTGAGGTATCATTTTTATCGGGAGACTTGGGGGAACGCTGGGTGGAAGGAAATATGTGGCTCCTCTGAGATTCCAGAACTTTCTGCCACAGAAATGTGAGGAACATGTGTTTTTTTAGGAAATTTTGAGGTTTGCAAAGGATTCTAGGTAACAGACCCTGGTCAGAGCCCCACAAGTCACCCCATCTTGGATTCCCCTAGGTCTCTAGTTTTCAGAAATGCACAGGTTTGGTAGGTTTCCCTAGGTGCCAGCTGAGCTAGAGGCCAAAATCTACAGGTAGGCACTTTGCAAAAAACACCTCTGTTTTCTTTAAAAAAATTGGATGTGTCCACGTTGCGCTTTGGGGCATTTCCTGTAGCGGGTGCTATGCCTACCCACACAAGTGAGGTATCATTTTTATCGGGAGACTTGGGGGAACACTGGGTGGAAGGAAATTTGTGGCTCCTCTCAGATTCCAGAACTTTCTGCCACAGAAATGTGAGAAACATGTGTTTTTTTAGACACATTTTGAGGTTTGCAAAGGATTCTAGGTGACAGAACCTGGTCAGAACCCCACAAGTCACCCCATCTTGGATTCCCCTAGGTCTCTAGTTTTCAGAAATGCACAGGTTTGGTAGGTTTCCCTAGGTGCCGGCTGAGCTAGAGGCCAAAATCTACAGGTAGGCACTTTGCAAAAAACACCTCTGTTTTCTTTCAAAAAATTGGATGTGTCCACGTTGCGCTTTGGGGCATTTCCTGTCGCGGGCGCTAGGCCTACCCACACAAGTGAGGTATCATTTTTATCGGGAGACTTGGGGGAACGCTGGGTGGAAGGAAATATGTGGCTCCTCTGAGATTCCAGAACTTTCTGCCACAGAAATGTGAGGAACATGTGTTTTTTAAGGCAAATTTTGAGGTTTGCAAAGGATTCTAGGTAACAGAACCTGGTCAGAGCCCCACAAGTCACCCCATCCTGGATTCCCCTAGGTCTCTAGTTTTCAGAAATGCACAGGTTTGGTAGGTTTCCCTAGGTGCCGGCTGAGCTAGAGGCCAAAATCTACAGGTAGGCACTGTTGCAAAAAACACCTCTGTTTTCTTTCAAAAAATTGGATTTGTCCACGTTGCGCTTTGGGGCATTTCCTGTCGCGGGCGCTAGGCCTATCCACACAAGTGAGGTATCATTTTTATCGGGAGACTTGGGGGAACGCTGGGTGGAAGGAAATATGTGGCTCCTCTGAGATTCCAGAACTTTCTGCCACAGAAATGTGAGGAACATGTGTTTTTTTAGGCAAATTTTGAGGTTTGCAAAGGATTCTAGGTAACAGAACCTGGTCAGAGCCCCACAAGTCACCCCATCTTGGATTCCCCTAGGTCTCTAGTTTTCAGAAATGCACAGGTTTGGTAGGTTTCCCTAGGTGCCAGCTGAGCTAGAGGCCAAAATCTACAGGTAGGCACTTTGCAAAAAACACCTCTGTTTTCTTTAAAAAAATTGGATGTGTCCACTTTGCGCTTTGGGGCATTTCCTGTAGCGGGTGCTATGCCTACCCACACAAGTGAGGTATCATTTTTATCGGGAGACTTGGGGGAACACTGGGTGGAAGGAAATTTGAGGCTCCTCTCAGATTCCAGAACTTTCTGCCACAGAAATGTGAGAAACATGTGTTTTTTTAGACAAATTTTGAGGTTTGCAAAGGATTCTAGGTGACAGAACCTGGTCAGAGCCCCACAAGTCACCCCATCTTGGATTCCCCTAGGTCTCTAGTTTTCAGAAATGCACAGGTTTGGTAGGTTTCCCTAGGTGCCGGCTGAGCTAGAGGCCAAAATCTACAGGTAGGCACTTTGCAAAAAACACCTCTGTTTTCTTTCAAAAAATTGGATGTGTCCACGTTGCGCTTTGGGGCATTTCCTGCCGCGGGCGCTAGGCCTACCCATACAAGTGAGGTATCATTTTTATCGGGAGACTTGGGGGGACGCTGGGTGGAAGGAAATTTGTGGCTCCTCTCAGATTCCAGAACTTTCTGCCACAGAAATGTGTGGTCCATCTGTTTTTTTAGCCAGATTTTGAGGTTTGCAAAGGATTCTGGGTAACAGAACCTGGTCAGAGCCCCACAAGTCACCCCATCTTGGATTCCCCTAGGTCTCTAGTTTTCAGAAATGCACAGGTTTGGTAGGTTTCCCTAGGTGCCGGCTGAGCTAGAGGCCAAAATCTACAGGTAGGCACTTTGCAAAAAACACCTCTGTTTTCTTTCAAAAAATTGGATGTGTCCACGTTGCGCTTTGTGGCATTTCCTGTCGCAGGCGTTAGGCCTACCCACACAAGTGAGGTATCATTTTTATCGGGAGACTTGGGGGAACGCTGGGTGGAAGGAAATTTGTGGCTCCTCTCAGATTTCAGAACTTTCTATCACAGAAATGTGAGGAACATGTGTTTTTTTAGCCAAATTTTGAGGTTTGCAAAGGATTCTGGGTAACAGAACCTGGTCAGAGCCCCACAAGTCACCCCATCTTGGATTCCCCTAGGTCTCTAGTTTTCAGAAATGCACAGGTTTGGTAGGTTTCCCTAGGTGCCGGCTGAGATAGAGGTCAAAATCTACAGGGAGGCACTTTGCAAAAAACACCTCTGTTTTCTTTCAAAAAATTGGATTTGTCCACGTTGCGCTTTGGGGCATTTCCTGTCGCGGGCGCTAGGCCTACCCACACAAGTGAGGTATCATTTTTATCGGGAGACTGGGGGAACGCTGGGTGGAAGGAAATATGTGGCTCCTCTGAGATTCCAGAACTTTCTGCCACAGAAATGAGAGGAACATGTGTTTTTTTAGGCAAATTTTGAGGTTTGCAAAGGATTCTAGGTAACAGAACCTGGTCAGAGCCCCACAAGTCACCCCATCTTGGATTCCCCTAGGTCTCTAGTTTTCAGAAATGCACAGGTTTGGTAGGTTTCCCTAGGTGCCGGCTGAGCTAGAGGCCAAAATCTACAGGTAGGCACTTTGCAAAAAACACCTCTGTTTTCTTTCAAAAAATTGGATGTGTCCACGTTGCGCTTTGGGGCATTTCCTGTCGCGGGGGCTAGGCCTACCCACACAAGTGAGGTATCATTTTTATCGGGAGACTTGGGGGAACGCTGGGTGGAAGGAAATATGTGGCTCCTCTGAGATTCCAGAACTTTCTGCCACAGAAATGTGAGGAACATGTGTTTTTTAAGGCAAATTTTGAGGTTTGCAAAGGATTCTAGGTGACAGAACCTGGTCAGAGCCCCACAAGTCACCCCATCTTGGATTCCCCTAGGTCTCTAGTTTTCAGAAATGCACAGGTTTGGTAGGTTTCCCTAGGTGCCGGCTGAGCTAGAGGCCAAAATCTACAGGTAGGCACTTTGCAAAAAACACCTCTGTTTTCTTTCAAAAAATTGGATGTGTCCACGTTGCGCTTTGGGGCATTTCCTGTCGCGGGCGCTAGGCCTACCCACACAAGTGAGGTATCATTTTTATCGGGAGACTTGGGGGAACGCTGGGTGGAAGGAAATATGTGGCTCCTCTGAGATTCCAGAACTTTCTGCCACAGAAATGTGAGGAACATGTGTTTTTTAAGGCAAATTTTTAGGTTTGCAAAGGATTCTAGGTAACAGAACCTGGTCAGAGCCCCACAAGTCACCCCATCTTGGATTCCCCTAGGTCTCTAGTTTTCAGAAATGCACAGGTTTGGTAGGTTTCCCTAGGTGCCGGCTGAGCTAGAGGCCAAAATCTACAGGTAGGCACTGTTGCAAAAAACACCTCTGTTTTCTTTCAAAAAATTGGATTTGTCCACGTTGCGCTTTGGGGCATTTCCTGTCGCGGGCGCTAGGCCTATCCACACAAGTGAGGTATCATTTTTATCGGGAGACTTGGGGGAACGCTGGGTGGAAGGAAATATGTGGCTCCTCTGAGATTCCAGAACTTTCTGCCACAGAAATGTGAGGAACATGTGTTTTTTTAGGAAATTTTGAGGTTTGCAAAGGATTCTAGGTAACAGACCCTGGTCAGAGCCCCACAAGTCACCCCATCTTGGATTCCCCTAGGTCTCTAGTTTTCAGAAATGCACAGGTTTGGTAGGTTTCCCTAGGTGCCAGCTGAGCTAGAGGCCAAAATCTACAGGTAGGCACTTTGCAAAAAACACCTCTGTTTTCTTTAAAAAAATTGGATGTGTCCACGTTGCGCTTTGGGGCATTTCCTGTAGCGGGTGCTATGCCTACCCACACAAGTGAGGTATCATTTTTATCGGGAGACTTGGGGGAACACTGGGTGGAAGGAAATTTGTGGCTCCTCTCAGATTCCAGAACTTTCTGCCACAGAAATGTGAGAAACATGTGTTTTTTTAGACACATTTTGAGGTTTGCAAAGGATTCTAGGTGACAGAACCTGGTCAGAACCCCACAAGTCACCCCATCTTGGATTCCCCTAGGTCTCTAGTTTTCAGAAATGCACAGGTTTGGTAGGTTTCCCTAGGTGCCGGCTGAGCTAGAGGCCAAAATCTACAGGTAGGCACTTTGCAAAAAACACCTCTGTTTTCTTTCAAAAAATTGGATGTGTCCACGTTGCGCTTTGGGGCATTTCCTGTCGCGGGCGCTAGGCCTACCCACACAAGTGAGGTATCATTTTTATCGGGAGACTTGGGGGAACGCTGGGTGGAAGGAAATATGTGGCTCCTCTGAGATTCCAGAACTTTCTGCCACAGAAATGTGAGGAACATGTGTTTTTTAAGGCAAATTTTGAGGTTTGCAAAGGATTCTAGGTAACAGAACCTGGTCAGAGCCCCACAAGTCACCCCATCCTGGATTCCCCTAGGTCTCTAGTTTTCAGAAATGCACAGGTTTGGTAGGTTTCCCTAGGTGCCGGCTGAGCTAGAGGCCAAAATCTACAGGTAGGCACTTTGCAAAAAACACCTCTGTTTTCTTTCAAAAAATTGGATGTGTCCACGTTGCGCTTTGGGGCATTTCCTGTCGCGGGCGCTAGGCCTACCCACACAAGTGAGGTATCATTTTTATCGGGAGACTTGGGGGAACGCTGGGTGGAAGGAAATATGTGGCTCCTCTGAGATTCCAGAACTTTCTGCCACAGAAATGTGAGGAACATGTGTTTTTTAAGGCAAATTTTGAGGTTTGCAAAGGATTCTAGGTAACAGAACCTGGTCAGAGCCCCACAAGTCACCCCATCCTGGATTCCCCTAGGTCTCTAGTTTTCAGAAATGCACAGGTTTGGTAGGTTTCCCTAGGTGCCGGCTGAGCTAGAGGCCAAAATCTACAGGTAGGCACTGTTGCAAAAAACACCTCTGTTTTCTTTCAAAAAATTGGATTTGTCCACGTTGCGCTTTGGGGCATTTCCTGTCGCGGGCGCTAGGCCTATCCACACAAGTGAGGTATCATTTTTATCGGGAGACTTGGGGGAACGCTGGGTGGAAGGAAATATGTGGCTCCTCTGAGATTCCAGAACTTTCTGCCACAGAAATGTGAGGAACATGTGTTTTTTTAGGCAAATTTTGAGGTTTGCAAAGGATTCTAGGTAACAGAACCTGGTCAGAGCCCCACAAGTCACCCCATCTTGGATTCCCCTAGGTCTCTAGTTTTCAGAAATGCACAGGTTTGGTAGGTTTCCCTAGGTGCCAGCTGAGCTAGAGGCCAAAATCTACAGGTAGGCACTTTGCAAAAAACACCTCTGTTTTCTTTAAAAAAATTGGATGTGTCCACTTTGCGCTTTGGGGCATTTCCTGTAGCGGGTGCTATGCCTACCCACACAAGTGAGGTATCATTTTTATCGGGAGACTTGGGGGAACACTGGGTGGAAGGAAATTTGAGGCTCCTCTCAGATTCCAGAACTTTCTGCCACAGAAATGTGAGAAACATGTGTTTTTTTAGACAAATTTTGAGGTTTGCAAAGGATTCTAGGTGACAGAACCTGGTCAGAGCCCCACAAGTCACCCCATCTTGGATTCCCCTAGGTCTCTAGTTTTCAGAAATGCACAGGTTTGGTAGGTTTCCCTAGGTGCCGGCTGAGCTAGAGGCCAAAATCTACAGGTAGGCACTTTGCAAAAAACACCTCTGTTTTCTTTCAAAAAATTGGATGTGTCCACGTTGCGCTTTGGGGCATTTCCTGCCGCGGGCGCTAGGCCTACCCATACAAGTGAGGTATCATTTTTATCGGGAGACTTGGGGGGACGCTGGGTGGAAGGAAATTTGTGGCTCCTCTCAGATTCCAGAACTTTCTGCCACAGAAATGTGTGGTCCATCTGTTTTTTTAGCCAGATTTTGAGGTTTGCAAAGGATTCTGGGTAACAGAACCTGGTCAGAGCCCCACAAGTCACCCCATCTTGGATTCCCCTAGGTCTCTAGTTTTCAGAAATGCACAGGTTTGGTAGGTTTCCCTAGGTGCCGGCTGAGCTAGAGGCCAAAATCTACAGGTAGGCACTTTGCAAAAAACACCTCTGTTTTCTTTCAAAAAATTGGATGTGTCCACGTTGCGCTTTGTGGCATTTCCTGTCGCAGGCGTTAGGCCTACCCACACAAGTGAGGTATCATTTTTATCGGGAGACTTGGGGGAACGCTGGGTGGAAGGAAATTTGTGGCTCCTCTCAGATTTCAGAACTTTCTATCACAGAAATGTGAGGAACATGTGTTTTTTTAGCCAAATTTTGAGGTTTGCAAAGGATTCTGGGTAACAGAACCTGGTCAGAGCCCCACAAGTCACCCCATCTTGGATTCCCCTAGGTCTCTAGTTTTCAGAAATGCACAGGTTTGGTAGGTTTCCCTAGGTGCCGGCTGAGATAGAGGTCAAAATCTACAGGGAGGCACTTTGCAAAAAACACCTCTGTTTTCTTTCAAAAAATTGGATTTGTCCACGTTGCGCTTTGGGGCATTTCCTGTCGCGGGCGCTAGGCCTACCCACACAAGTGAGGTATCATTTTTATCGGGAGACTGGGGGAACGCTGGGTGGAAGGAAATATGTGGCTCCTCTGAGATTCCAGAACTTTCTGCCACAGAAATGAGAGGAACATGTGTTTTTTTAGGCAAATTTTGAGGTTTGCAAAGGATTCTAGGTAACAGAACCTGGTCAGAGCCCCACAAGTCACCCCATCTTGGATTCCCCTAGGTCTCTAGTTTTCAGAAATGCACAGGTTTGGTAGGTTTCCCTAGGTGCCGGCTGAGCTAGAGGCCAAAATCTACAGGTAGGCACTTTGCAAAAAACACCTCTGTTTTCTTTCAAAAAATTGGATGTGTCCACGTTGCGCTTTGGGGCATTTCCTGTCGCGGGGGCTAGGCCTACCCACACAAGTGAGGTATCATTTTTATCGGGAGACTTGGGGGAACGCTGGGTGGAAGGAAATATGTGGCTCCTCTGAGATTCCAGAACTTTCTGCCACAGAAATGTGAGGAACATGTGTTTTTTAAGGCAAATTTTGAGGTTTGCAAAGGATTCTAGGTGACAGAACCTGGTCAGAGCCCCACAAGTCACCCCATCTTGGATTCCCCTAGGTCTCTAGTTTTCAGAAATGCACAGGTTTGGTAGGTTTCCCTAGGTGCCGGCTGAGCTAGAGGCCAAAATCTACAGGTAGGCACTTTGCAAAAAACACCTCTGTTTTCTTTCAAAAAATTGGATGTGTCCACGTTGCGCTTTGGGGCATTTCCTGTCGCGGGCGCTAGGCCTACCCACACAAGTGAGGTATCATTTTTATCGGGAGACTTGGGGGAACGCTGGGTGGAAGGAAATATGTGGCTCCTCTGAGATTCCAGAACTTTCTGCCACAGAAATGTGAGGAACATGTGTTTTTTAAGGCAAATTTTTAGGTTTGCAAAGGATTCTAGGTAACAGAACCTGGTCAGAGCCCCACAAGTCACCCCATCTTGGATTCCCCTAGGTCTCTAGTTTTCAGAAATGCACAGGTTTGGTAGGTTTCCCTAGGTGCCGGCTGAGCTAGAGGCCAAAATCTACAGGTAGGCACTGTTGCAAAAAACACCTCTGTTTTCTTTCAAAAAATTGGATTTGTCCACGTTGCGCTTTGGGGCATTTCCTGTCGCGGGCGCTAGGCCTATCCACACAAGTGAGGTATCATTTTTATCGGGAGACTTGGGGGAACGCTGGGTGGAAGGAAATATGTGGCTCCTCTGAGATTCCAGAACTTTCTGCCACAGAAATGTGAGGAACATGTGTTTTTTTAGGAAATTTTGAGGTTTGCAAAGGATTCTAGGTAACAGACCCTGGTCAGAGCCCCACAAGTCACCCCATCTTGGATTCCCCTAGGTCTCTAGTTTTCAGAAATGCACAGGTTTGGTAGGTTTCCCTAGGTGCCAGCTGAGCTAGAGGCCAAAATCTACAGGTAGGCACTTTGCAAAAAACACCTCTGTTTTCTTTAAAAAAATTGGATGTGTCCACGTTGCGCTTTGGGGCATTTCCTGTAGCGGGTGCTATGCCTACCCACACAAGTGAGGTATCATTTTTATCGGGAGACTTGGGGGAACACTGGGTGGAAGGAAATTTGTGGCTCCTCTCAGATTCCAGAACTTTCTGCCACAGAAATGTGAGAAACATGTGTTTTTTTAGACACATTTTGAGGTTTGCAAAGGATTCTAGGTGACAGAACCTGGTCAGAACCCCACAAGTCACCCCATCTTGGATTCCCCTAGGTCTCTAGTTTTCAGAAATGCACAGGTTTGGTAGGTTTCCCTAGGTGCCGGCTGAGCTAGAGGCCAAAATCTACAGGTAGGCACTTTGCAAAAAACACCTCTGTTTTCTTTCAAAAAATTGGATGTGTCCACGTTGCGCTTTGGGGCATTTCCTGTCGCGGGCGCTAGGCCTACCCACACAAGTGAGGTATCATTTTTATCGGGAGACTTGGGGGAACGCTGGGTGGAAGGAAATATGTGGCTCCTCTGAGATTCCAGAACTTTCTGCCACAGAAATGTGAGGAACATGTGTTTTTTAAGGCAAATTTTGAGGTTTGCAAAGGATTCTAGGTAACAGAACCTGGTCAGAGCCCCACAAGTCACCCCATCCTGGATTCCCCTAGGTCTCTAGTTTTCAGAAATGCACAGGTTTGGTAGGTTTCCCTAGGTGCCGGCTGAGCTAGAGGCCAAAATCTACAGGTAGGCACTGTTGCAAAAAACACCTCTGTTTTCTTTCAAAAAATTGGATTTGTCCACGTTGCGCTTTGGGGCATTTCCTGTCGCGGGCGCTAGGCCTATCCACACAAGTGAGGTATCATTTTTATCGGGAGACTTGGGGGAACGCTGGGTGGAAGGAAATATGTGGCTCCTCTGAGATTCCAGAACTTTCTGCCACAGAAATGTGAGGAACATGTGTTTTTTTAGGCAAATTTTGAGGTTTGCAAAGGATTCTAGGAAACAGAACCTGGTCAGAGCCCCACAAGTCACCCCATCTTGGATTCCCCTAGGTCTCTAGTTTTCAGAAATGCACAGGTTTGGTAGGTTTCCCTAGGTGCCAGCTGAGCTAGAGGCCAAAATCTACAGGTAGGCACTTTGCAAAAAACACCTCTGTTTTCTTTAAAAAAATTGGATGTGTCCACGTTGCGCTTTGGGGCATTTCCTGTAGCGGGTGCTATGCCTACCCACACAAGTGAGGTATCATTTTTATCGGGAGACTTGGGGGAACACTGGGTGGAAGGAAATTTGAGGCTCCTCTCAGATTCCAGAACTTTCTGCCACAGAAATGTGAGGAACATGTGTTTTTTTAGCCAAATTTTGAGGTTTGCAAAGGATTCTGGGTAACAGAACCTGGTCAGAGCCCCACAAGTCACCCCATCTTGGATTCCCCTAGGTCTCTAGTTTTCAGAAATGCACAGGTTTGGTAGGTTTCCCTAGGTGCCGGCTGAGATAGAGGTCAAAATCTACAGGGAGGCACTTTGCAAAAAACACCTCTGTTTTCTTTCAAAAAATTGGATTTGTCCACGTTGCGCTTTGGGGCATTTCCTGTCGCGGGCGCTAGGCCTACCCACACAAGTGAGGTATCATTTTTATCGGGAGACTGGGGGAACGCTGGGTGGAAGGAAATATGTGGCTCCTCTGAGATTCCAGAACTTTCTGCCACAGAAATGAGAGGAACATGTGTTTTTTTAGGCAAATTTTGAGGTTTGCAAAGGATTCTAGGTAACAGAACCTGGTCAGAGCCCCACAAGTCACCCCATCTTGGATTCCCCTAGGTCTCTAGTTTTCAGAAATGCACAGGTTTGGTAGGTTTCCCTAGGTGCCGGCTGAGCTAGAGGCCAAAATCTACAGGTAGGCACTTTGCAAAAAACACCTCTGTTTTCTTTCAAAAAATTGGATGTGTCCACGTTGCGCTTTGGGGCATTTCCTGTCGCGGGGGCTAGGCCTACCCACACAAGTGAGGTATCATTTTTATCGGGAGACTTGGGGGAACGCTGGGTGGAAGGAAATATGTGGCTCCTCTGAGATTCCAGAACTTTCTGCCACAGAAAAGTGAGGAACATGTGTTTTTTAAGGCAAATTTTGAGGTTTGCAAAGGATTCTAGGTAACAGAACCTGGTCAGGGCCCCACAAGTCACCCCATCTTGGATTCCCCTAGGTCTCTAGTTTTCAGAAATGCACAGGTTTGGTAGGTTTCCCTAGGTGCCGGCTGAGCTAGAGGCCAAAATCTACAGGTAGGCACTTTGCAAAAAACACCTCTGTTTTCTTTCAAAAAATTGGATGTGTCCACGTTGTGCTTTGGGGCATTTCCTGTCGCGGGCGCTAGGCCTACCCACACAAGTGAGGTATCATTTTTATCGGGAGACTTGGGGGAACGCTGGGTGGAAGGAAATATGTGGCTCCTCTGAGATTCCAGAACTTTCTGCCACAGAAATGTGAGGAACATGTGTTTTTTAAGGCAAATTTTGAGGTTTGCAAAGGATTCTAGGTAACAGAACCTGGTCAGAGCCCCACAAGTCACCCCATCCTGGATTCCCCTAGGTCTCTAGTTTTCAGAAATGCACAGGTTTGGTAGGTTTCCCTAGGTGCCGGCTGAGCTAGAGGCCAAAATCTACAGGTAGGCACTGTTGCAAAAAACACCTCTGTTTTCTTTCAAAAAATTGGATTTGTCCACGTTGCGCTTTGGGGCATTTCCTGTCGCGGGCGCTAGGCCTATCCACACAAGTGAGGTATCATTTTTATCGGGAGACTTGGGGGAACGCTGGGTGGAAGGAAATATGTGGCTCCTCTGAGATTCCAGAACTTTCTGCCACAGAAATGTGAGGAACATGTGTTTTTTTAGGCAAATTTTGAGGTTTGCAAAGGATTCTAGGAAACAGAACCTAGTCAGAGCCCCACAAGTCACCCCATCTTGGATTCCCCTAGGTCTCTAGTTTTCAGAAATGCACAGGTTTGGTAGGTTTCCCTAGGTGCCAGCTGAGCTAGAGGCCAAAATCTACAGGTAGGCACTTTGCAAAAAACACCTCTGTTTTCTTTAAAAAAATTGGATGTGTCCACGTTGCGCTTTGGGGCATTTCCTGTAGCGGGTGCTATGCCTACCCACACAAGTGAGGTATCATTTTTATCGGGAGACTTGGGGGAACACTGGGTGGAAGGAAATTTGAGGCTCCTCTCAGATTCCAGAACTTTCTGCCACAGAAATGTGAGAAACATGTGTTTTTTTAGACAAATTTTGAGGTTTGCAAAGGATTCTAGGTGACAGAACCTGGTCAGAGCCCCACAAGTCACCCCATCTTGGATTCCCCTAGGTCTCTAGTTTTCAGAAATGCACAGGTTTGGTAGGTTTCCCTAGGTGCCGGCTGAGCTAGAGGCCAAAATCTACAGGTAGGCACTTTGCAAAAAACACCTCTGTTTTCTTTCAAAAAATTGGATGTGTCCACGTTGCGCTTTGGGGCATTTCCTGTCGCGGGCGCTAGGCCTACCCACACAAGTGAGGTATCATTTTTATCGGGAGACTTGGGGGAACGCTGGGTGGAAGGAAATATGTGGCTCCTCTGAGATTCCAGAACTTTCTGCCACAGAAATGTGAGGAACATGTGTTTTTTAAGGCAAATTTTGAGGTTTGCAAAGGATTCTAGGTAACAGAACCTGGTCAGGGCCCCACAAGTCACCCCATCTTGGATTCCCCTAGGTCTCTAGTTTTCAGAAATGCACAGGTTTGGTAGGTTTCCCTAGGTGCCGGCTGAGCTAGAGGCCAAAATCTACAGGTAGGCACTTTGCAAAAAACACCTCTGTTTTCTTTCAAAAAATTGGATGTGTCCACGTTGCGCTTTGGGGCATTTCCTGCCGCGGGCGCTAGGCCTAGCCATACAAGTGAGGTATCATTTTTATCGGGAGACTTGGGGGGACGCTGGGTGGAAGGAAATTTGTGGCTCCTCTCAGATTCCAGAACTTTCTGCCACAGAAATGTGTGGTCCATCTGTTTTTTTAGCCAGATTTTGAGGTTTGGAAAGGATTCTGGGTAACAGAACCTGGTCAGAGCCCCACAAGTCACTCCATCTTGAATTCCCCTAGGTCTCTAGTTTTAAAAAATGCACAGGTTTGGTAGGTTTCCCTAGGTGCCAGCTGAGCTAGAGGCCAAAATCTACAGGTAGGCACTTTGCAAAAAACACCTCTGTTTTCTTTCAAAAAATTGGATGTGTCCACGTTGCGCTTTGGGGCATTTCCTGTCGCGGGTGCTATGCCTACCCACACAAGTGAGGTATCATTTTTATCGGGAGACTTGGGGGAACACTGGGTGGAAGGAAATTTGTGGCTCCTCTCAGATTCCAGAACTTTCTGCCACAGAAATGTGAGAAACATGTGTTTTTTTAGGCATATTTTGAGGTTTGCAAAGGATTCTAGGTAACAGAACCTGGTCAGAGCCCAACAAGTCACCCCATATTGGATTCCCCTAGGTCTCTAGTTTTCAGAAATGCACAGGTTTGGTAGGTTTCCCTAGGTGCCGGCTGAGCTAGAGGCCAAAATCTACAGGTAGGCACTTTGCAAAAAACACCTCTGTTTTCTTTAAACAAATTGGATGTATCCACGTTGCGCTTTGGGGCATTTCCTGTCGCGGGCGCTAGGCCTACCCACACAAGTGAGGTATCATTTTTATCGGGAGACTTGGGGGGACGCTGGGTGGAAGGAAATTTGTGGCTCCTCTCAGATTTCAGAACTTTCTATCACAGAAATGTGAGGAACATGTGTTTTTTTAGGCACATTTTGAGGTTTGCAAAGGATTCTGGGTAACAGAACCTGGTCAGAGCCCCACAAGTCACCCCATCTTGGATTTCCCTAGGTCTCTAGTTTTCAGAAATGCACAGGTTTGGTAGGTTTCCCTAGGTGCCGGCTGAGATAGAGGTCAAAATCTACAGGGAGGCACTTTGCAAAAAACACCTCTGTTTTCTTTCAAAAAATTGGATTTGTCCACGTTGCGCTTTGGGGCATTTCCTGTCGCGGGCGCTAGGCCTACCCACACAAGTGAGGTATCATTTTTATCGGGAGACTGGGGGAACGCTGGGTGGAAGGAAATATGTGGCTCCTCTGAGATTCCAGAACTTTCTGCCACAGAAATGTGAGGAACATGTGTTTTTTTAAGCAAATTTTGAGGTTTGCAAAGGATTCTAGGTAACAGAACCTGGTCAGAGCCCCACAAGTCACCCCATCTTGGATTCCCCTAGGTCTCTAGTTTTCAGAAATGCACAGGTTTGGTAGGTTTCCCTAGGTGCCGGCTGAGCTAGAGGCCAAAATCTACAGGTAGGCACTTTGCAAAAAACACCTCTGTTTTCTTTCAAAAAATTGGATGTGTCCACGTTGTGCTTTGGGGCATTTCCTGTCGCGGGCGCTAGGCCTACCCACACAAGTGAGGTATCATTTTTATCGGGAGACTTGGGGGAACGCTGGGTGGAAGGAAATATGTGGCTGCTCTGAGATTCCAGAACTTTCTGCCACAGAAATGTGAGGAACATGTGTTTTTTAAGGCAAATTTTGAGGTTTGCAAAGAATTCTAGGTAACAGAACCTGGTCAGGGCCCCACAAGTCACCCCATCTTGGATTCCCCTAGGTCTCTAGTTTTCAGAAATGCACAGGTTTGGTAGGTTTCCCTAGGTGCCGGCTGAGCTAGAGGCCAAAATCTACAGGTAGGCACTTTGCAAAAAACACCTCTGTTTTCTTTCAAAAAATTGGATGTGTCCACGTTGCGCTTTGGGACATTTCCTGTCGCGGGCGCTAGGCCTACCCACACAAGTGAGGTATCATTTTTATCGGGAGACTTGGGGGAACGCTGGGTGGAAGGAAATATGTGGCTCCTCTGAGATTCCAGAACTTTCTGCCACAGAAATGTGAGGAACATGTGTTTTTTAAGGCAAATTTTGAGGTTTGCAAAGGATTCTAGGTAACAGAACCTGGTCAGAGCCCCACAAGTCACCCCATCCTGGATTCCCCTAGGTCTCTAGTTTTCAGAAATGCACAGGTTTGGTAGGTTTCCCTAGGTGCCGGCTGAGCTAGAGGCCAAAATCTACAGGTAGGCACTGTTGCAAAAAACACCTCTGTTTTCTTTCAAAAAATTGGATTTGTCCACGTTGCGCTTTGGGGCATTTCCTGTCGCGGGCGCTAGGCCTATCCACACAAGTGAGGTATCATTTTTATCGGGAGACTTGGGGGAACGCTGGGTGGAAGGAAATATGTGGCTCCTCTGAGATTCCAGAACTTTCTGCCACAGAAATGTGAGGAACATGTGTTTTTTTAGGCAAATTTTGAGGTTTGCAAAGGATTCTAGGAAACAGAACCTGGTCAGAGCCCCACAAGTCACCCCATCTTGGATTCCCCTAGGTCTCTAGTTTTCAGAAATGCACAGGTTTGGTAGGTTTCCCTAGGTGCCAGCTGAGCTAGAGGCCAAAATCTACAGGTAGGCACTTTGCAAAAAACACCTCTGTTTTCTTTAAAAAAATTGGATGTGTCCACGTTGCGCTTTGGGGCATTTCCTGTAGCGGGTGCTATGCCTACCCACACAAGTGAGGTATCATTTTTATCGGGAGACTTGGGGGAACACTGGGTGGAAGGAAATTTGAGGCTCCTCTCAGATCCCAGAACTTTCTGCCACAGAAATGTGAGAAACATGTGTTTTTTTAGACAAATTTTGAGGTTTGCAAAGGATTCTAGGTGACAGAACCTGGTCAGAGCCCCACAAGTCACCCCATCTTGGATTCCCCTAGGTCTCTAGTTTTCAGAAATGCACAGGTTTGGTAGGTTTCCCTAGGTGCCGGCTGAGCTAGAGGCCAAAATCTACAGGTAGGCACTTTGCAAAAAACACCTCTGTTTTCTTTCAAAAAATTGGATGTGTCCACGTTGCGCTTTGGGGCATTTCCTGTCGCGGGCGCTAGGCCTACCCACACAAGTGAGGTATCATTTTTATCGGGAGACTTGGGGGAACGCTGGGTGGAAGGAAATATGTGGCTCCTCTGAGATTCCAGAACTTTCTGCCACAGAAATGTGAGGAACATGTGTTTTTTAAGGCAAATTTTGAGGTTTGCAAAGGATTCTGGGTAACAGAACCTGGTCAGAGCCCCACAAGTCACCCCATCTTGGATTCCCCTAGGTCTCTAGTTTTTAGAAATGCACAGGTTTGGTAGGTTTCCCTAGGTGCCGGCTGAGATAGAGGTCAAAATCTACAGGGAGGCACTTTGCAAAAAACACCTCTGTTTTCCTTCAAAAAATTGGATTTGTCCACGTTGCGCTTTGGGGCATTTCCTGTCGCGGGCGCTAGGCCTACCCACACAAGTGAGGTATCATTTTTATCGGGAGACTGGGGGAACGCTGGGTGGAAGGAAATATGTGGTTCCTCTGAGATTCCAGAACTTTCTGCCACAGAAATGTGAGGAACATGTGTTTTTTTAGGCAAATTTTGAGGTTTGCAAAGGATTCTAGGTAACAGAACCTGGTCAGAGCCCCACAAGTCACCCCATCTTGGATTCCCCTAGGTCTCTGGTTTTCAGAAATGCTCAGGTTTGGTAGGTTTCCCTAGGTGCCGGCTGAGCTAGAGGCCAAAATCTACAGGTAGGCACTTTGCAAAAAACACCTCTGTTTTCTTTCAAAAAATTGGATGTGTCCACGTTGCGCTTTGGGGCATTTCCTGTCGCGGGCGCTAGGCCTACCCACACAAGTGAGGTATCATTTTTATCTGGAGACTTGGGGGAACGCTGGGTGGAAGGAAATATGTGGCTCCTCTCAGATTCCAGAATCTTCTGCCACAGAAATGTGAGGAACATGTGTTTTTTAAGGCAAATTTTGAGGTTTACAAAGGATTCTAGGTAACAGAACATGGTCAGAGCCCCACAAGTCACCCCATCTTGGATTCCCCTAGGTCTCTAGTTTTCAGAAATGCAGAGGTTTGGTAGGTTTCCCTAGGTGCCGGCTGAGCTAGAGGCCAAAATCTACAGGTAGGCACTTTCCAAAAACACCTCTGTTTTCTTTCAAAAAATTGGATGTGTCCACGTTGCGCTTTGGGGTATTTCCTGTCGCGGGCGCTAGGCCTACCCACACAAGTGAGGTATCATTGTTATCGGGAGACTTGGGGGAACGCTGAGTGGAAGGAAATATGTGGCTCCTCTCAGATTCCAGAACTTTCTGCCACAGAAATGTGAGGAATATGTGTTTTTTTAGGCAAATTTTGTGGTTTGCAAAGGATTCTAGGTAACAGAACCTGGTCAGAGCCCCACAAGTCACCCCGTCTTGGATTCCCCTAGGTCTCTAGTTTTCAGAAATGCACAGGTTTGGTAGGTTTCCCTAGGTGCCGGCTGAGCTAGAGGCCAAAAGCTACAGGTAGGCACTTTGCAAAAAACACCTCTGTTTTCTTTCAAAAAATTGGATGTTTCCACGTTGCGCTTTGGGGCATTTCCTGTCGCGGGCGCTAGGCCTACCCACACAAGTGAGGTATCATTGTTATTGGGAGACTTGGGGGAATGCTGGGTGGAAGGAAATGTGTGGCTCCTCTCAGATTTCAGAACTTTCTATCACAGAAATGTGAGGAACATGTGTTTTTTTAGCCAAATTTTGAGGTTTGCAATGGATTCTGGGTAACAGAACCTGGTCAGAGCCCCACAAGTCACTCCATCTTGGATTCCCCTAGGTCTCTAGTTTTCAAAAATGCACAGGTTTGGTAGGTTTCCCTAGGTGCCAGCTGAGCTAGAGGCCAAAATCTACAGGTAGGCACTTTGCAAAAAACACCTCTGTTTTCTTTCAAAAAATTGGATGTGTCCACGTTGCGCTTTGGGGCATTTCCTGTAGCGGGTGCTATGCCTACCCACACAAGTGAGGTATCATTTTTATCGGGAGACTTGGGGGAACATTGGGTGGAAGGAAATTTGTGGCTCCTCTCAGATTCCAGAACTTTCTGCCACAGAAATGTGAGAAACATGTGTTTTTCTAGGCAAATTTTGAGGTTTGCAAAGGATTCTAGGTGACAGAACCTGGTCAGAGCCCCACAAGTCACCCCATCTTGGATTCCCAAAGGTCTCTAGTTTTCAGAAATGCACAGGTTTGGTAGGTTTCCCTAGGTGCCGGCTGAGCTAGAGGCCAAAATCTACAGGTAGGCACTTTGCAAAAAACACCTCTGTTTTCTTTCAAAAAATTGGATGTGTCCACGTTGCGCTTTGGGGTATTTCCTGTCGCGGGCGCTAGGCCTACCCACACAAGTGAGGTATCATTGTTATCGGGAGACTTGGGGGAACGCTGAGTGGAAGGAAATATGTGGCTCCTCTCAGATTCCAGAACTTTCTGCCACAGAAATGTGAGGAACATGTGTTTTTTTAGGCAAATTTTGTGGTTTGCAAAGGATTCTAGGTAACAGAACCTGGTCAGAGCCCCACAAGTCACCCCATCTTGGATTCCCCTAGGTCTCTAGTTTTCAGAAATGCACAGGTTTGGTAGGTTTCCCTAGGTGCCGGCTGAGCTAGAGGCCAAAAGCTACAGGTAGGCACTTTGCAAAAAACACCTCTGTTTTCTTTCAAAAAATTGGATGTTTCCACGTTGCGCTTTGGGGCATTTCCTGTCGCGGGCGCTAGGCCTACCCACACAAGTGAGGTATCATTTTTATCTGGAGACTTGGGGGAACGCTGGGTGGAAGGAAATATGTGGCTCCTCTCAGATATCAGAACTTTCTATCACAGAAATGTGAGGAACATGTGTTTTTTTAGCCAAATTTTGAGGTTTGCAAAGGATTCTGGGTAACAGAACCTGGTCAGAGCCCCACAAGTCACCCCATCTTGGATTCCCCTAGGTCTCTAGTTTTCAGAAATGCACAGGTTTGGTAGGTTTCCCTAGGTGCCGGCTGAGCTAGAGGCCAAAATCTACAGGTAGGCACTTTCCAAAAACACCTCTGTTTTCTTTCAAAAAATTGGATGTGTCCACGTTGCGCTTTGGGGTATTTCCTGTCGCGGGCGCTAGGCCTACCCACACAAGTGAGGTATCATTGTTATCGGGAGACTTGGGGGAATGCTGGGTGGAAGGAAATTTTTGGCTCCTCTCAGATATCAGAACTTTCTATCACAGAAATGTGAGGAACATGTGTTTTTTTAGCCAAATTTTGAGGTTTGCAATGGATTCTGGGTAACAGAACCTGGTCAGAGCCCCACAAGTCACTCCATCTTGAATTCCCCTAGGTCTCTAGTTTTAAAAAATGCACAGGTTTGGTAGGTTTCCCTAGGTGCCAGCTGAGCTAGAGGCCAAAATCTACAGGTAGGCACTTTGCAAAAAACACCTCTGTTTTCTTTCAAAAAATTGGATGTGTCCACGTTGCGCTTTGGGGCATTTCCTGTCGCGGGTGCTATGCCTACCCACACAAGTGAGGTATCATTTTTATCGGGAGACTTGGGGGAACACTGGGTGGAAGGAAATTTGTGGCTCCTCTCAGATTCCAGAACTTTCTGCCACAGAAATGTGAGAAACATGTGTTTTTTTAGGCATATTTTGAGGTTTGCAAAGGATTCTAGGTAACAGAACCTGGTCAGAGCCCCACAAGTCACCCCATCTTGGATTCCCCTAGGTCTCTAGTTTTCAGAAATGCACAGGTTTGGTAGGTTTCCCTAGGTGCCGGCTGAGCTAGAGGCCAAAATCTACAGGTAGGCACTTTGCAAAAAACACCTCTGTTTTCTTTAAACAAATTGGATGTATCCACGTTGCGCTTTGGGGCATTTCCTGTCGCGGGCGCTAGGCCTACCCACACAAGTGAGGTATCATTTTTATCGGGAGACTTGGGGGGACGCTGGGTGGAAGGAAATTTGTGGCTCCTCTCAGATTCCAGAACTTTCTGCCACAGAAATGTGAGAAACATGTGTTTTTTTAGGCATATTTTGAGGTTTGCAAAGGATTCTAGGTAACAGAACCTGGTCAGAGCCCCACAAGTCACCCCATCTTGGATTCCCCTAGGTCTCTAGTTTTCAGAAATGCACAGGTTTGGTAGGTTTCCCTAGGTGCCGGCTGAGCTAGAGGCCAAAATCTACAGGTAGGCACTTTGCAAAAAACACCTCTGTTTTCTTTCAAAAAATTGGATGTGTCCACGTTGCGCTTTGGGGCATTTCCTGTCGCGGGCGCTAGGCCTACCCACACAAGTGAGGTATCATTTTTATCGGGAGACTTGGGGGAACGCTGGGTGGAAGGAAATATGTGGCTCCTCTGAGATTCCAGAACTTTCTGCCACAGAAATGTGAGGAACATGTGTTTTTTAAGGCAAATTTTGAGGTTTGCAAAGGATTCTAGGTAACAGAACCTGGTCAGGGCCCCACAAGTCACCCCATCTTGGATTCCCCTAGGTCTCTAGTTTTCAGAAATGCACAGGTTTGGTAGGTTTCCCTAGGTGCCGGCTGAGCTAGAGGCCAAAATCTACAGGTAGGCACTTTGCAAAAAACACCTCTGTTTTCTTTAAAAAAATTGGATGTGTCCACGTTGCGCTTTGGGGCATTTCCTGCCGCGGGCGCTAGGCCTAGCCATACAAGTGAGGTATCATTTTTATCGGGAGACTTGGGGGGACGCTGGGTGGAAGGAAATTTGTGGCTCCTCTCAGATTCCAGAACTTTCTGCCACAGAAATGTGTGGTCCATCTGTTTTTTTAGCCAGATTTTGAGGTTTGGAAAGGATTCTGGTTAACAGAACCTGGTCAGAGCCCCACAAGTCACCCCATCTTGGATTCCCCTAGGTCTCTAGTTTTCAGAAATGCACAGGTTTGGTAGGTTTCCCTAGGTGCCGGCTGAGCTAGAGGCCAAAAGCTACAGGTAGGCACTTTGCAAAAAACACCTCTGTTTTCTTTCAAAAAATTGGATGTTTCCATGTTGCGCTTTGGGGCATTTCCTGTCGCGGGCGCTAGGCCTACCCACACATGTGAGGTATCATTGTTATTGGGAGACTTGGGGGAATGCTGGGTGGAAGGAAATTTGTGGCTCCTCTCAGATTTCAGAACTTTCTATCACAGAAATGTGAGGAACATGTGTTTTTTTAGCCAAATTTTGAGGTTTGCAATGGATTCTGGGTAACAGAACCTGGTCAGAGCCCCACAAGTCACTCCATCTTGAATTCCCCTAGGTCTCTAGTTTTAAAAAATGCACAGGTTTGGTAGGTTTCCCTAGGTGCCAGCTGAGCTAGAGGCCAAAATCTACAGGTAGGCACTTTGCAAAAAACACCTCTGTTTTCTTTCAAAAAATTGGATGTGTCCACGTTGCGCTTTGGGGCATTTCCTGTCGCGGGTGCTATGCCTACCCACACAAGTGAGGTATCATTTTTATCGGGAGACTTGGGGGAACACTGGGTGGAAGGAAATTTGTGGCTCCTCTCAGATTCCAGAACTTTCTGCCACAGAAATGTGAGAAACATGTGTTTTTTTAGGCATATTTTGAGGTTTGCAAAGGATTCTAGGTAACAGAACCTGGTCAGAGCCCAACAAGTCACCCCATATTGGATTCCCCTAGGTCTCTAGTTTTCAGAAATGCACAGGTTTGGTAGGTTTCCCTAGGTGCCGGCTGAGCTAGAGGCCAAAATCTACAGGTAGGCACTTTGCAAAAAACACCTCTGTTTTCTTTAAACAAATTGGATGTATCCACGTTGCGCTTTGGGGCATTTCCTGTCGCGGGCGCTAGGCCTACCCACACAAGTGAGGTATCATTTTTATCGGGAGACTTGGGGGGACGCTGGGTGGAAGGAAATTTGTGGCTCCTCTCAGATTTCAGAACTTTCTATCACAGAAATGTGAGGAACATGTGTTTTTTTAGGCACATTTTGAGGTTTGCAAAGGATTCTGGGTAACAGAACCTGGTCAGAGCCCCACAAGTCACCCCATCTTGGATTCCCCTAGGTCTCTAGTTTTCAGAAATGCACAGGTTTGGTAGGTTTCCCTAGGTGCCGGCTGAGCTAGAGGCCAAAATCTACAGGTAGGCACTTTGCAAAAAACACCTCTGTTTTCTTTCAAAAAATTGGATGTGTCCACGTTGTGCTTTGGGGCATTTCCTGTCGCGGGCGCTAGGCCTACCCACACAAGTGAGGTATCATTTTTATCGGGAGACTTGGGGGAACGCTGGGTGGAAGGAAATATGTGGCTGCTCTGAGATTCCAGAACTTTCTGCACAGAAATGTGAGGAACATGTGTTTTTTAAGGCAAATTTTGAGGTTTGCAAAGAATTCTAGGTAACAGAACCTGGTCAGGGCCCCACAAGTCACCCCATCTTGGATTCCCCTAGGTCTCTAGTTTTCAGAAATGCACAGGTTTGGTAGGTTTCCCTAGGTGCCGGCTGAGCTAGAGGCCAAAATCTACAGGTAGGCACTTTGCAAAAAACACCTCTGTTTTCTTTCAAAAAATTGGATGTGTCCACGTTGCGCTTTGGGACATTTCCTGTCGCGGGCGCTAGGCCTACCCACACAAGTGAGGTATCATTTTTATTGGGAGACTTGGGGGAACGCTGGGTGGAAGGAAATATGTGGCTCCTCTGAGATTCCAGAACTTTCTGCCACAGAAATGTGAGGAACATGTGTTTTTTAAGGCAAATTTTGAGGTTTGCAAAGGATTCTAGGTAACAGAACCTGGTCAGAGCCCCACAAGTCACCCCATCCTGGATTCCCCTAGGTCTCTAGTTTTCAGAAATGCACAGGTTTGGTAGGTTTCCCTAGGTGCCGGCTGAGCTAGAGGCCAAAATCTACAGGTAGGCACTGTTGCAAAAAACACCTCTGTTTTCTTTCAAAAAATTGGATTTGTCCACGTTGCGCTTTGGGGCATTTCCTGTCGCGGGCGCTAGGCCTATCCACACAAGTGAGGTATCATTTTTATCGGGAGACTTGGGGGAACGCTGGGTGGAAGGAAATATGTGGCTCCTCTGAGATTCCAGAACTTTCTGCCACAGAAATGTGAGGAACATGTGTTTTTTTAGGCAAATTTTGAGGTTTGCAAAGGATTCTAGGAAACAGAACCTGGTCAGAGCCCCACAAGTCACCCCATCTTGGATTCCCCTAGGTCTCTAGTTTTCAGAAATGCACAGGTTTGGTAGGTTTCCCTAGGTGCCAGCTGAGCTAGAGGCCAAAATCTACAGGTAGGCACTTTGCAAAAAACACCTCTGTTTTCTTTAAAAAAATTGGATGTGTCCACGTTGCGCTTTGGGGCATTTCCTGTAGCGGGTGCTATGCCTACCCACACAAGTGAGGTATCATTTTTATCGGGAGACTTGGGGGAACACTGGGTGGAAGGAAATTTGAGGCTCCTCTCAGATCCCAGAACTTTCTGCCACAGAAATGTGAGAAACATGTGTTTTTTTAGACAAATTTTGAGGTTTGCAAAGGATTCTAGGTGACAGAACCTGGTCAGAGCCCCACAAGTCACCCCATCTTGGATTCCCCTAGGTCTCTAGTTTTCAGAAATGCACAGGTTTGGTAGGTTTCCCTAGGTGCCGGCTGAGCTAGAGGCCAAAATCTACAGGTAGGCACTTTGCAAAAAACACCTCTGTTTTCTTTCAAAAAATTGGATGTGTCCACGTTGCGCTTTGGGGCATTTCCTGTCGCGGGCGCTAGGCCTACCCACACAAGTGAGGTATCATTTTTATCGGGAGACTTGGGGGAACGCTGGGTGGAAGGAAATATGTGGCTCCTCTGAGATTCCAGAACTTTCTGCCACAGAAATGTGAGGAACATGTGTTTTTTAAGGCAAATTTTGAGGTTTGCAAAGGATTCTGGGTAACAGAACCTGGTCAGAGCCCCACAAGTCACCCCATCTTGGATTCCCCTAGGTCTCTAGTTTTTAGAAATGCACAGGTTTGGTAGGTTTCCCTAGGTGCCGGCTGAGATAGAGGTCAAAATCTACAGGGAGGCACTTTGCAAAAAACACCTCTGTTTTCCTTCAAAAAATTGGATTTGTCCACGTTGCGCTTTGGGGCATTTCCTGTCGCGGGCGCTAGGCCTACCCACACAAGTGAGGTATCATTTTTATCGGGAGACTGGGGGAACGCTGGGTGGAAGGAAATATGTGGTTCCTCTGAGATTCCAGAACTTTCTGCCACAGAAATGTGAGGAACATGTGTTTTTTTAGGCAAATTTTGAGGTTTGCAAAGGATTCTAGGTAACAGAACCTGGTCAGAGCCCCACAAGTCACCCCATCTTGGATTCCCCTAGGTCTCTGGTTTTCAGAAATGCTCAGGTTTGGTAGGTTTCCCTAGGTGCCGGCTGAGCTAGAGGCCAAAATCTACAGGTAGGCACTTTGCAAAAAACACCTCTGTTTTCTTTCAAAAAATTGGATGTGTCCACGTTGCGCTTTGGGGCATTTCCTGTCGCGGGCGCTAGGCCTACCCACACAAGTGAGGTATCATTTTTATCTGGAGACTTGGGGGAACGCTGGGTGGAAGGAAATATGTGGCTCCTCTCAGATTCCAGAATCTTCTGCCACAGAAATGTGAGGAACATGTGTTTTTTAAGGCAAATTTTGAGGTTTACAAAGGATTCTAGGTAACAGAACATGGTCAGAGCCCCACAAGTCACCCCATCTTGGATTCCCCTAGGTCTCTAGTTTTCAGAAATGCAGAGGTTTGGTAGGTTTCCCTAGGTGCCGGCTGAGCTAGAGGCCAAAATCTACAGGTAGGCACTTTCCAAAAACACCTCTGTTTTCTTTCAAAAAATTGGATGTGTCCACGTTGCGCTTTGGGGTATTTCCTGTCGCGGGCGCTAGGCCTACCCACACAAGTGAGGTATCATTGTTATCGGGAGACTTGGGGGAACGCTGAGTGGAAGGAAATATGTGGCTCCTCTCAGATTCCAGAACTTTCTGCCACAGAAATGTGAGGAATATGTGTTTTTTTAGGCAAATTTTGTGGTTTGCAAAGGATTCTAGGTAACAGAACCTGGTCAGAGCCCCACAAGTCACCCCGTCTTGGATTCCCCTAGGTCTCTAGTATTCAGAAATGCACAGGTTTGGTAGGTTTCCCTAGGTGCCGGCTGAGCTAGAGGCCAAAAGCTACAGGTAGGCACTTTGCAAAAAACACCTCTGTTTTCTTTCCAAAAATTGGATGTTTCCACGTTGCGCTTTGGGGCATTTCCTGTCGCGGGCGCTAGGCCTACCCACACAAGTGAGGTATCATTGTTATTGGGAGACTTGGGGGAATGCTGGGTGGAAGGAAATGTGTGGCTCCTCTCAGATTTCAGAACTTTCTATCACAGAAATGTGAGGAACATGTGTTTTTTTAGCCAAATTTTGAGGTTTGCAAAGGATTCTAGGTGACAGAACCTGGTCAGAGCCCCACAAGTCACCCCATCTTGGATTCCCCTAGGTCTCTAGTTTTCAGAAATGCACAGGTTTGGTAGGTTTCCCTAGGTGCCGGCTGAGCTAGAGGCCAAAATCTACAGGTAGGCACTTTGCAAAAAACACCTCTGTTTTCTTTCAAAAAATTGGATGTGTCCACGTTGCGCTTTGGGGTATTTCCTGTCGCGGGCGCTAGGCCTACCCACACAAGTGAGGTATCATTGTTATCGGGAGACTTGGGGGAACGCTGAGTGGAAGGAAATATGTGGCTCCTCTCAGATTCCAGAACTTTCTGCCACAGAAATGTGAGGAACATGTGTTTTTTTAGGCAAATTTTGTGGTTTGCAAAGGATTCTAGGTAACAGAACCTGGTCAGAGCCCCACAAGTCACCCCATCTTGGATTCCCCTAGGTCTCTAGTTTTCAGAAATGCACAGGTTTGGTAGGTTTCCCTAGGTGCCGGCTGAGCTAGAGGCCAAAAGCTACAGGTAGGCACTTTGCAAAAAACACCTCTGTTTTCTTTCAAAAAATTGGATGTTTCCACGTTGCGCTTTGGGGCATTTCCTGTCGCGGGCGCTAGGCCTACCCACACAAGTGAGGTATCATTTTTATCTGGAGACTTGGGGGAACGCTGGGTGGAAGGAAATATGTGGCTCCTCTCAGATATCAGAACTTTCTATCACAGAAATGTGAGGAACATGTGTTTTTTTAGCCAAATTTTGAGGTTTGCAAAGGATTCTGGGTAACAGAACCTGGTCAGAGCCCCACAAGTCACCCCATCTTGGATTCCCCTAGGTCTCTAGTTTTCAGAAATGCACAGGTTTGGTAGGTTTCCCTAGGTGCCGGCTGAGCTAGAGGCCAAAATCTACAGGTAGGCACTTTCCAAAAACACCTCTGTTTTCTTTCAAAAAATTGGATGTGTCCACGTTGCGCTTTGGGGTATTTCCTGTCGCGGGCGCTAGGCCTACCCACACAAGTGAGGTATCATTGTTATCGGGAGACTTGGGGGAATGCTGGGTGGAAGGAAATTTTTGGCTCCTCTCAGATTTCAGAACTTTCTATCACAGAAATGTGAGGAACATGTGTTTTTTTAGCCAAATTTTGAGGTTTGCAATGGATTCTGGGTAACAGAACCTGGTCAGAGCCCCACAAGTCACTCCATCTTGAATTCCCCTAGGTCTCTAGTTTTAAAAAATGCACAGGTTTGGTAGGTTTCCCTAGGTGCCAGCTGAGCTAGAGGCCAAAATCTACAGGTAGGCACTTTGCAAAAAACACCTCTGTTTTCTTTCAAAAAATTGGATGTGTCCACGTTGCGCTTTGGGGCATTTCCTGTCGCGGGTGCTATGCCTACCCACACAAGTGAGGTATCATTTTTATCGGGAGACTTGGGGGAACACTGGGTGGAAGGAAATTTGTGGCTCCTCTCAGATTCCAGAACTTTCTGCCACAGAAATGTGAGAAACATGTGTTTTTTTAGGCATATTTTGAGGTTTGCAAAGGATTCTAGGTAACAGAACCTGGTCAGAGCCCCACAAGTCACCCCATCTTGGATTCCCCTAGGTCTCTAGTTTTCAGAAATGCACAGGTTTGGTAGGTTTCCCTAGGTGCCGGCTGAGCTAGAGGCCAAAATCTACAGGTAGGCACTTTGCAAAAAACACCTCTGTTTTCTTTAAACAAATTGGATGTATCCACGTTGCGCTTTGGGGCATTTCCTGTCGCGGGCGCTAGGCCTACCCACACAAGTGAGGTATCATTTTTATCGGGAGACTTGGGGGGACGCTGGGTGGAAGGAAATTTGTGGCTCCTCTCAGATTCCAGAACTTTCTGCCACAGAAATGTGAGAAACATGTGTTTTTTTAGGCATATTTTGAGGTTTGCAAAGGATTCTAGGTAACAGAACCTGGTCAGAGCCCCACAAGTCACCCCATCTTGGATTCCCCTAGGTCTCTAGTTTTCAGAAATGCACAGGTTTGGTAGGTTTCCCTAGGTGCCGGCTGAGCTAGAGGCCAAAATCTACAGGTAGGCACTTTGCAAAAAACACCTCTGTTTTCTTTCAAAAAATTGGATGTGTCCACGTTGCGCTTTGGGGCATTTCCTGTCGCGGGCGCTAGGCCTACCCACACAAGTGAGGTATCATTTTTATCGGGAGACTTGGGGGAACGCTGGGTGGAAGGAAATATGTGGCTCCTCTCAGATTCCAGAACTTTCTGCCACAGAAATGTGAGGAACATGTGTTTTTTAAGGCAAATTTTGAGGTTTGCAAAGGATTCTAGGTAACAGAACCTGGTCAGAGCCCCACAAGTCACCCCATCTTGGATTCCCCTAGGTCTCTAGTTTTCAGAAATGCACAGGTTTGGTAGGTTTCCCTAGGTGCCGGCTGAGCTAGAGGCCAAAATCTACAGGTAGGCACTTTGCAAAAAACACCTCTGTTTTCTTTCAAAAAATTGGATGTGTCCACGTTGCGCTTTGGGGCATTTCCTGTCGCGGGCGCTAGGCCTACCCATACAAGTGAGGTATCATTTTTATCGGGAGACTTGGGGGGACGCTGGGTGGAAAGAAATTTGTGGCTCCTCTCAGATTCCAGAACTTTCTGCCACAGAAATGTGTGGTCCATCTGTTTTTTTAGCCAGATTTTGAGGTTCGCAAAGGATTCTGGGTAACAGAACCTGGTCAGAGCCCCACAAATCACCCCATCTTGGATTCCCCTAGGTCTCTAGTTTTCAGAAATGCACAGGTTTGGTAGGTTTCCCTAGGTGCCGGCTGAGCTAGAGGCCAAAATCTACAGGTAGGCACTTTGCAAAAAACACCTCTGTTTTCTTTAAAAAAATTGGATGTGTCCACGTTGCGCTTTGGGGCATTTCCTGTAGCGGGTGCTATGCCTACCCACACAAGTGAGGTATCATTTTTATCGGGAGACTTGGGGGAACACTGGGTGGAAGGAAATTTGTGGCTCCTCTCAGATTCCAGAACTTTCTGCCACAGAAATGTGAGAAACATGTGTTTTTTTAGACACATTTTGAGGTTTGCAAAGGATTCTAGGTGACAGAACCTGGTCAGAACCCCACAAGTCACCCCATCTTGGATTCCCCTAGGTCTCTAGTTTTCAGAAATGCACAGGTTTGGTAGGTTTCCCTAGGTGCCGGCTGAGCTAGAGGCCAAAATCTACAGGTAGGCACTTTGCAAAAAACACCTCTGTTTTCTTTCAAAAAATTGGATGTGTCAACGTTGCGCTTTGGGGCATTTCCTGTCGCGGGCGCTAGGCCTACCCACACAAGTGAGGTATCATTTTTATCGGGAGACTTGGGGGAACGCTGGGTGGAAGGAAATATGTGGCTCCTCTGAGATTCCAGAACTTTCTGCCACAGAAATGTGAGGAACATGTGTTTTTTAAGGCAAATTTTGAGGTTTGCAAAGGATTCTAGGTAACAGAACCTGGTCAGAGCCCCACAAGTCACCCCATCCTGGATTCCCCTAGGTCTCTAGTTTTCAGAAATGCACAGGTTTGGTAGGTTTCCCTAGGTGCCGGCTGAGCTAGAGGCCAAAATCTACAGGTAGGCACTGTTGCAAAAAACACCTCTGTTTTCTTTCAAAAAATTGGATTTGTCCACGTTGCGCTTTGGGGCATTTCCTGTCGCGGGCGCTAGGCCTATCCACACAAGTGAGGTATCATTTTTATCGGGAGACTTGGGGGAACGCTGGGTGGAAGGAAATATGTGGCTCCTCTGAGATTCCAGAACTTTCTGCCACAGAAATGTGAGGAACATGTGTTTTGTTAGGCAAATTTTGAGGTTTGCAAAGGATTCTAGGTAACAGAACCTGGTCAGAGCCCCACAAGTCACCCCATCTTGGATTCCCCTAGGTCTCTAGTTTTCAGAAATGCACAGGTTTGGTAGGTTTCCCTAGGTGCCAGCTGAGCTAGAGGCCAAAATCTACAGGTAGGCACTTTGCAAAAAACACCTCTGTTTTCTTTAAAAAAATTGGATGTGTCCACTTTGCGCTTTGGGGCATTTCCTGTAGCGGGTGCTATGCCTACCCACACAAGTGAGGTATCATTTTTATCGGGAGACTTGGGGGAACACTGGGTGGAAGGAAATTTGAGGCTCCTCTCAGATTCCAGAACTTTCTGCCACAGAAATGTGAGAAACATGTGTTTTTTTAGACAAATTTTGAGGTTTGCAAAGGATTCTAGGTGACAGAACCTGGTCAGAGCCCCACAAGTCACCCCATCTTGGATTCCCCTAGGTCTCTAGTTTTCAGAAATGCACAGGTTTGGTAGGTTTCCCTAGGTGCCGGCTGAGCTAGAGGCCAAAATCTACAGGTAGGCACTTTGCAAAAAACACCTCTGTTTTCTTTCAAAAAATTGGATGTGTCCACGTTGCGCTTTGGGGCATTTCCTGCCGCGGGCGCTAGGCCTACCCATACAAGTGAGGTATCATTTTTATCGGGAGACTTGGGGGGACGCTGGGTGGAAGGAAATTTGTGCCTCCTCTCAGATTCCAGAACTTTCTGCCACAGAAATGTGTGGTCCATCTGTTTTTTTAGCCAGATTTTGAGGTTTGCAAAGGATTCTGGGTAACAGAACCTGGTCAGAGCCCCACAAGTCACCCCATCTTGGATTCCCCTAGGTCTCTAGTTTTCAGAAATGCACAGGTTTGGTAGGTTTCCCTAGGTGCCGGCTGAGCTAGAGGCCAAAATCTACAGGTAGGCACTTTGCAAAAAACACCTCTGTTTTCTTTCAAAAAATTGGATGTGTCCACGTTGCGCTTTGTGGCATTTCCTGTCGCAGGCGTTAGGCCTAGCCACACAAGTGAGGTATCATTTTTATCGGGAGACTTGGGGGAACGCTGGGTGGAAGGAAATTTGTGGCTCCTCTCAGATTTCAGAACTTTCTATCACAGAAATGTGAGGAACATGTGTTTTTTTAGCCAAATTTTGAGGTTTGCAAAGGATTCTGGGTAACAGAACCTGGTCAGAGCCCCACAAGTCACCCCATCTTGGATTCCCCTAGGTCTCTAGTTTTCAGAAATGCACAGGTTTGGTAGGTTTCCCTAGGTGCCGGCTGAGATAGAGGTCAAAATCTACAGGGAGGCACTTTGCAAAAAACACCTCTGTTTTCTTTCAAAAAATTGGATTTGTCCACGTTGCGCTTTGGGGCATTTCCTGTCGCGGGCGCTAGGCCTACCCACACAAGTGAGGTATCATTTTTATCGGGAGACTGGGGGAACGCTGGGTGGAAGGAAATATGTGGCTCCTCTGAGATTCCAGAACTTTCTGCCACAGAAATGAGAGGAACATGTGTTTTTTTAGGCAAATTTTGAGGTTTGCAAAGGATTCTAGGTAACAGAACCTGGTCAGAGCCCCACAAGTCACCCCATCTTGGATTCCCCTAGGTCTCTAGTTTTCAGAAATGCACAGGTTTGGTAGGTTTCCCTAGGTGCCGGCTGAGCTAGAGGCCAAAATCTACAGGTAGGCACTTTGCAAAAAACACCTCTGTTTTCTTTCAAAAAATTGGATGTGTCCACGTTGCGCTTTGGGGCATTTCCTGTCGCGGGGGCTAGGCCTACCCACACAAGTGAGGTATCATTTTTATCGGGAGACTTGGGGGAACGCTGGGTGGAAGGAAATATGTGGCTCCTCTGAGATTCCAGAACTTTCTGCCACAGAAAAGTGAGGAACATGTGTTTTTTAAGGCAAATTTTGAGGTTTGCAAAGGATTCTAGGTAACAGAACCTGGTCAGGGCCCCACAAGTCACCCCATCTTGGATTCCCCTAGGTCTCTAGTTTTCAGAAATGCACAGGTTTGGTAGGTTTCCCTAGGTGCCGGCTGAGCTAGAGGCCAAAATCTACAGGTAGGCACTTTGCAAAAAACACCTCTGTTTTCTTTCAAAAAATTGGATGTGTCCACGTTGCGCTTTGGGGCATTTCCTGTCGCGGGCGCTAGGCCTACCCACACAAGTGAGGTATCATTTTTATCGGGAGACTTGGGGGAACGCTGGGTGGAAGGAAATATGTGGCTCCTCTGAGATTCCAGAACTTTCTGCCACAGAAATGTGAGGAACATGTGTTTTTTAAGGCAAATTTTGAGGTTTGCAAAGGATTCTAGGTAACAGAACCTGGTCAGAGCCCCACAAGTCACCCCATCCTGGATTCCCCTAGGTCTCTAGTTTTCAGAAATGCACAGGTTTGGTAGGTTTCCCTAGGTGCCGGCTGAGCTTGAGGCCAAAATCTACAGGTAGGCACTGTTGCAAAAAACACCTCTGTTTTCTTTCAAAAAATTCGATTTGTCCACGTTGCGCTTTGGGGCATTTCCTGTCGCGGGCGCTAGGCCTATCCACACAAGTGAGGTATCATTTTTATCGGGAGACTTGGGGGAACGCTGGGTGGAAGGAAATATGTGGCTCCTCTGAGATTCCAGAACTTTCTGCCACAGAAATGTGAGGAACATGTGTTTTTTTAGGCAAATTTTGAGGTTTGCAAAGGATTCTAGGAAACAGAACCTGGTCAGAGCCCCACAAGTCACCCCATCTTGGATTCCCCTAGGTCTCTAGTTTTCAGAAATGCACAGGTTTGGTAGGTTTCCCTAGGTGCCAGCTGAGCTAGAGGCCAAAATCTACAGGTAGGCACTTTGCAAAAAACACCTCTGTTTTCTTTAAAAAAATTGGATGTGTCCACGTTGCGCTTTGGGGCATTTCCTGTAGCGGGTGCTATGCCTACCCACACAAGTGAGGTATCATTTTTATCGGGAGACTTGGGGGAACACTGGGTGGAAGGAAATTTGAGGCTCCTCTCAGATTCCAGAACTTTCTGCCACAGAAATGTGAGAAACATGTGTTTTTTTAGACAAATTTTGAGGTTTGCAAAGGATTCTAGGTGACAGAACCTGGTCAGAGCCCCACAAGTCACCCCATCTTGGATTCCCCTAGGTCTCTAGTTTTCAGAAATGCACAGGTTTGGTAGGTTTCCCTAGGTGCCGGCTGAGCTAGAGGCCAAAATCTACAGGTAGGCACTTTGCAAAAAACACCTCTGTTTTCTTTCAAAAAATTGGATGTGTCCACGTTGCGCTTTGGGGCATTTCCTGTCGCGGGCGCTAGGCCTACCCACACAAGTGAGGTATCATTTTTATCGGGAGACTTGGGGGAACGCTGGGTGGAAGGAAATATGTGGCTCCTCTGAGATTCCAGAACTTTCTGCCACAGAAATGTGAGGAACATGTGTTTTTTAAGGCAAATTTTGAGGTTTGCAAAGGATTCTAGGTAACAGAACCTGGTCAGGGCCCCACAAGTCACCCCATCTTGGATTCCCCTAGGTCTCTAGTTTTCAGAAATGCACAGGTTTGGTAGGTTTCCCTAGGTGCCGGCTGAGCTAGAGGCCAAAATCTACAGGTAGGCACTTTGCAAAAAACACCTCTGTTTTCTTTCAAAAAATTGGATGTGTCCACGTTGCGCTTTGGGGCATTTCCTGCCGCGGGCGCTAGGCCTAGCCATACAAGTGAGGTATCATTTTTATCGGGAGACTTGGGGGGACGCTGGGTGGAAGGAAATTTGTGGCTCCTCTCAGATTCCAGAACTTTCTGCCACAGAAATGTGTGGTCCATCTGTTTTTTTAGCCAGATTTTGAGGTTTGGAAAGGATTCTGGTTAACAGAACCTGGTCAGAGCCCCACAAGTCACCCCATCTTGGATTCCCCTAGGTCTCTAGTTTTCAGAAATGCACAGGTTTGGTAGGTTTCCCTAGGTGCCGGCTGAGCTAGAGGCCAAAAGCTACAGGTAGGCACTTTGCAAAAAACACCTCTGTTTTCTTTCAAAAAATTGGATGTTTCCATGTTGCGCTTTGGGGCATTTCCTGTCGCGGGCGCTAGGCCTACCCACACATGTGAGGTATCATTGTTATTGGGAGACTTGGGGGAATGCTGGGTGGAAGGAAATTTGTGGCTCCTCTCAGATTTCAGAACTTTCTATCACAGAAATGTGAGGAACATGTGTTTTTTTAGCCAAATTTTGAGGTTTGCAATGGATTCTGGGTAACAGAACCTGGTCAGAGCCCCACAAGTCACTCCATCTTGAATTCCCCTAGGTCTCTAGTTTTAAAAAATGCACAGGTTTGGTAGGTTTCCCTAGGTGCCAGCTGAGCTAGAGGCCAAAATCTACAGGTAGGCACTTTGCAAAAAACACCTCTGTTTTCTTTCAAAAAATTGGATGTGTCCACGTTGCGCTTTGGGGCATTTCCTGTCGCGGGTGCTATGCCTACCCACACAAGTGAGGTATCATTTTTATCGGGAGACTTGGGGGAACACTGGGTGGAAGGAAATTTGTGGCTCCTCTCAGATTCCAGAACTTTCTGCCACAGAAATGTGAGAAACATGTGTTTTTTTAGGCATATTTTGAGGTTTGCAAAGGATTCTAGGTAACAGAACCTGGTCAGAGCCCAACAAGTCACCCCATATTGGATTCCCCTAGGTCTCTAGTTTTCAGAAATGCACAGGTTTGGTAGGTTTCCCTAGGTGCCGGCTGAGCTAGAGGCCAAAATCTACAGGTAGGCACTTTGCAAAAAACACCTCTGTTTTCTTTAAACAAATTGGATGTATCCACGTTGCCCTTTGGGGCATTTCCTGTCGCGGGCGCTAGGCCTACCCACACAAGTGAGGTATCATTTTTATCGGGAGACTTGGGGGGACGCTGGGTGGAAGGAAATTTGTGGCTCCTCTCAGATTTCAGAACTTTCTATCACAGAAATGTGAGGAACATGTGTTTTTTTAGGCACATTTTGAGGTTTGCAAAGGATTCTGGGTAACAGAACCTGGTCAGAGCCCCACAAGTCACCCCATCTTGGATTTCCCTAGGTCTCTAGTTTTCAGAAATGCACAGGTTTGGTAGGTTTCCCTAGGTGCCGGCTGAGATAGAGGTCAAAATCTACAGGGAGGCACTTTGCAAAAAACACCTCTGTTTTCTTTCAAAAAATTGGATTTGTCCACGTTGCGCTTTGGGGCATTTCCTGTCGCGGGCGCTAGGCCTACCCACACAAGTGAGGTATCATTTTTATCGGGAGACTGGGGGAACGCTGGGTGGAAGGAAATATGTGGCTCCTCTGAGATTCCAGAACTTTCTGCCACAGAAATGTGAGGAACATGTGTTTTTTTAAGCAAATTTTGAGGTTTGCAAAGGATTCTAGGTAACAGAACCTGGTCAGAGCCCCACAAGTCACCCCATCTTGGATTCCCCTAGGTCTCTAGTTTTCAGAAATGCACAGGTTTGGTAGGTTTCCCTAGGTGCCGGCTGAGCTAGAGGCCAAAATCTACAGGTAGGCACTTTGCAAAAAACACCTCTGTTTTCTTTCAAAAAATTGGATGTGTCCACGTTGTGCTTTGGGGCATTTCCTGTCGCGGGCGCTAGGCCTACCCACACAAGTGAGGTATCATTTTTATCGGGAGACTTGGGGGAACGCTGGGTGGAAGGAAATATGTGGCTGCTCTGAGATTCCAGAACTTTCTGCCACAGAAATGTGAGGAACATGTGTTTTTTAAGGCAAATTTTGAGGTTTGCAAAGAATTCTAGGTAACAGAACCTGGTCAGGGCCCCACAAGTCACCCCATCTTGGATTCCCCTAGGTCTCTAGTTTTCAGAAATGCACAGGTTTGGTAGGTTTCCCTAGGTGCCGGCTGAGCTAGAGGCCAAAATCTACAGGTAGGCACTTTGCAAAAAACACCTCTGTTTTCTTTCAAAAAATTGGATGTGTCCACGTTGCGCTTTGGGACATTTCCTGTCGCGGGCGCTAGGCCTACCCACACAAGTGAGGTATCATTTTTATCGGGAGACTTGGGGGAACGCTGGGTGGAAGGAAATATGTGGCTCCTCTGAGATTCCAGAACTTTCTGCCACAGAAATGTGAGGAACATGTGTTTTTTAAGGCAAATTTTGAGGTTTGCAAAGGATTCTAGGTAACAGAACCTGGTCAGAGCCCCACAAGTCACCCCATCCTGGATTCCCCTAGGTCTCTAGTTTTCAGAAATGCACAGGTTTGGTAGGTTTCCCTAGGTGCCGGCTGAGATAGAGGCCAAAATCTACAGGTAGGCACTGTTGCAAAAAACACCTCTGTTTTCTTTCAAAAAATTGGATTTGTCCACGTTGCGCTTTGGGGCATTTCCTGTCGCGGGCGCTAGGCCTATCCACACAAGTGAGGTATCATTTTTATCGGGAGACTTGGGGGAACGCTGGGTGGAAGGAAATATGTGGCTCCTCTGAGATTCCAGAACTTTCTGCCACAGAAATGTGAGGAACATGTGTTTTTTTAGGCAAATTTTGAGGTTTGCAAAGGATTCTAGGAAACAGAACCTGGTCAGAGCCCCACAAGTCACCCCATCTTGGATTCCCCTAGGTCTCTAGTTTTCAGAAATGCACAGGTTTGGTAGGTTTCCCTAGGTGCCAGCTGAGCTAGAGGCCAAAATCTACAGGTAGGCACTTTGCAAAAAACACCTCTGTTTTCTTTAAAAAAATTGGATGTGTCCACGTTGCGCTTTGGGGCATTTCCTGTAGCGGGTGCTATGCCTACCCACACAAGTGAGGTATCATTTTTATCGGGAGACTTGGGGGAACACTGGGTGGAAGGAAATTTGAGGCTCCTCTCAGATCCCAGAACTTTCTGCCACAGAAATGTGAGAAACATGTGTTTTTTTAGACAAATTTTGAGGTTTGCAAAGGATTCTAGGTGACAGAACCTGGTCAGAGCCCCACAAGTCACCCCATCTTGGATTCCCCTAGGTCTCTAGTTTTCAGAAATGCACAGGTTTGGTAGGTTTCCCTAGGTGCCGGCTGAGCTAGAGGCCAAAATCTACAGGTAGGCACTTTGCAAAAAACACCTCTGTTTTCTTTCAAAAAATTGGATGTGTCCACGTTGCGCTTTGGGGCATTTCCTGTCGCGGGCGCTAGGCCTACCCACACAAGTGAGGTATCATTTTTATCGGGCGACTTGGGGGAACGCTGGGTGGAAGGAAATATGTGGCTCCTCTGAGATTCCAGAACTTTCTGCCACAGAAATGTGAGGAACATGTGTTTTTTAAGGCAAATTTTGAGGTTTGCAAAGGATTCTGGGTAACAGAACCTGGTCAGAGCCCCACAAGTCACCCCATCTTGGATTCCCCTAGGTCTCTAGTTTTTAGAAATGCACAGGTTTGGTAGGTTTCCCTAGGTGCCGGCTGAGATAGAGGTCAAAATCTACAGGGAGGCACTTTGCAAAAAACACCTCTGTTTTCCTTCAAAAAATTGGATTTGTCCACGTTGCGCTTTGGGGCATTTCCTGTCGCGGGCGCTAGGCCTACCCACACAAGTGAGGTATCATTTTTATCGGGAGACTGGGGGAACGCTGGGTGGAAGGAAATATGTGGTTCCTCTGAGATTCCAGAACTTTCTGCCACAGAAATGTGAGGAACATGTGTTTTTTTAGGCAAATTTTGAGGTTTGCAAAGGATTCTAGGTAACAGAACCTGGTCAGAACCCCACAAGTCACCCCATCTTGGATTCCCCTAGGTCTCTGGTTTTCAGAAATGCTCAGGTTTGGTAGGTTTCCCTAGGTGCCGGCTGAGCTAGAGGCCAAAATCTACAGGTAGGCACTTTGCAAAAAACACCTCTGTTTTCTTTCAAAAAATTGGATGTGTCCACGTTGCGCTTTGGGGCATTTCCTGTCGCGGGCGCTAGGCCTACCCACACAAGTGAGGTATCATTTTTATCTGGAGACTTGGGGGAACGCTGGGTGGAAGGAAATATGTGGCTCCTCTCAGATTCCAGAATCTTCTGCCACAGAAATGTGAGGAACATGTGTTTTTTAAGGCAAATTTTGAGGTTTACAAAGGATTCTAGGTAACAGAACATGGTCAGAGCCCCACAAGTCACCCCATCTTGGATTCCCCTAGGTCTCTAGTTTTCAGAAATGCAGAGGTTTGGTAGGTTTCCCTAGGTGCCGGCTGAGCTAGAGGCCAAAATCTACAGGTAGGCACTTTCCAAAAACACCTATGTTTTCTTTCAAAAAATTGGATGTGTCCACGTTGCGCTTTGGGGTATTTCCTGTCGCGGGCGCTAGGCCTACCCACACAAGTGAGGTATCATTGTTATCGGGAGACTTGGGGGAACGCTGAGTGGAAGGAAATATGTGGCTCCTCTCAGATTCCAGAACTTTCTGCCACAGAAATGTGAGGAATATGTGTTTTTTTAGGCAAATTTTGTGGTTTGCAAAGGATTCTAGGTAACAGAACCTGGTCAGAGCCCCACAAGTCACCCCGTCTTGGATTCCCCTAGGTCTCTAGTTTTCAGAAATGCACAGGTTTGGTAGGTTACCCTAGGTGCCGGCTGAGCTAGAGGCCAAAAGCTACAGGTAGGCACTTTGCAAAAAACACCTCTGTTTTCTTTCAAAAAATTGGATGTTTCCACGTTGCGCTTTGGGGCATTTCCTGTCGCGGGCGCTAGGCCTACCCACACAAGGGAGGTATCATTGTTATTGGGAGACTTGGGGGAATGCTGGGTGGAAGGAAATTTGTGGCTCCTCTCAGATTTCAGAACTTTCTATCACAGAAATGTGAGGAACATGTGTTTTTTTAGCCAAATTTTGAGGTTTGCAATGGATTCTGGGTAACAGAACCTGGTCAGAGCCCCACAAGTCACTCCATCTTGGATTCCCCTAGGTCTCTAGTTTTCAAAAATGCACAGGTTTGGTAGGTTTCCCTAGGTGCCAGCTGAGCTAGAGGCCAAAATCTACAGGTAGGCACTTTGCAAAAAACACCTCTGTTTTCTTTCAAAAAATTGGATGTGTCCACGTTGCGCTTTGGGGCATTTCCTGTAGCGGGTGCTATGCCTACCCACACAAGTGAGGTATCATTTTTATCGGGAGACTTGGGGGAACATTGGGTGGAAGGAAATTTGTGGCTCCTCTCAGATTCCAGAACTTTCTGCCACAGAAATGTGAGAAACATGTGTTTTTCTAGGCAAATTTTGAGGTTTGCAAAGGATTCTAGGTGACAGAACCTGGTCAGAGCCCCACAAGTCACCCCATCTTGGATTCCCCTAGGTCTCTAGTTTTCAGAAATGCACAGGTTTGGTAGGTTTCCCTAGGTGCCGGCTGAGCTAGAGGCCAAAATCTACAGGTAGGCACTTTGCAAAAAACACCTCTGTTTTCTTTCAAAAAATTGGATGTGTCCACGTTGCGCTTTGGGGTATTTCCTGTCGCGGGCGCTAGGCCTAACCACACAAGTGAGGTATCATTGTTATCGGGAGACTTGGGGGAACGCTGAGTGGAAGGAAATATGTGGCTCCTCTCAGATTCCAGAACTTTCTGCCACAGAAATGTGAGGAACATGTGTTTTTTTAGGCAAATTTTGTGGTTTGCAAAGGATTCTAGGTAACAGAACCTGGTCAGAGCCCCACAAGTCACCCCATCTTGGATTCCCCTAGGTCTCTAGTTTTCAGAAATGCACAGGTTTGGTAGGTTTCCCTAGGTGCCGGCTGAGCTAGAGGCCAAAAGCTACAGGTAGGCACTTTGCAAAAAACACCTCTGTTTTCTTTCAAAAAATTGGATGTTTCCACGTTGCGCTTTGGGGCATTTCCTGTCGCGGGCGCTAGGCCTACCCACACAAGTGAGGTATCATTTTTATCTGGAGACTTGGGGGAACGCTGGGTGGAAGGAAATATGTGGCTCCTCTCAGATATCAGAACTTTCTATCACAGAAATGTGAGGAACATGTGTTTTTTTAGCCAAATTTTGAGGTTTGCAAAGGATTCTGGGTAACAGAACCTGGTCAGAGCCCCACAAGTCACCCCATCTTGGATTCCCCTAGGTCTCTAGTTTTCAGAAATGCACAGGTTTGGTAGGTTTCCCTAGGTGCCGGCTGAGCTAGAGGCCAAAATCTACAGGTAGGCACTTTCCAAAAACACCTCTGTTTTCTTTCAAAAAATTGGATGTGTCCACGTTGCGCTTTGGGGTATTTCCTGTCGCGGGCGCTAGGCCTACCCACACAAGTGAGGTATCATTGTTATCGGGAGACTTGGGGGAATGCTGGGTGGAAGGAAATTTTTGGCTCCTCTCAGATTTCAGAACTTTCTATCACAGAAATGTGAGGAACATGTGTTTTTTTAGCCAAATTTTGAGGTTTGCAATGGATTCTGGGTAACAGAACCTGGTCAGAGCCCCACAAGTCACTCCATCTTGAATTCCCCTAGGTCTCTAGTTTTAAAAAATGCACAGGTTTGGTAGGTTTCCCTAGGTGCCAGCTGAGCTAGAGGCCAAAATCTACAGGTAGGCACTTTGCAAAAAACACCTCTGTTTTCTTTCAAAAAATTGGATGTGTCCACGTTGCGCTTTGGGGCATTTCCTGTCGCGGGTGCTATGCCTACCCACACAAGTGAGGTATCATTTTTATCGGGAGACTTGGGGGAACACTGGGTGGAAGAAAATTTGTGGCTCCTCTCAGATTCCAGAACTTTCTGCCACAGAAATGTGAGAAACATGTGTTTTTTTAGGCATATTTTGAGGTTTGCAAAGGATTCTAGGTAACAGAACCTGGTCAGAGCCCCACAAGTCACCCCATCTTGGATTCCCCTAGGTCTCTAGTTTTCAGAAATGCACAGGTTTGGTAGGTTTCCCTAGGTGCCGGCTGAGCTAGAGGCCAAAATCTACAGGTAGGCACTTTGCAAAAAACACCTCTGTTTTCTTTAAACAAATTGGATGTATCCACGTTGCGCTTTGGGGCATTTCCTGTCGCGGGCGCTAGGCCTACCCACACAAGTGAGGTATCATTTTTATCGGGAGACTTGGGGGGACGCTGGGTGGAAGGAAATTTGTGGCTCCTCTCAGATTCCAGAACTTTCTGCCACAGAAATGTGAGAAACATGTGTTTTTTTAGGCATATTTTGAGGTTTGCAAAGGATTCTAGGTAACAGAACCTGGTCAGAGCCCCACAAGTCCCCCCATCTTGGATTCCCCTAGGTCTCTAGTTTTCAGAAATGCACAGGTTTGGTAGGTTTCCCTAGGTGCCGGCTGAGCTAGAGGCCAAAATCTACAGGTAGGCACTTTGCAAAAAACACCTCTGTTTTCT